>NW_025727905.1:0-307490 GCF_021461385.2 Schistocerca piceifrons
AGCATCGGAATCTAAAACTGGACTCACAGGACAGGTTCATATCATAGAGAGTTAGAGTGTCAGTCCTCTGGTACCTAAGTCGGCATTGTGCCTTATGTACTAAATTCAGATGCAATTTCTGTGTTTCGTCGTCAATAAGAAGGTCCAAGGTATACAGTAAACCTGAAGTGAAGCATCGGAATCTAAAACAGGACTCACGGGAGAAGTTCAAATCATAGAAAGTTAGAGTGTCAGTCCTCTTGTACTTAAGTAGGCATTGTGCCTTTTGTATTAAATTCGGATGCAATTTCTGTGTTTCATCGTCAATACGAAGGTCACAGGGATACAGCAAACCTGAAGCGAAGCATGGGAATCTAAAACTGGACTCACAGGAGAGATTCAAAGCATTGAAAGTTAGAGTTACTGTTCTCTTGTACTTAAGTCGACATTGTGCTTTTTGTATTAAATTCAGATGCAATTTCTGTGTTTCATCGTCAATAAGAAGGTCCCAGGGATACAGTAATCCTGAAGCGAAGCATCGGATTCTAAAACTGGACACACAGGAGAGGTTCAAATCATAGATAGTTAGAGTGTCAGTCCTCTTGTACTTAAGTCGGCATTGTGCCATTTGTATTAAATTCAGATGTAATTTCATTGTTTCATCGTCAATAAGAAGGTCCAAGGTATACAGTAAAATGGAAGTGAACCATCGGAATCTAAAACTGGACTCACAGGAGAGGTTCAAATCATAGAAAGTTAGAGTGTCAGTCCTTTTTTAGTTAAGTCGGCATTCTGCCTTTTGTATTAAATTCAGATGCATTTTCTGTGTTACATCGTCAATAAGAAGTTCCAAGGTATACAGTAAACCTGAAGTGAAGCATCGGAATCTAAAACTGGACTCACAGGAGAGGTTCAAATCATAGAGAGTTAGAGTGTCAGTCCTCTTGAACTTAAGTCGGCGTTGTGCCTTTTGTATTAAATTCAGATGCAATTTCTGTGTTTTATCGTCAATAACAAGGTCCATGGTATACAGCAAACCTGAAGTGAAGCACCGAAATCTAAAACTGGACTCACAGGAGGGGTTCAAATCATAGAAAGTTAGAGTGTCAGTCCTCTTGTACTTAAGTAGGTATTGTGCTTTTTGTTTTAAATTTGGAAGCAATATCTGTGTTTCATCGTCAATACGAAGGTCACAGGGATTCAGTAAAGCTGAAGTGAAGCATCGGAATCCAAAACTGGACTCACAGGAGAGGTTCAAATCATAGAAAGTTATAGTGTCAGTCCTCTTGTACTTAAGTCGGCATTGTGCCTTTTGTATTAAATTCAGATGCAATTTCTGTATTTCATCGTCAATAAGAAGGTCCAAGGGATACAGTAAACCTGAAGTGAAGCATCGGAAACTAAAACAGGACTCAGAGGAGAGGTTCAAATCATCGAAATTTAGAGTTTTTTTGTCCTCTTGTACTTAAGTCGGCATTGTGCTTTTTGTATTAAATTCGGATGCAATTTCTGTGTTTCATCGTCAATAAGAAGGTCCAAGGGAAACAGTAAACCTGAAGCGAAGCATCGAAATCTAGAACTGGACTCATAGGAGGGGTTCAAATCATAGAAAGTTAGAGTGTCAGTCCTCTTGTACTTAAGTCGTCATTGTGCCTTTTGTATTAAATTCAGATGCAATTTCTGTGTTTCATCGTCAATAAGAAGGTCCAAGGTATACAGTAAAATTGAAGTGAAGCATCGGAATCTAAAACTGGACTCACAGGACAGGTTCATATCATAGAAAGATAGATTGTCAGTCCTCTTGTAGTTAAGTCGGCATTGTGCGTTTTGTATTAAATTCAGATGCAATTTCTGAGTTACATCGTCAATAAGAAGGAAAAAGGTATACAGAAAATCTGAAGTGAAGCATCGGAATCTAAAACTGGACACACAGGAGAGGTTCAAATCATAGAGAGTTAGAGTGTCAGTCCTCTGGTACCTAAGTCGGCATTGTGCCTTATGTACTAAATTCAGATGCAATTTCTGTGTTTCGTCGTCAATAAGAAGGTCCAAGGTATACAGTAAACCTGAAGTGAAGCATCGGAATCTAAAACAGGACTCACGGGAGAAGTTCAAATCATAGAAAGTTAGAGTGTCAGTCCTCTTGTACTTAAGTAGGCATTGTGCCTTTTGTATTAAATTCGGATGCAATTTCTGTGTTTCATCGTCAATACGAAGGTCACAGGGATACAGCAAACCTGAAGCGAAGCATGGGAATCTAAAACTGGACTCACAGGAGAGATTCAAAGCATTGAAAGTTAGAGTTTCTGTTCTCTTGTACTTAAGTCGACATTGTGCTTTTTGTATTAAATTCAGATGCAATTTCTGTGTTTCATCGTCAATAAGAAGGTCCCAGGGATACAGTAATCCTGAAGCGAAGCATCGGAATCTAAAACTGGACACACAGGAGAGGTTCAAATCATAGATAGTTAGAGTGTCAGTCCTCTTGTACTTAAGTCGGCATTGTGCCATTTGTATTAAATTCAGATGTAATTTCATTGTTTCATCGTCAATAAGAAGGTCCAAGGTATACAGTAAAATGGAAGTGAACCATCGGAATCTAAAACTGGACTCACAGGAGAGGTTCAAATCATAGAAAGTTAGAGTGTCAGTCCTTTTTTAGTTAAGTCGGCATTCTGCCTTTTGTATTAAATTCAGATGCATTTTCTGTGTTACATCGTCAATAAGAAGTTCCAAGGTATACAGTAAACCTGAAGTGAAGCATCGGAATCTAAAACTGGACTCACAGGAGAGGTTCAAATCATAGAGAGTTAGAGTGTCAGTCCTCTTGTACTTAAGTCGGCGTTGTGCCTTTTGTATTAAATTCAGATGCAATATCTGTGTTTTATCGTCAATAACAAGGTCCATGGTATACAGCAAACCTGAAGTGAAGCACCGAAATCTAAAACTGGACTCACAGGAGGGGTTCAAATCATAGAAAGTTAGAGTGTCAGTCCTCTTGTACTTAAGTAGGTATTGTGCTTTTTGTATTAAATTTGGATGCAATATCTGTGTTTCATCGTCAATACGAAGGTCACAGGGATTCAGTAAAGCTGAAGTGAAGCATCGGAATCCAAAACTGGACTCACAGGAGAGGTTCAAATCATAGAAAGTTAGAGTGTCAGTCCTCATGTACATAAGTCGGCATTGTGCTTTTTGTATTAAATTTAGATGTAATTTCTGTGTTTCATCGTCAATAAGCAGGTCCAAGGTATACAGTAAACCTGAAGCGAAACATCGGAATCTAAAACTGGACTCACAGGAGTGGTTCTAATCATAGAAAGTTAGAGTGTCAGTCCTCTTGTACTTAAGTCGGCATTGTGCCATTTGTATTAAATTCAGATGCAATTTCTGTGTATTATCGTCAATACGAAGGTCCAAGGTATACAGTAAAATTGAAGTGAAGCATCGGAATCAAAATCTGAACTCACAGGAGAGGTTCAAATCATAGAAAGTTAGAGTGTCAGTTCTCTTGTAGTTAAGTCGGCATTGTGCCTTTTGTATTAAATTCAGATGCAATTTCTGTGTTACATCGTCAATAAGAGTGTCCATGGTATACAGTAATCCAGAAGTAAAGCATCGGAATTTCTAACAGGACTCACAGGAGAGGTTCAAATCATAGAAAGTTAGAGTGTCAGTCCCCTTGTACTTAATTCGGCATTGTGCCTTTTGTATTAAATTTGGATGCAATTTCCTTGATTCATCCCAGTAAGAAGGTCCAAGGGATACAGTAAACCTGAAGTGAAGCATCAGAATCTAAAACTGGGCTCACAGGAGAGGTTCAAATCATAGAAAGTTATAGTGTCAGTCCTCTTGTACTTAAGTCGGCATTGTGCCTTTTGTATTAAATTCAGATGCTATTTCTGTATTTCATCGTCAATAAGAAGGTCCAAGGGATACAGTAAACCTGAAGTGAAGCATCGGAAACTAAAACAGGACTCAGAGGAGAGGTTCAAATCATCGAAATTTAGAGTTTCTTTGTCCTCTTGTACTTAAGTCGGCATTGTGCTTTTTGTATTAAATTCGGATGCAATTTCTGTGTTTCATCGTCAATAAGAAGGTCCAAGGGAAACAGTAAACCTGAAGCGAAGCATCGAAATCTAAAACTGGACTCATAGGAGGGGTTCAAATCATAGAAAGTTAGAGTGTCAGTCCTCTTGTACTTAAGTCGTCATTGTGCCTTTTGTATTAAATTCAGATGCAATTTCTGTGTTTCATTGTCAATAAGAAAGTCCAAGGTATACAGTAAAATTGAAGTGAAGCATCGGAATCTAAAACTGGACTCACAGGACAGGTTCATATCATAGAAAGATAGATTGTCAGTCCTCTTGTAGTTAAGTCGGCATTGTGCGTTTTGCATTAAATTCAGATGCAATTTCTGAGTTACATCGTCAATAAGAAGGAAAAAGGTATACAGTAAATCTGAAGTGAAGCATCGGAATCTAAAACTGGACACACAGGAGAGTTTCAAATCATAGAGAGTTAGAGTGTCAGTCCTCTGGTACCTAAGTCGGCATTGTGCCTTATGTACTAAATTCAGATGCAATTTCTGTGTTTCGTCGTCAATAAGAAGGTCCAAGGTATACAGTAAACCTGAAGTGAAGCATCGGAATCTAAAACAGGACTCACGGGAGAAGTTCAAATCATAGAAAGTTAGAGTGTCAGTCCTCTTGTACTTAAGTAGGCATTGTGCATTTTGTATTAAATTCGGATGCAATTTCTGTGTTTCATCGTCAATACGAAGGTCACAGGGATACAGCAAACCTGAAGCGAAGCATGGGAATCTAAAACTGGACTCACAGGAGAGATTCAAAGCATTGAAAGTTAGAGTTACTGTTCTCTTGTACTTAAGTCGACATTGTGCTTTTTGTATTAAATTCAGATGCAATTTCTGTGTTTCATCGTCAATAAGAAGGTCCCAGGGATACAGTAATCCTGAAGCGAAGCATCGGAATCTAAAACTGGACACACAGGAGAGGTTCAAATCATAGATAGTTAGAGTGTCAGTCCTCTTGTACTTAAGTCGGCATTGTGCCATTTGTATTAAATTCAGATGTAATTTCATTGTTTCATCGTCAATAAGAAGGTCCAAGGTATACAGTAAAATGGAAGTGAACCATCGGAATCTAAAACTGGACTCACAGGAGAGGTTCAAATCATAGAAAGTTAGAGTGTCAGTCCTTTTTTAGTTAAGTCGGCATTCTGCCTTTTGTATTAAATTCTGATGCATTTTCTGTGTTACATCGTCAATAAGAAGTTCCAAGGTATACAGTAAACCTGAAGTGAAGCATCGGAATCTAAAACTGGACTCACAGGAGAGGTTCAAATCATAGAGAGTTAGAGTGTCAGTCCTCTTGTACTTAAGTCGGCGTTGTGCCTTTTGTATTAAATTCAGATGCAATTTCTGTGTTTTATCGTCAATAACAAGGTCCATGGTATACAGCAAACCTGAAGTGAAGCACCGAAATCTAAAACTGGACTCACAGGAGGGGTTCAAATCATAGAAAGTTAGAGTGTCAGTCCTCTTGTACTTAAGTAGGTATTGTGCTTTTTGTATTAAATTTGGATGCAATATCTGTGTTCCATCGTCAATACGAAGTCACAGGGATTCAGTAAAGCTGAAGTGAAGCATCGGAATCCAAAACTGGACTCACAGGAGAGGTTCAAATCATAGAAAGTTAGAGTGTCAGTCCTCATGTACACAAGTCGGCATTGTGCTTTTTGTATTAAATTCAGATGTAATTTCTGTGATTCATCGTCAATAAGCAGGTCCAAGGTATACAGTAAACCTGAAGCGAAGCATCGGAATCTAAAACTGGACTCACTGGAGTGGTTCTAATCATAGAAAGTTAGAGTGTCAGTCCTCTTGTACTTATGTCGGCATTGTGCCATTTGTATTAAATTCAGATGCAATTTCTGTGTATTATCGTCAATACGAAGGTCCAAGGTATACAGTAAAATTGAAGTGAAGCATCGGAATCTAAAACTGAACTCACAGGAGAGGTTCAAATCATAGAAAGTTAGAGTGTCAGTCGTCTTGTAGTTAAGTCGGCATTGTGCCTTTTGTATTAAATTCAGATGCAATTTCTGTGTTACATCGTCAATAAGAGTGTCCAAAGTATACAGTAAACCTGAAGTAAAGCATCGGAATTTAAAACAGGACTCACAGGAGAGGTTCAAATCATAGAAAGTTAGGGTGTCAGTCCCCTTGTACTTAAGTCGGCATTGTGCCTTTTGTACTAAATTCAGATGCAATTTCTGTGTTTCGTCGTCAATAAGAAGGTCCAAGGTTTACAGTAAACCTGAAGTGAAGCATCGGAATCTAAAACAGGACTCACGGGAAAAGTTCAAATCATAGAAATTTAGAGTGTCAGTGATCTTGTACTTAAGTCGGCATTGTGCATTTTAAATTTAATTCCGATGCAATTTCTGTGTTTCATCGTCAATAAATAGGTCCAAGGGATACAGAAAACCTTAAGTGAAGCATCGGAATCTAAAACTCGACTCACAGGAGAGGTTCAAGACATAGAAAGTTATAGTGGCAGTCCTATTGTACTTAAGTCGGCATTGTTCCTTTTGTAATAATTTCTTATATAATTTCTGTGCTTCATCGTCAATAAGAAGGTCCAAGGGATACAGTAAACCAGAAGTGAAGCATCGGAATCTAAAATTGGACTCACAGGAGAGGTTCAGATCATAAAAAATTTTGAGTGTCAGACCTTTTGTACTTAAGACGGCATTGTGCCTTTAGTATTAAATTCGGATGCAATTTCTGTGTTTCATCGTCAATGAGAAGGTCCAAGGGATACAGAAAACCTGAAGTGAAGCATCGGAATCTGAAACAGGACTCACAGGAGAGGTTCAAATCATAGAAATTTAGAGTGTCAGTCCTCTTGTATTTAAGTCGGCATTGTTCCTTTTGTATTAAATTGGGATGCAATTTCTGTGTTTCATCGTCAATAAGAAGATCCAAGGGAAACAGTAAACCCGAAGCGAAGCATCGGAATCTAAAACTGCACTCATAGGAGGGGTTCAAATCATAGAAAGTTAGAGTGTCAGTCCTCTTGTACTTAAGTCGGCATTGTTCCTTTTGTATTAAATTCAGATGCTATTACTGTGTTTCATCGTCAATAAGAAGGTCCAAGGTATACAGTAAAATTGAACTGAAGCATCGAAATCTAAAACTGGACTCACAGGAGAGGCTCATATCATAGAAAGTTAGAGTGTCAGTCCTCTTGTAGTTAAGTCGGCATTGTGCCTTTTGTATTAAATTCAAATGCAATTTCTGAGTTACATCGTCAATAAGAAGGTAAAAGGTATACACTAAACCTGCAGTGAAGCATCGGAATCTAAAACAGGACACACAGGAGAGGTTCAAATCATAGAGAGTTAGAGTGTCAGTCCTCTTGTACCTATGTCGGCATTGTGCCTTATGTATTAAATTCAGATGCAATTTCTGTGTTTCATCGTCAATGAGAAGGTCCAAGGTATACAGTAAACCTGAAGTGAAGCATCGGAATCTAAAACAGGACTCACAGAAGAGGTTCAAATCATAGAGAGTTAGTGTGTCAGTCTTCTTGTACTTAATACGGCATAGTGCCTTTTGTAATAAACTCTTATTCAATTTCCGTGTTTCATCGTCAATATGAAGGTCCAAGGGATACAGTAAACCTGAAGTGAAGCAACGGAATCTTAACTTGGACTCAAGAGAGAGTTTCAAATCATAGAAACTTATAGTGTCAGTCCTCCTGTACTTATGTCGGCATTGTGCCTTTTGTATTAAATTCAGATGCAATATCTGTGTTTCTTCGTCAATAAGAAGCTCAAAGTTATACAGTAATCCTGAAGTGAAGCATCGGAATCTAAAACTGGACTCACAGGAGACGTTCAAATCATAGAAAGTTAGAGTGTCAGTCCTCTTGTAGTTAAGTCGGCATTGTGCCTTTTGAATTTAATTCCGATGCAATTTCTGTGTTTCATCGTCAATCAATAGGTCCAAGGGATACAGTAAACCTGAAGTGAAGCTTCGGAATCTAAAACTGGACTCACAGGAGAGGTTCAAATCATAGAGAGTTAGCGTGTCAGTCTTCTTGTATTTAAGACGGCATAGTACCTTTTGTATTAAATTCTTATATAATTTCTGTGTTTCATCGTCAATATGATGGTCCAAGGGATACAGTAAACCAGAAGTGAAGCAACGGAATCTAAACTTGGACTCAAGAGAGAGTTTCAAATCATAGAAACTTAGAGTGTCAGTCCTCCTGTACTTATGTCGGCATTGTGCCTTTTGCATTAAATTCAGATGCAATATCTGTGTTTCATCGTCAATAAGAAGCTCAAAGGTATACAGTAAACCTGAAGTGAAGCATCGGAATCTAAAACTGGACTCACAGGAGACGTTCAAATCATAGAAAGTTAGAGTGTCAGTCCTCTTGTAGTTAAGTCGGCATTGTGCCTTTTGTATTCAATTCAGATGCAATTTCTGTGTTACATCGTCAATAAGAAGGTCCAAGGTATACAGTAAACCTGAAGTGGAGCACTGGAATCTAAAACTGGACTCACAGGAGAGGTTCAAATCATAGAAAGTTACAGTGTCAGTCCTCTTGTACTTAAGTCGGCATTGTGCCTTTTGTATTGAATTCGGATGCAAATTCTGTGTTTTATCGTCACTAAGAAGGTCCAAGGTATACAGTTAACCTGAAGTGAAGCATCGGAATCTAAAACTGGACTCACAGGAGAGGTTCAAATCATAGAAAGTTGGAGTGTCAGTCCTCTTGTACTTAAGTCGGCATTGTGCCTTTTGTATTGAATTCGGATTCAATTTCTGTGTTTCATCCTCATTAAGAAGGTCCAAGGGATACAGTAAACCTGATGTGAGGCATGGAAATCTAAAACTGGACTCACAGGTGAGGTTCAAATCATACAAAGTTAGAGTGTCAGTCCTCGTGTACTTAAGTCGGCATTGTGCCTTTTGAATTTAATTCCCATTCAATTTCTGTGTTTCATCGTCAATGAGAAGGTCCAGGGTATACAGTAAACCTGAAGTGAAGCATCGGAATCTAAAACAGGACTCACAGGAGAGGTTCAAATCCTACAAAGTTAGAGTGTCAGTCCTCGTGTACTTCAGTAGGCATTGTGCATTTTCAATTTAATTCCGATGCAATTTCTTTGTTTCATCGTCAATAAGGAGGTCCAAATGGTACAGTAGACCTGAAGTGAAGGATCGGAATCTAAAACTGGACTCACAGGACAGTTTCAAATCATAGAAAGTTAGAGTGTCATTCGTCTTGTACTAAAGTAGGCATTGTGCCTTTTGTATTAAATTCAGATACAATTTCTGTGTGTCATCGTCAATAAGAAGGTCCAAGGTATACAGTAAACCGAAGTAAAGCATCGGAATCCAAAACTGGACTCACAAGAGAGGTTCAAATTATAGAAAGTAAGAGTGTCAGGCCTCTTGTACTTAAGTCGGCATTGTGCCTTTTGTATTAAATTCGGATGCTATTTCTGTGTTTCATCGTCAATACGAAGGTCACAGGGAATTAGTAAACCCGAAGTGAAGCATCGGAATCTAAAACTGGACTCACAGGAGAGGTTAAAATCATAGAAAGTTAGAGTGTCAGTACTCTAGTACTTAAGTCGGCATTGTGCTTTTTGTATTAAATTCAGATGTCATTTCTGTGTTTCATCGTCAATAAGGAGGTCCAAGGTATACAGTAAACCTGAAGTGAAGCATCGGAATCTAAAACAGGACTCACGGGAAAAGTTCAAATCATAGAAATTTAGAGTGTCAGTGCTCTTGTACTTAAGTCGGCATTGTGCATTTTAAATTTAATTCCGATGCAATTTCTGTGTTTCATCGTCAATAAATAGGTCCAAGGGATACAGTAAACCTGAAGTGAAGCTTCGGATTCTAAAACTGGACTCACAGGAGAGGTTCAAATCGTAGAGAGTTAGTGTGTCAGTCTTCTTGTACTTAAGACGGCATAGTGCCTTTTGTATTAAATTCTTATATACTTTCTGTGTTTCATCGTCAATATGAAGGTCCAAGGGATACAGTAAACCTGAAGTGAAGCATCGGAATCTAAACTTGGAATCAAGAGCGAGTTTCAAATCATAGAAACTTAGAGTGTCAGTCCTCCTGTACTTATGGCGGCATTGTGCCTTTTGTATTAAATTCAGATGCAATATTTGTGTTTCTTCGTCAATAAGAAGCTCAAAGGGATACAGTAGACCTGAAGTGAAGCATCGGAATCTAAAACTGGACTCTCAGGAGACGTTCAAATCATAGAAACTTAGAGTGTCAGTCCTCTTGCAGTTAACGGCATTGTGCCTTTTGTATTAAATTCAGATGCAATTTCTGTGTTACATCGTCAATAAGAAGGTCCAAGGTATACAGTAAAATTGAAGTGAAGCATCGGAATCTAAAACTGAACTCACAGGAGAGGTTCAAATCATAGAAAGTTAGAGTGTCAGTCCTCTTGTAGTTAAGTCGGCATTGTGCCGTTTGTATTAAATTCAGATGCAATTTCTGTGTTACATCGTCAATAAGAGGGTCCAAGGTATACAGTAAACCTGAAGTGAAGCATCGGAATCTAAAACTGGACTCACAGGAGAGGTTCAAACCATAGAAAGTTAGAGTGTCAGTCCTCTTTTATTTAAGTCGGCATTGTGCCTTTTGTATTGAAATCGGATGCAATTTCTGTGTTTCATCGTCAATAAGAAGGTCCAAGGGATACAGAAAACCTTAAGTGAAGCATCGGAATCTAAAACTCGACTCACAGGAGAGGTTCAAGTCATAGAAAGTTATAGTGGCAGTCCTATTGTACTTAAGTCGGCGTTGTTCTTTTGGAATAATTTCTTATATAATTTCTGTGCTTCATCGTCAATAAGAAGGTCCAAGGGAAACAGTAAACCTGAAGTGAAGCATCGGAATCTAAAATTAAACTTACAGGAGAGGTTCAGATCATAAAAAATTTTGAGTGTCAGACCTTTTGTACTTAAGACGGCATTGTGCCATTTGAATTAAATTCGGATGCAATTTCTGTGTTTCATCGTCAATGAGAAGGTCCAAGGGATACAGTAAACCTGAAGTGAAGCATCGGAATCTAAAACAGGACTCACAGGAGAGGTTCAAATCATAGAAATTTAGAGTGTCAGTCCTCTTGTATTTAAGTCGGCATTGTTCCTTTTGTATTAAATTGTGATGCAATTTCTGTGTTTCATCGTCAATAAGAAGATCCAAGGGAAACAGTAAACCCGAAGCGAAGCATCGGAATCTAAAACTGGACTCATAGGAGGGGTTCAAATCATAGAAAGTTAGAGTGTCAGTCCTCTTGTACTTAAGTCGGCATTGTTCCTTTTGTATTAAATTCAGATGCTATTACTGTGTTTCATCGTCAATAAGAAGGTAAAAGGTATACAGTAAACCTGCAGTGAAGCATCGGAATCTAAAACTGGACACACAGGAGAGGTTCAAATCATAGAGAGTTAGAGTGTCAGTCCTCTTGTACCTATGTCGGCATTGTGCCTTATGTATTAAATTCAGATGCAATTTCTGTGTTTCATCGTCAATAAGAAGGTCCAAGGTATACAGTAAACCTGAAGTGAAGCATCGGAATCTAAAACAGGACTCACAGGAGAGGTTCAAATCATAGAGAGTTAGTGTGTCAGTCTTCTTGTACTTAATACGGCATAGTGCCTTTTGTAATAAACTCTTATTTAATTTCCGTGTTTCATCGTCAATATGAAGGTCCAAGGGATACAGTAAACCTGAAGTGAAGCAACGGAATCTAAACTTGGACTCAAGAGAGAGTTTCAAATCATAGAAACTTAGAGTGTCAGTCCTCCTATACTTATGTCGGCATTGTGCGTTTTGTATTAAATTCAGATGCAATATCTGTGTTTCTTCGTCAATAAGAAGCTCAAAGTTATACAGTAAACCTGAAGTGAAGCATCGGAATCTAAAACTGGACTCACAGGAGACGTTCAAATCATAGAAAGTTAGAGTGTCAGTCCTCTTGTAGTTAAGTCGGCATTGTGCCTTTTGAATTTAATTCCGATGCAATTTCTGTGTTTCATCGTCAATAAATAGGTCCAAGGGATACAGCAAACCTGAAGTGAAGCTTCGGAATCTAAAACTAGACTCACAGGAGAGGTTCAAATCATAGAGAGTTAGCGTGTCAGTCTTCTTGTATTTAAGACGGCATAGTACCTTTTGTATTAAATTCTTATATAATTTCTGTGTTTCATCGTCAATATGAAGGTCCAAGGGATACAGTAAACCAGAAGTGAAGCAACGGAATCTAAACTTGGACTCAAGAGAGAGTTTCAAATCATAGAAACTTAGAGTGTCAGTCCTCCTGTACTTATGTCGGCATTGTGCCTTTTGCATTAAATTCAGATGCAATATCTGTGTTTCATCGTCAATAAGAAGCTCAAAGGTATACAGTAAACCTGAAGTGAAGCTTCGGAATCTAAAACTGGACTCACAGGAGACGTTCAAATCCTAGAAAGTTAGAGTGTCAGTCCTCTTGTAGTTAAGTCGGCATTGTGCCTTTTGTATTCAATTCAGATGCAATTTCTGTGTTACATCGTCAATAAGAAGGTCCAAGGTATACAGTAAACCTGAAGTGGAGCACTGGATTCTAAAACTGGACTCACAGGAGAGGTTCAAATCATAGAAAGTTACAGTGTCAGTCCTCTTGTACTTAAGTCTGCATTGTGCCTTTTGTATTGAATTCGGATGCAAATTCTGTGTTTTATCGTCAATAAGAAGGTCCAAGGTATACAGTTAACCTGAAGTGAAGCATCGGAATCTAAAACTGGACTCACAGGAGAGGTTAAAATCATAGAGAGTTAGAGTGTCAGTCCTCTTGTACTTAAGTCGGCATTGTGCCTTTTGTATTGAATTCGGATTCAATTTCTGTGTTTCATCCTCATTAAGAAGGTCCAAGGGATACAGTAAACCTGATGTGAGGCATGGAAATCTAAAACTGGACTCACAGGTGAGGTTCAAATCATACAAAGTTAGAGTGTCAGTCCTCGTGTACTTAAGTCGGCATTGTGCCTTTTGAATTTAATTCCGATTCAATTTCTGTGTTTCATCGTCAATGAGAAGGTCCAGGGTATACAGTAAACCTGAAGTGAAGCATCGGAATCTAAAACAGGACTCACAGGAGAGGTTCAAATCCTACAAAGTTAGAGTGTCAGTCCTCGTGTACTTCAGTAGGCATTGTGCCTTTTCAATTAAATTCCGATGCAATTTCTGTGTTTCATCGTCAATAAGGAGGTCCAAATGATACAGTAGACCTGAAGTGAAGGATCGGAATCTAAAACTGGACTCACAGGACAGTTTCAAATCATAGAAAGTTAGAGTGTCATTCGTCTTGTACTAAAGTAGGCATTGTGCCAATTGTAATAAATTCTTATATAATTTCTGTGTTTCATCGGAATCTAAAACTGGACTCACAGGAGACGTTCAAATCATAGAAAGTTAGAGTGTCAGTCCTCTTGTAGTTAAGTCGGCATTGTGCCTTTTGTATTAAATTCAGATGCATTTTCTGTGTTACATCGTCAATAAGAAGGTCCAAGGTATACAGTAAACCTGAAGTGAAGCATCGGAATCTAAAACTGGACTCACAGGAGAGGTTCAAATCATAGAAAGTCTGAGTGCCAGTCCTCTTGTACCTAAGTCGGCATTGTGCCTTATGTATTAAATAAAGATGCAATTTCTGTGTTACGTCGTCAGTAAGAAGGTCCAAGGTATACAGTAAACCTGAAGTGGAGCAATGGAATCTAAAACTGGACTCACAGGAGAGGTTCAAATCATAGAAAGTTAGAGTGTCAGTCCTCTTGTACTTAAGTCGGCATTGTGCCTTTTCTATTGAATTCGGATGCAAATTCTGTGTTTTATCGTCAATAAGAAGGTCCAAGGTATACAGTTAACCTGAAGTGAAGCATCGGAATCTAAAACTGGACTCACAGGAGAGGTTCAAATCATAGAGAGTTAGAGTGTCAGTCCTCTTGTACTTAAGTCGGCATTGTGCCTTTTGTATTGAATTTGGATTCAATTTCTGTGTTTCATCGTCATTAAGAAGGTCCAAGGGATACAGTAAACCTGATGTGAAGCATCGGAATCTAAAACTGGACTCACAGGTGAGATTTAATCATAGAAAGTTAGAGTGTCAGTCCTCTTGTACTTATGTCGGCATTGTGCTTTTTGTATTAAATTCACATGCAATTAATGTGCTTCATCGTCAATAAGAAGGTCCCAGGGATACAGTAAAGCTGAAGCGAAACATCGGAATCTAAAACTGGACTCACAGGAGAGGTTCAAATCACAGAAAGTTAGAGTGTCAGTCCTCTTCTAGTTAAGTCGGCATTGTGCCTTTTGTATTAAATTCTTATACAATTTCTGTGTTTCATCGTAAATAAGAAGGTCCAAGGGATACAGTAAACTTGAAGTGAAGCATCGGAATCTAAACTTGGACTCAAGGGAGAGGTTCAAATCATAGAAAGTTAGAGTGTCAGTGCTCTAGTACTTATGTCGGCATTGTGCCTTTTCTATTAAATTCAGATGCAATATCTGTGTTTCATCGTCAATAAGAATGTCAGAGGTATACAGTAAACCTGAAGTGAAGCATCGGAATCTAAAACTGGACTCACAGGAGAGGTTCAAATCTTAGAAAGTTAGAGTGTCAGTCCTCTTGTAGTTAAGTCGGCATTTTGCCTTTTGTATTAAATTCAGATACATTTTCTGTGTTTCACCGTCAATAAGAAGGTCCAAGGTATACAGCAAACCTGAAGTGAAGCATCGGAATCTATAACTGGAGTCACAGGAGAGGTTCAAATCATAGAAAGTTAGACTGTCAGTCCTCTTGTACTTAAGTAGCATTGTGCCTTTTGTGTTAATTTCGGATGAAATATCTGTGTTTCATCGTCAATACGAAGGTCCCAGGGATACTGTAAACCTGAAGTTAAGCATCGGAGTCGAAAACTGGACTAACAGGAGAGGTTCAAATCATAGAAAGTTAGAGTGTCAGTCCTCTTGTACTTAAGTCGGCATTTTGCTTTTTGTATTAAATTCAGATGCAATTTCTGTGTTTCATCGTCAATAAGAAGGTCCCAGGGATACAGTAAAGCTGAAGCGAAACATCGGAACCTAAAACTGGACTCACAGGAGAGGTTCAATTCATAGAAAGTTAGAGTGTCAGTCCTCTTCTAGTTAAGTCGGCATTGTGGCTTTTGTATTAATTTCAGATGCAATTTCTGTGTTACAACATCAATAAGAAGGTCAAAGGTATACAGTAATCCTGAAGTGTAGCATCGGAATCTAAAACTGGACTCACAGGAGAGGTTCAAATCAAATGGAGTTAGAGTGTCAGTGCTCATGTACCTAAGTCGGCATTGTGCCCTATGTATTAAATTCAGATGCATTTTCTGTGTTTCTTCGTCAATAAGAAGGTCCAAGGTATACAGTAAACCTGAAATGAAGTATCGGAGTCTAAAACTGGACTCACAGGAGAGGTTTAAATCATAGTAAGTTAGAGTGTCAGTCCCCTTGTACTTAAGTCGGCATTCTGCTTTTTGTATTAAATTCAGATGCAATTTCTGTGTTTTATCGCCAATAAGAGGGTCCAAGGTATACAGTAAACCTGAAGTGAAGCATCGGAATGTAAAACTGGACTCACAGGAGAGGTTCAAATCATAGAGAGTTTGAGTGTCAGTCCTCTTGTACCTAAGCCGGTATAGTGCCTATTGTATTGAATTCGGGCTCAATTTCTGTGGTTCATTGTCAATAAGAAGGTCCAAGGAATACAGTAAGCCTGATGTGAAGCATCGGAATCTAAGACTGGACTCACAGGAGAGGTTCAAATCATGGAAATTTAAAGTGTTGGTCCTCTTGTACTTGAGTCGGCATTGTGCCTTTTGTATTGAATTCGGATTCGATTTCTGTGTTTCATCGTCAGTAAGGAGGTCCAAGGGATACAGTAAACCTGAAGTGAAGCATCGGAATCTAAAACTGGACTCACAGGAGAGGTTCAAATCGTATATAGTTAGAGTGTCAGTCCTCTTGACTTAAGTCGGCATTGAGCAATTTGTATTAAATTCAGATGGAATTTCTGTGTTTCATCGTCAATAAGAAGGTCCAACGTATACAGTAAAATTGAAGTAAAGCATCGGAATCTAAATCTGAACTGACAGGAGAGGTTCAAATCATAGAAAGTTAGAGTGTCAGTATTCTTGTAGTTATGCCGGCATTGTGCCTTTTGTAATAAATTCAGATGCAATTTCTGTGTTTCAGCGTCAATAAGAAGTCCAGGGCATACAGTAAACCTGAAGTGAGGCATCGGAATCTAAAACTGGACTCACAGGAGAGGTTCAAATCATACAAAGTTAGAGTGTCAGTCCTCGTTTACTTAAGTCGGCATTGTGGCTTTTGAATTTAATTCCGATGCAATTTCTGTGTTTCATCGTCAATAAGGAGGTCCAAGGGAAACAGTAATCCTGAAGTGAAGCATCGGAATCTAAAACTGGACTCACAGGAGTGGTTCAAATCATAGAAAGTTACAGTGTCAGTCCTCTTGTACCTAAGTCGGCATTGTGCCTTATGTATTAAATTCAGATGCAAATTCTGTGTTTCGTCGTCAATAAGAAGGTCTAAGGTATACAGTAAACCTGAAGTGAAGCATCGGATTTTAAAATTGAACTCACAGGAGAGGTTCAGATCATAGAAAGTTAGAGTGTCAGTCCTCTTTTACTTAAGTCGGCATTGTGAATTTTGTATTAAATTCATATGCAATTTCTGTCTTTTCTCGTCAATAAGAAGGTCCAGGGTATACAGTAATCCTGAAGTGAAGCATCGGATTCTAAAACTGTACTCACAGGAGAGGTTGAAATCATAGAGACTTAGAGTGTCAGTCCTCTTGTTCTTAAGTCGGCATTGTGCCTTTTGTATTGAATTCGGATGCAATTACTGTGTTTCATCGTCAATAAGAAGGTCCAAGGGATACAGTAAACCTGAAGTGAACCAACGGAATGTAAAACTGGACTCACAGGAGAGGTTCAAATCATAGAAAGTGAAAGTGTCAGTCCTCTTGTACTTAAGTCGGCATTGTACCTTTTGTATTAAATTCAGATGCAATTTCTGTGTTTCATCGTCAATAAGAAGTCCAAGGGATACATTAAACCTGAAGTGAAGCATCTGAATCTAAAACTGGACTCACAGGAGAGCTTCAAATCATATAAAGTTAGAGTGTCTGCCCTCTTGTACTTAAGCCGCCATTGTGCATTTTGTATTGTATTCAGATGCAATTTCTGTGTTTCATCGTCAATAAGAAGGTCCACGGTATAAAGTAAACCTGAAGTGAAGCATCGGAATCTAAAACAGGACTCACAGGAGAGGTTCAAATGATAGAAATTTAGAGTGTCAGTCCTCTTGTACTTCAGTCGGCATTGTGTCTTTTGTATTACATTCGGATGCAATTTCTGTGTTTCATCGTCAATTAGGATGTCCAAGGGATACAGTAAACCTGAAGTGAAGCATCGGAATCTGAAACTGGACTCACAGGATAGATTCAAATCATAGAGAGTTAGAGTGTCAGTCCTCTTTTACTTAAGTCGGCATTGTGCCTTTTGTATTGAATTCGGATGCAATTTCTGTGTTTCATCGTCAAAAAGAATGTCCAAGGGATACAGTAAACCTGAAGTGAAGCATCGGAATCAAAAACTGTACTCACAGGAGAAGTTCAAATCATAGAAAGTTAGAGTGTCAGTCCTCTTGTACCTAAGTCGGCATTGTGCCTTATGTATTAAATTCAGATGCAATTTCTGTCTTTCGACGTCAATAAGATGGTCCAAGGTATACAGGAAACCTGAAGTGAAGCATCGGAATCTAAAACTGGACTCACAGGTGAGTTTCAAATCATAGAAAGTGAGAGTGTCAGTCCTCTTTTACTTAAGTCGGTATTGTGCATTTTGTATTAAATTCAGATGCAATTTCTGTGTTTCATCGTCAATAAGGACGTCCAAGAGACACAGTAAACCTGAAGTGAAGCTTCGGAATCTAAAACTGGTCTCACAGGAGAGGTTCAAATCATAGAGAGTTAGAGTGTCAGTCCTCCTGTACTTATGTCGGCATTGTGCCTTTTGCATTAAATTCAGATGCAATATCTGTGTTTCATCGTCAATAAGAAGCTCAAAGGTATACAGTAAACCTGAAGTGAAGCATCGGAATCTAAAACTGGACTCACAGGAGACGTTCAAATCATAGAAAGTTAGAGTGTCAGTCCTCTTGTAGTTAAGCCGGCATTGTGCCTTTTGTATTCAATTCAGATGCAATTTCTGTGTTACATCGTCAATAAGAAGGTCCAAGGTATACTGTTAACCTGAAGTGAAGCATCGGAATCTAAAACTGGACTCACAGGAGAGGTTCAAATCATAGAGAGTTAGAGTGTCAGTCCTCTTGTACTTAAGTCGGCATTGTGCCTTTTGTATTGAATTCGGATTCAATTTCTGTGTTTCATCCTCATTAAGAAGGTCCAAGGGATACAGTAAACCTGATGTGAGGCATGGAAATCTAAAACTGGACTCACAGGTGAGGTTCAAATCATACAAAGTTAGAGTGTCAGTCCTCGTGTACTTAAGTCGGCATTGTGCCTTTTGAATTTAATTCCGATTCAATTTCTGTGTTTCATCGTCAATGAGAAGGTCCAGGGTATACAGTAAACCTGAAGTGAAGCATCGGAATCTAAAACAGGACTCACAGGAGAGGTTCAAATCCTACAAAGTTAGAGTGTCAGTCCTCGTGTACTTCAGTAGGCATTGTGCATTTTCAATTTAATTCCGATGCAATTTCTGTGTTTCATCGTCAATAAGGAGGTCCAAATGATACAGTAGACCTGAAGTGAAGGATCGGAATCTAAAACTGGACTCACAGGACAGTTTCAAATCATAGAAAGTTAGAGTGTCATTCGTCTTGTACTAAAGTAGGCATTGTGCCTTTTGTATTAAATTCAGATACAATTTCTGTGTGTCATCGTCAATAAGAAGGTCCAAGGTATACAGTAAACCGAAGTAAAGCATCGGAATCTAAAACTGGACTCACAAGAGAGGTTCAAATCATAGAAAGTATGAGTGTCAGTCCTCTTGTACTTAAGTCGGCATTGTGCCTTTTGTATTAAATTCGGATGCTATTTCTGTGTTTCATCGTCAATACGAAGGTCACAGGGAATTAGTAAACCCGAAGTGAAGCATCGGAATCTAAAACTGGACTCACAGGAGAGGTTAAAATCATAGAAAGTTAGAGTGTCAGTACTCTAGTACTTAAGTCGGCATTGTGCTTTTTGTATTAAATTCAGATGTCATTTCTGTGTTTCATCGTCAATAAGGAGGTCCAAGGTATACAGTAAACCTGAAGTGAAGCATCGGAATCTAAAACAGGACTCACGGGAGAAGTTCAAATCATAGAAATTTAGAGTGTCAGTCCTCCTGTACTTATGGCGGCATTGTGCCTTTTGTATTAAATTCAGATGCAATATTTGTGTTTCTTCGTCAATAAGAAGCTCAAAGGGATACAGTAGACCTGAAGTGAAGCATCGGAATCTAAAACTGGACTCTCAGGAGACGTTCAAATCATAGAAACTTAGAGTGTCAGTCCTCTTGCAGTTAACGGCATTGTGCCTTTTGTATTAAATTCAGATGCAATTTCTGTGTTACATCGTCAATAAGAAGGTCCAAGGTACACAGTAAAATTGAAGTGAAGCATCGGAATCTAAAACTGAACTCACAGGAGAGGTTCAAATCATAGAAAGTTAGAGTGTCAGTCCTCTTGTAGTTAAGTCGGCATTGTGCCGTTTGTATTAAATTCAGATGCAGTTTCTGTGTTACATCGTCAATAAGAGGGTCCAAGGTATACAGTAAACCTGAAGTGAAGCATCGGAAACTAAAACTGGACTCACAGGAGAGGTTCAAACCATAGAAAGTTAGAGTGTCAGTCCTCTTTTATTTAAGTCGGCATTGTGCCTTTTGTATTGAAATCGGATGCAATTTCTGTGTTTCATCGTCAATAAGAAGGTCCAAGGGATACAGAAAACCTTAAGTGAAGCATCGGAATCTAAAACTCGACTCACAGGAGAGGTTCAAGTCATAGAAAGTTATAGTGGCAGTCCTATTGTTCTTAAGTCGGCATTGTTCCTTTTGTAATAATTTCTTAAATAATTTCTGTGCTTCATCGTCAATAAGAAGTTCCAAGGGATACAGTAAACCTGAAGTGAAGCATCGGAATCTAAAATTAAACTCACAGGAGAGGTTCAGATCATAAAAAATTTTGAGTGTCAGACCTTTTGTACTTAAGACGGCGTTGTGCCTTTTGAATTAAATTCGGATGCAATTTCTGTTTCATCGTCAATGAGAAGGTCCAAGGGATACAGTTAACCTGAAGTGAAGCATCGGAATCTAAAACAGGACCCACAGGAGAGGTTCAAATCATAGAGAGTTAGTGTGTCAGTCTTCTTGTACTTAATACGGCATAGTGCCTTTTGTAATAAACTCTTATTTAATTTCCGTGTTTCATCGTCAATATGAAGGTCCAAGGGATACAGTAAACCTGAAGTGAAGCAACGGAATCTAAACTTGGACTCAAGAGAGAGTTTCAAATCATAGAAACTTAGAGTGTCAGTCCTCCTATACTTATGTCGGCATTGTGCCTTTTGTATTAAATTCAGATGCAATATCTGTGTTTCTTCGTCAATAAGAAGCTCAAAGATATACAGTAAACCTGAAGTGAAGCATCGGAATCTAAAACTGGACTCACAGGAGACGTTCAAATCATAGAAAGTTAAAGTGTCAGTCCTCTTGTAGTTAAGTCGGCATTGTGCCTTTTGAATTTAATTCCGATGCAATTTCTGTGTTTCATCGTCAATAAATAGGTCCAAGGGATACAGTAAACCTGAAGTGAAGCTTCGGAATCTAAAACTAGACTCACAGGAGAGGTTCAAATCATAGAGAGTTAGCGTGTCAGTCTTCTTGTATTTAAGACGGCATAGTACCTTTTGTATTAAATTCTTATATAATTTCTGTGTTTCATCGTCAATATGAAGGTCCAAGGGATACAGTAAACCAGAAGTGAAGCAACGGAATCTAAACTTGGACTCAAGAGAGAGTTTCAAATCATAGAAACTTAGAGTGTCAGTCCTCCTGTACTTATGTCGGCATTGTGCCTTTTGCATTAAATTCCGATGCAATATCTGTGTTTCATCGTCAATAAGAAGCTCAAAGGTATACAGTAAACCTGAAGTGAAGCATCGGAATCTAAAACTGGACTCACAGGAGGCGTTCAAATCATAGAAAGTTAGAGTGTCAGTCGTCTTGTAGTTAAGTCGGCATTGTGCCTTTTGTATTCAATTCAGATGCAATTTCTGTGTTACATCGTCAATAAGAAGGTCCAAGGTATACAGTAAACCTGAAGTGGAGCACTGGAATCTAAAACTGGACTCACAGGAGAGGTTCAAATCATAGAAAGTTACAGTGTCAGTCCTCTTGTACTTAAGTCTGCATTGTGCCTTTTGTATTGAATTCGGATGCAAATTCTGTGTTTTATCGTCAATAAGAAGGTCCAAGGTATACAGTTAACCTGAAGTGAAGCATCGGAATCTAAAACTGGACTCACAGGAGAGGTTAAAATCATAGAGAGTTAGAGTGTCAGTCCTCTTGTACTTAAGTCGGCATTGTGCCTTTTGTATTGAATTCGGATTCAATTTCTGTGTTTCATCCTCATTAAGAAGGTCCAAGGGATACAGTAAACCTGATGTGAGGCATGGAAATCTAAAACTGGACTCACAGGTGAGGTTCAAATCATACAAAGTTAGAGTGTCAGTCCTCGTGTACTTAAGTCGGCATTGTGCCTTTTGAATTTAATTCCGATTCAATTTCTGTGTTTCATCGTCAATGAGAAGGTCCAGGGTATACAGTAAACCTGAAGTGAAGCATCGGAATCTAAAACAGGACTCACAGGAGTGGTTCAAATCCTACAAAGTTAGAGTGTCAGTCCTCGTGTACTTCAGTAGGCATTGTGCCTTTTCAATTTAATTCCGATGCAATTTCTGTGTTTCATCGTCAATAAGGAGGTCCAAATGATACAGTAGACCTGAAGTGAAGGATCGGAATCTAAAACTGGACTCACAGGACAGTTTCAAATCATAGAAAGTTAGAGTGTCATTCGTCTTATACTGAAGTAGGCATTGTGCCTTTTGTATTAAATTCAGATACAATTTCTGTGTGTCATCGTCAATAAGAAGGTCCAAGGTATACAGTAAACCGAAGTAAAGCATAAGAATCTAAAACTGGACTCACAAGAGAGGTTCAAATCATAGAAAGTAAGAGTGTCAGTCCTCTTGTACTTAAGTCGGCATTGTGCCTTTTGTATTAAATTCGGATGCTATTTCTGTGTTTCATCGTCAATACGAAGGTCACAGGGAATTAGTAAACCCGAAGTGAAGCATCGGAATCTAAAACTGGACTCACAGGAGAGGTTAAAATCATAGAAAGTTAGAGTGTCAGTACTCTTGTACTTAAGTCGGCATTGTGCTTTTTGTATTAAATTCAGATGTAATTTCTGTGTTTCATCGTCAATAAGGAGGTCCAAGGTATACAGTAAACCTGAAGCGAAGCTTCGGAATCTAAAACTGGACTCACAGGAGAGGTTCAATTCATAGAAAGTTAGAGTGTCAGTCCTCTTGTACTTAAGTCGGCATTGTGCCATTTGTATGAAATTCAGATGCAATTTCTGTGTATTATCGTCAATAAGAAGGTCCAAGGTATACAGTAAAATTGAAGTGAAGCATCGGAATCTAAATCTGAACTCACAGGAGAAGTTCAAATCATAGAAAGTTAGAGTGTCAGTCCTGTTGTAGTTAAGTCGGCATTGTGCCTTTGGTATTATATTCAGATGCAATTTCTGTGTTACATCGTCAATTAGAGGGTCCAAGGTATACAGTAAACCTGAAGTATAGCATCGGAATCTAAAACTGGACTCACAGGAGAGGTTCAAATCATAGAGAGTTAGAGTGTCAGTCCTCTTTTATTTAAGTCGGCATTGTGCCTTTTGTATTGAAATCGGATGCAATTTCTGTGTTTCATCGTCAATAAGGAGGTCCAAGGGATACAGAAAACCTTAAGTGAAGCATCGGAATCTAAAACTCGACTCACAGGAGAGGTTCAAATCATAGAAAGTTATAGCGGCAGTCCTCTTGTACTTAAGTCGGCATTGTTCCTTTTGTAATAATTTCTTATATAATTTCTGTGTTTCATCGTCAATAAGAAGGACCAAGGGATACAGTAAACCTGAAGTGAAGCATCGGAATCTAAAACTGGACTCACAGGAGAGGTTCAGATCATAAAAAATTTTGAGTGTCAGACCTTTTGTACTTAAGACGGCATTGTGTCTTTTGTATTAAATTCAGATGCAATATCTGTTTTTCTTCGTCAATAAGAAGCTCAAAGGTATACAGTAAACCTGAAGTGAAGCATCGGAATCTAAAACAGGACTCACAGGAGAGGTTCAAATCATAGAAAGTTAGAGTGTCAGTACTCTTGTACTTAAGTCGGCATTGTGCTTTTTGTATTAAATTCAGATGCTATTACTGTGTTTCATCGTCAATAAGAAGGTCCAAAGTATACAGTAAAATTGAACTGAAGCATCGAAATCTAAAACTGGACTCACAGGAGAGGCTCATATCATGGAATGTTAGAGTGTCAGTCCTCTTGTAGTGAAGTCGGTATTGTGCCTTTTGTATTAAATTCAGATGCAATTTCTGAGTTACATCGTCAATAAGAAGGTAAAAGGTATACAGTAAACCTGCAGTGAAGCATCGGAATCTAAAGATGGACACACAGGAGAGGTTCAAATCATAGAGAGTTAGAGTGTCAGTTCTCTTGTACCTATGTCGGCATTGTGCCTTAGGTATTAAATTCAGATGCAATTTCTGTGTTTCGTCGTCAATAAGAAGGTCCAAGGTATACAGTAAACCTGAAGTGAAGCATCGGAATCTAAAACAGGACTCACAGGAGAGGTTCAAATCATAGAGAGTTAGTGTGTCAGTCTTCTTGTACTTAATACGGCATAGTGCCTTTTGTAATAAATTCTTATATAATTTCTGTGTTTCATCGTCAATATGAAGGTCCAAGGGATACTGTAAACCTGAAGTGAAGCAACGGAATCTAAACTTGGACTCAAGAGAGAGTTTCAAATCATAGAAACTTAGAGTGTCAGTCCTCCTGTACTTATGTCGCCATTGTGCCTTTTGTATTAAATTCAGATGCAATATCTGTTTTTCTTCGCCAATAAGAAGCTCAAAGGTATACAGTAAACCTGAAGTGAAGCATCGGAATCTAAAACTGGACTCACAGGAGACGTTCAAATCATAGAAAGTTAGAGTGTCAGTCCTCTTGTTGTTAAGTCGGCATTGTACATTTCGAATTTAATTCCGACGCAATTTCTGTCTTTCATCGTCAATAAATAGGTCCAAGGGATACAGTAAACCTCAAGTGAAGCTTCGGAATCTAAAACTAAACTCACAGGAGAGGTTCAAATCATAGAGAGTTAGTGTGTCAGTCTTCTTGTATTTAAGACGGCATAGTGCTTTTGTATTAAATTCTTATACAATTTCTGTGTTTCATCGTCAATATGAAGGTCCAAGGGATACAGTAAACCTGAAGTGAAGCAACGGAATCTCAACTTGGACTCAAGAGAGAGTTTCAAATCATAAAAAAACTTAGAGTGTCAGTCCTCCTGTACTTATGTCGGCATTGTGCCTTTTGCATTAAATTCAGATGCAATATCTGTGTTTCATCGACAATAAGAAGCTCAAGGGTATACAGTAAACCTGAAGTGAAGCATCGGAATCTAAAACTGGACTCACAGGAGACGTTCAAATCATAGAAAGTTAGAGTGTCAGTCCTCTTGTAGTTAAGTCGGCATTGTGCCTTTTGTATTAAATTCAGATGCATTTTCTGTGTTACATCGTCAATAAGAAGGTCCAAGGTATACAGTAAACCTGAAGTGAAGCATCGGAATCTAAAACTGGACTCACAGGAGAGGTTCAAATCATAGAAAGTCTGAGTGCCAGTCCTCTTGTAATTAAGTCGGCATTGTGCCTTATGTATTAAATAAAGATGCAATTTCTGTGTTACGTCGTCAGTAAGAAGGTCCAAGGTATACAGTTAACCTGAAGTGGAGCAATGGAATCTAAAACTGGACTCACAGGAGAGGTTCAAATCATAGAGAGTTAGAGTGTCAGTCCTCTTGTACTTAAGTCGGCATTGTGCCTTTTGTATTGAATTTGGATTCAATTTCTGTGTTTCATCGTCATTAAGAAGGTCCAAGGGATACAGTAAACCTGATGTGAAGCATCGGAATCTAAAACTGGACTCACAGGTGAGATTTAATCATAGAAAGTTAGAGTGTCAGTCCTCTTGTACTTATGTCGGCATTGTGCTTTTTGTATTAAATTCACATGCAATTTCTGTGCTTCATCGTCAATAAGAAGGTCCCAGGGATACAGTAAAGCTGAAGCGAAACATCGGAATCTAAAACTGGACTCACAGGAGAGGTTCAAATCATAGAAAGTTAGAGTGTCAGTCCTCTTCTAGTTAAGTCGGCATTGTGCCTTTTGTATTAAATTCTTATACAATTTCTGTGTTTCATCGTAAATAAGAAGGTCCAAGGGATACAGTAAACTTGAAGTGAAGCATCGGAATCTAAACTTGGACTCAAGGGAGAGGTTCAAATCATAGAAAGTTAGAGTGTCAGTGCTCTTGTACTTATGTCGGCATTGTGCCTTTTGTATTAAATTCAGATGCAATATCTGTGTTTCATCGTCAATAAGAATGTCAGAGGTATACAGTAAACCTGAAGTGAAGCATCGGAATCTAAAACTGGACTCACAGGAGAGGTTCAAATCTTAGAAAGTTAGAGTGTCAGTCCTCTTGTAGTTAAGTCGGCATTTTGCCTTTTGTATTAAATTCAGATACATTTTCTGTGTTTCACCGTCAATAAGAAGGTCCAAGGTATACAGTAAACCTGAAGTGAAGCATCGGAATCTATAACTGGAGTCACAGGAGAGGTTCAAATCATAGAAAGTTAGACTGTCAGTCCTCTTGTACTTAAGTAGGCATTGTGCCTTTTGTGTTAAATTCGGATGAAATATCTGTGTTTCATCGTCAATACGAAGGTCCCAGGGATACTGTAAACCTGAAGTTAAGCATCGGAGTCGAAAACTGGACTAACAGGAGAGGTTCAAATCATAGAAAGTTAGAGTGTCAGTCCTCTTGTACTTAAGTCGGCATTTTGCTTTTTGTATTAAATTCAGATGCAATTTCTGTGTTTCATCGTCAATAAGAAGGTCCCAGGGATACAGTAAAGCTGAAGCGAAACATCGGAATCTAAAACTGGACTCACAGGAGAGGTTCAATTCATAGAAAGTTAGAGTGTCAGTCCTCTTCTAGTTAAGTCGGTATTGTGGCTTTTGTATTAATTTCAGATGCAATTTCTGTGTTACAACATCAATAAGAAGGTCAAAGGTATACAGTAATCCTGAAGTGTAGCATCGGAATCTAAAACTGGACTCACAGGAGAGGTTCAAATCAAATAGAGTTAGAGTGTCAGTCCTCATGTACCTAAGTCGGCATTGTGCCCTATGTATTAAATTCAGATGCATTTTCTGTGTTTCTTCGTCAATAAGAAGGTCCAAGGTATACAGTAAACCTGAAATGAAGTATCGGAGTCTAAAACTGGACTCACAGGAGAGGTTTAAATCATAGTAAGTTAGAGTGTCAGTCCCCTTGTGCTTAAGTCGGCATTCTGCCTTTTGTATTAAATTCAGATGCAATTTCTGTGTTTTATCGCCAATAAGAGGGTCCAAGGTATACAGTAAACCTGAAGTGAAGCATCGGAATGTAAAACTGGACTCACAGGAGAGGTTCAAATCATAGAGAGTTTGAGTGTCAGTCCTCTTGTACCTAAGCCGGTATAGTGCCTATTGTATTGAATTCGGATTCAATTTCTGTGGTTCATTGTCAATAAGAAGGTCCAAGGAATACAGTAAACCTGTTGTGAAGCATCGGAATCTAAAACTGGACTCACAGGAGAGGTTCAAATCATGGAAATTTAAAGTGTCGGTCCTCTTGTACTTGAGTCGGCATTGTGCCTTTTGTATTGAATTCGGATTCAATTTCTGTGTTTCATCGTCAGTAAGAAGGTCCAAGGGATACAGTAAACCTGAAGTGAAGCATCGGAATCTAAAACTGGACTCACAGGAGAGGTTCAAATCGTATATAGTTAGAGTGTCAGTCCTCTTGTACTTAAGTCGGCATTGAGCAATTTGTATTCAATTCAGATGGAATTTCTGTGTTTCATCGTCAATAAGAAGGTCCAACGTATACAGTAAAATTGAAGTGAAGCATCGGAATCTAAATCTGAACTGACAGGAGAGGTTCAAATCATAGAAAATTAGAGTGTCAGTATTCTTGTAGTTATGCCGGCATTGTGCCTTTTGTAATAAATTCAGATGCAATTTCTGTGTTTCAGCGTCAATAAGAAGTCCAGGGTATACAGTAAACCTGAAGTGAAGCATCGGAATCTAAAACTGGACTCACAGGAGAGGTTCAAATCATACAAAGTTAGAGTGTCAGTCCTCGTTTACTTAAGTCGGCATTGTGGCTTTTGAATTTAATTCCGATGCAATTTCTGTGTTTCATCGTCAATAAGGAGGTCCAAGGGAAATAGTAATCCTGAAGTGAAGCATCGGAATCTAAAACTGGACTCACAGGAGTGGTTCAAATCATAGAAAGTTACAGTGTCAGTCCTCTTGTACCTAAGTCGGCATTGTGCCTTATGTATTAAATTCAGATGCAAATTCTGTGTTTCGTCGTCAATAAGAAGGTCTAAGGTATACAGTAAACCTGAAGAGAAGCATCGGAATCTATAATTGGACCCTTCAGGAGAGGTTCATATCATAGAAAGTTAGAGGGTCAGTCCTCTTCTACTTATGTCGGCATTGTGCCTTTTGTATTATATTCGGATGCATTTTCTGTGTTTCATCGTCAATACGAAGGTCCCAGGGATACATTAAACCTGAAGTGAAGCATCGGAATCTAAAACTGGACTCACAGGAGAGCTTCAAATCATATAAAGTTAGAGTGTCTGCCCTCTTGTACTTAAGCCGCCATTGTGCCTTTTGTATTGTATTCAGATGCAATTTCTGTGTTTCATCGTCAATTAGGATGTCCAAGGGATACAGTAAACCTGAAGTGAAGCATCGGAATCTGAAACTGGACTCACAGGATAGATTCAAATCATAGAGAGTTAGAGTGTCAGTCCTCTTTTACTTAAGTCGGCATTGTGCCTTTTGTATTGAATTCGGATGCAATTTCTGTGTTTCATCGTCAAAAAGAATGTCCAAGGGATACAGTAAACCTGAAGTGAAGCATCGGAATCAAAAACTGTACTCACAGGAGAAGTTCAAATCATAGAAAGTTAGAGTGTCAGTCCTCTTGTACCTAAGTCGGCATTGTGCCTTATGTATTAAATTCAGATGCAATTTCTGTCTTTCGACGTCAATCAGATGGTCCAAGGTATACAGGAAACCTGAAGTGAAGCATCGGAATCTAAAACTGGACTCACAGGTGAGTTTCAAATCATAGAAAGTGAGAGTGTCAGTCCTCTTCTACTTAAGTCGGTATTGTGCATATTGTATTAAATTCAGATGCAATTTCTGTGTTTCATGGTCAATAAGGACGTCCAAGAGACACAGTAAACCTGAAGTGAAGCTTCGGAATCTAAAACTGGACACACATGACAGGTTCAAATCATAGAAAGTTAAAGTGTCGGTCCTCTTGTAGTTAAATCGGCATTGTGCCTTTTGTATTAAATTCAGATACAATTTCTGTGTTTCATCGTCAATAAGAGGGTACAAGGAATACAGTAAACTCGAAGTGAAGCATCGGAATCTATAACTGGACTCACAGGAGAGCTTCAAATCATAGTAAGTTTGAGTGTCTGTCCTCTTGTACCTAAATAGGCATTGTGACTTTTGTATTAAATTCGGATGCAGTTTCTGTGTTTCATCGTCAATACGAAGGTCCCAGGTATACAGTGAACCTGAAGTGAAGCATCGGAATCTAAAACTGGACTCACAGGAGATGTTCAAATCATAGAAATTTAGAGTGGCAGTCCACTTGTACTTTAGTCGCATTGTGCTTTTTGTATTATATTCAGATGCAATTTCTGTGTTTCGTCGTCAATAAGAAGGACCCAGGGATACAGTAAACCTGAAGCGAAGCATCGGAATCTAAATCTGTACTCAGAGGAGAGGTTCAAATCATAGAAAGTTAGAGTGTCAGTCCTCTTGTACTTAAGTCGGCATTGTGCCATTTGCATTAAATTCAGATGCAATTTCTGTGCTTCATCGTCAATAAGGAAGTCCAAGGGACCCAGTAAACCTGAAGTGAAGCTTCGGAATCTAAAACTGGACTCACAGAAGAGGTTCAAATCATAGAGAGTTAGAGTGTCAGTCCTCTTGTACTTAAGTCGGCATTGTGCCTTTTGTATTAAATTCTTATATAATTTCTGTGTTTCATCGTCAATAGGAAGGTCCAAGGGATACAGTAAACCTGAAGTGAAGCACCGGAATCTAAACTTGGATTAAAGGGAGAGGTTCATATCATAGAAAGTTATAGTGTCAGTCCTCGTGTACTTAAGTCTTCATTGTGCCTTTTGAATTTAATTATGATGCAATTTCTGTGTTTCATCATCAATAAGGAGGTCCAGGGGAAACAGTAAACCTGAAGCGAAGCATCGGAATCTAAAACTGGACTCACAGGAGAGGTTCAAATCATAGAAAGTTACAGTGTCAGTCCTCTTGTACCTAAGTCGGCTTTGTGCCTTTTGTATTAAATTCAGATGCAAATTCTGTGTTTCGTCGCCAATAAGAAGGTCCAAGGTATACAGTAAACCTGAAGTGAAGCATCGGAATCTAAAACTGGACTCACAGGAGAGGTTCAAATCATAGAAAGTTAGAGTGTCATTCCTCTATTACTTAAGTCGGCATTGTGCCTTTTGTATTAAATTCAGATGCACTTTCTGTGTTTTATCGTCAATAAGAAGGTCCAAGGTATACAGTAAACCTGAAGTGCTGCTTCGGAATCTAAAACTGCACTCACAGGAGAGGTTCAAATCATAGAGAGTTAAGGTGTCAGTCCTCTTGTACTTAAGTCGCCATTGTGCTTTTGTATTGAATTCGGATGCAATTACTGTATTTCCTCGTCAATAAGAAGGTCCTACCGATACAGTAAACCTGAAGTGAACCATCGGAATCTAAAACTGGACTCACAGGTGAGGTTCAAATCATAGAAAGTAAGAGTGTCAGTCCTCTTGTACTTAAGTCGGCATTGTGCCTTATGTATTAAATTCAGATGCAATTTCTGTGTTTTATCGTCTATAAGAAGGTCCAAGGTATACAGTAAACCTGAAGTGAAGCATCGGAATCTAAAACTGGACTCACAGGAGAGGTTCAAATCATAGAAAGTTAGAATGTCAGTCCTCTTGTACTTAAGTTGGCATTGTGCCTTTTGAATTTAATTCCGATGCAAATTCTGTGTTTCATCGTCAATAAGGAGGTCCAAGGTATACAGTAAACCTGAAGTGAAGCATCGGAATCTAAAACTGGACTCACAGGAGAGGTTCAAATCATAGAAAGTTAGAGTGTCAGTCCTCTTGTACTTAAGTCAGCATTATGCCTTTTGTGTTAAATTCTTATATAATTTCTGTGTTTCATCGTCAATAAGAAGGTCCAAGGGATACAGTAAACCTGAAGTGAAGCACCGGAATCTAAACTTGGACTCAAGGTTAGTTAGAGGGTCAGTACTCTTGTACTTATCCCGGCATTGTGCTTTTGTATTAAATTCAGATGCAATATCTGTGTATCATCGTCAATAAGAAGGTCAAAGGTATACGTTAAACCTGAAGAAAGCATCGGAATCTAAAACTGGACTCACAGGAGAGGTTCAAAGCATAGAAAGTTAGAGTGTCTGTCCTATTGTAGTTAAGTTGGCATTGTGCCTTTTGTATTAAACTCAGATGCTAAATCTGTGTTTCAACGTCAATAGGAAGGTCCAAGGTATACAGTAAACCTGAAGTGAAGCATCGGAATCTATAATTGGACCCTTCAGGAGAGGTTCATATCATAGAAAGTTAGAGGGTCAGTCCTCTTCTACTTATGTCGGCATTGTGCCTTTTGTATTATATTCGGATGCATTTTCTGTGTTTCATCGTCAATACGAAGGTCCCAGGGATACATTAAACATGAAGTGAAGCATCGGAATCTAAAACTGGACTCACAGGAGAGCTTCAAATCATATAAAGTTAGAGTGTCTGTCCTCTTGTACTTAAGCCGCCATTGTGCCTTTTGTATTGAATTCAGATGCAATTTCTGTGTTTCATCGTCAATAAGAAGGTCCACGGTATAAAGTAAACCTGAAGTGAAGCATCGGAATCTAAAACAGGACTCACAGGAGAGGTTCATATGATAGAAATTTAGAGTGTCAGTCCTCTTGTACTTCAGTCGGCATTGTGTCTTTTGTATTACATTCGGATGCAATTTCTGTGTTTCATCGTCAATTAGGATGTCCAAGGGATACAGTAAACCTGAAGTGAAGCATCGGAATCTGAAACTGGACTCACAGGATAGATTCAAATCATAGAGAGTTAGAGTGTCAGTCCTCTTTTACTTAAGTCGGCATTGTGCCTTTTGTATTGAATTCGGATGCAATTTCTGTGTTTCATCGTCAAAAAGAATGTCCAAGGGATACAGTAAACCTGAAGTGAAGCATCGGAATCAAAAACTGTACTCACAGGAGAAGTTCAAATCATAGAAAGTTAGAGTGTCAGTCCTCTTGTACCTAAGTCGGCATTGTGCCTTATGTATTAAATTCAGATGCAATTTCTGTCTTTCGACGTCAATAAGATGGTCCAAGGTATACAGGAAACCTGAAGTGAAGCATCGGAATCTAAAACTGGACTCACAGGTGAGGTTCAAATCATAGAAAGTGAGAGTGTCAGTCCTCTTTTACTTAAGTCGGTATTGTGCCTTTTGTATTAAATTCAGATGCAATTTCTGTGCTTCATCGTCAATAAGGACGTCCAAGAGACACAGTAAACCTGAAGTGAAGCTTCGGAATCTGAAACTGGTCTCACAGGAGAGGTTCAAATCATAGAGAGTTAGAGTGTCACTCCTCTTGTACTTAAGTCGGCATTGTGCCTTTTGTATTAAATTCGGATGCAATTTCTGTGTTTCATCGTCAAAAAGAATGTCCAAGGGATACAGCAAACCTGAAGTGAAGCATTTGAATCTAAAACTGGACTCACAGGAGAAGTTCAAATCATAGAAAGTTAGAGTGTCAGTCCTCTTGTACCTAAGTCAGCATTGTGCCTAATGTATTAAATTCAGATGCAATTTCTGTGTTTCGTCGTCAATAAGATGGTCCAAGGTATACAGTAAACCTGAAGTGAAGCATCGGAATCTAAAACTGGACTCGCAGAGGAGGTTCAAATCATAGAAAGTGAGATTGTCAGTCCTCTTGTACTTAAGTCGATATTGTGCCTTTTGTATTAAATTCAGAAGCAGTTTCTGTGTTTCATCGTCAATAAGGAGGTCCAAGGGACACAGTAAACCTGAAGTGAAGCTTCGGAATCTAAAACTGGACTCACGGGAGAGGTTCAAATCATAGAGAGTTAGAGTGTCAGTCCTCTTGTACTTAAGTCGGCATTGTGCTTTTGTATTAAATTCTTATATAATTTCTATGTTTCATCGTCAATAAGAAGGTCCAAGGGATACATTAAACCTGAAGTGAAGCACCGGAATCCAAACTTGGACTAAAGTGAGAGGTTCAAATAATAGAAAGTTAGAGTGTCAGTCCTCTTGTACTTATGCCGGCATTGTGCCTTTTGTATTAAATTCAGATGCAATATCTATGTTTCATCGTCAATAAGAAGGTCAAAGGTATACAGTAAACCTGAAGTGAAGCATCGGAATCTAAAACTGGACTCACAGGTGAGGTTCAGATCATAGAAATTGAGAGTGTCTGTCCTCTTGTACTTAAGTCGGCATTGTGCCTTTTGCATTAAATTCAGATGCAATGTCTGTGTTTCATCGTCAATAAGGAGGTCCAAGGGATACAGTAAACCTGAAGTGAACCATCGGAATCTAAAACTGGACACACATGACAGGTTCAAATCATAGAAAGTTAAAGTGTCGGTCCTCTTGTAGTTAAGTCGGCATTGTGCCTTTTGTATTAAATTCAGATACAATTTCTGTGTTTCATCGTCAATAAGAGGGTCCAAGGTATACAGTAAACACGAAGTGAAGCATCGGAATCTATAACTGGACTCACAGGAGAGCTTCAAATCATAGTAAGTTGGAGTGTCTGTCCTCTTGTACCTAAATAGGCATTGTGACTTTTGTATTAAATTCGGATGCAGTTTCTGTGTTTCATCGTCTATACGAAGGTCCCAGGTATACAGTGAACCTGAAGTGAAGCATCGGAATCTAAAACTGGACTCACAGGAGATGTTCAAATCATAGAAATTTAGAGTGTCAGTCCTCTTGTACTTTAGTCGCATTGTGCTTTTTGTATCATATTCAGATGCAATTTCTGTGTTTCGTCGTCAATAAGAAGGACCCAGGGATACAGTAAACCTGAAGCGAAGCATCGGAATCTAAATCTGTACTCAGAGGAGAGGTTCAAATCATAGAAAGTTAGTGTGTCAGTCCTCTTGTACTTAAGTCGGCATTGTGCCATTTGCATTAAATTCAGATGCAATTTCTGTGCTTCATCGTCAATAAGGAGGTCCAAGGGACCCAGTAAACCTGAAGTGAAGCTTCGGAATCTAAAACTGGACTCACAGAAGAGGTTCAAATCATAGAGAGTTAGAGTGTCAGTCCTCTTGTACTTAAGTCGGCATTGTGCCTTTTGTATTAAATTCTTATATAATTTCTGTGTTTCATCGTCAATAAGAAGGTCCAAGGGATACAGTAAACCTGAAGTGAAGCACCGGAATCTAAACTTGGACTAAAGGGAGAGGTTCAAATCATAGAAAGTTATAGTGTCAGTCCTCGTGTACTTAAGTCAGTATTGTGCCTTTTGTATTAAATTCAGATGCAATATCTGTGTTTCATCGTCAATAAGAAGGTCAAAGGTATACAGTAAACCTGAAGTGAAGCATCGGAATCTAAAACTGGACTCACAGGTGGGGTTCAAATCATAGAAATTGAGAGTGTCAGTCCTCTTGTACTTAAGTCGGCATTGTGCCTTCTGTATTAAATTCAGATGCAATTTCTGTGTTTTATCGTCATTAAGAAGGTCCAAGGTATACAGTAAACCTGAAGTGAAGCATCGGAATCTAAAACTGGACTCACAGGAGAGGTTCAAATCATAGAGAGTTAGAGTGTCAGTCCTCTTGTACTTAAGTCAGCATTGTGCCTTTTGTATTAAATTCTTAAATAATTTCTGTGTTTCATCGTCAATAAGAAGGTCCAAGGGATACAGTAAACCTGAAGTGAAGAACTGGAATCTAAACTTGGACTCAAGGTTAGTTAGAGGGTCAGTACTCTTGTACTTATGCCGGCATTGTGCCTTTTGTATTAAATTCAGATGCAATATCTGTGTATCATCGTCAATAAGAAGGTCCAAGGTATAAAGTAAACCTGAAAAGAAGCATCGGAATCTAAAACAGGACTCACAGGAGAAGTTCAAATCATAGAAATTTAGAGTGCCAGTCCTCTTGTACTTCAGTCGGCATTGTGCCTTTTATATTACATTCAGATGCAATTTCTGTGTTTCATCGTCAATTAGGATGTCCAAGGGATACAGTAAACCTGAAGTGAAGCATCGGAATCTAAAACAGGACTCACAGGAGAGGTTCAAATCATAGAAATTTAGAGTGTCAGTCCTCTTGTACCTCAGTCGGCTTTGTGCATTTTGTATTACATTCGGATGCAATTTCTGTGTTTCATCGTCAATTAGGATGTCCAAGGGATACAGGAAACCTGAAGTGAAGCATCGGAATCTAAAACTGGAGTCACAGGAGAGGTTCAAATCATAGAGAGTTAGGGTGTCAGTCCTCTTTTACTTAAGTCGGCATTGTGGCATTTGTATTAAATTCAGATGCAATTTCTGTGCTCCATCGTCAATAAGAAGGTCCAAGGTATACAGTAAAATTGAAGTGATGCATCGGAATCTAAAACTGGACTCACAGGAGAGGTTCAAATCATAGAAAGTTAGAGTGTCAGTCCCCTTGTAGTTAAGTCGGCATTGTGCCTTTTGTGTTAATTTCCGATGCAATTTCTGTGTTACATCGTCAATAAGAAGGTCCAAGGTATACAGTAAACCTGAAGTGAAGCATCGGAATCTAAAACTGGACTCACAGGAGAGGTTCAAATCATAGAGAGTTAGAGTGTCAGTCCTCCTTTACTTAAGCCGGCATTGTGCCTTTTGTATTGAATTCGGATGCAATTTCTGTTTTTCATCGTCAAAAAGAATGTCCAAGGGATACAGTAAACCTGAAGTGAAGCATCGGAATCTAAAACTGGACTCACAGTAGAAGTTCAAATCATAGAAAGTTAGAGTGTCAGTCCTCTTGTACCTAAGTCAGCATTGTGCCTTATGTATTAAATTCAGATGCAATTTCTGTGTTTCGTCGTCAATAAGAAGGTCCAAGGTATACAGTAAACCTGAAGTGAAGCATCGGAATCTAAATCTGGACTCACAGGAGAGGTTCAAATCATAGAAAGTTAGAGTGTCAGTCCTCTTGTACTTAATTTGGCATTGTGCCTTTTGAATTTAAATCCGATGGAATTTCATTGTTTCATCGTCAATCAGGAGGTCCAAGGGACACAGTAAACCTGAAGTGAAGCTTCGGAATCTAAAACTTGACTCACAGGAGAGGTTCAAATCACGGAGAGTTAGAGTGTCAGTCCTCTTGTACTTAAGTCGGCATTGTGCCTTTTGTATTAAATTCTTATATAACTTCTGTCTTTCATCGTCAATAAGAAGGTCCAAGGGATACAGTAAACCTGAAGTGAAGCACCGGAATCTAAACTTGGACTCAAGGGAGTGGTTCAAACCATAGAAAGTTTGAGTGTCAGTCCTATTGTAGTTAAGTCAGCATTGTGCCTTTTGTATTAAATTCAGATGCAAAATCTGTGTTTCATCGTCAATAAGAAGGTCCCAGGGATACAGTAAACCTAAAGCGAAGCATCGGAATCTAAAACTAAACTCACAGTAGAGGTTCAAATCATAGAAAGTTAGAGTGTCAGTCCTCTTGTACTTAAGTCGGCATTGTGCCTTTTGTATTAAATTCAGATGCAATTTCTGTGTTTCATCGTCAATAAGAAGGTCGAAGGTATATAGTAAACATGAAATGAAGCATCGGAATCTAAAACAGGACTCACAGGAGAGGTTCAAATCATAGAAATTTAGAGTGTCAGTCCTCTCGTACTGCAGTCTGCATTGTGCCTTTTGTATTACATTCTAATGCAATTTCTGTGTTTCATCGTCAATTAGGATGTCCAATGGATACAGTAAACCTGAAGTGAAGCATCGTAATCTAAAACTGGACTCACAGGAGAGGTTCAAATCATACAGAGTTAGAGTGTCAGTCCTCTTGTACTTAAGCCGGCATTGTGCTATTGGTATTAAATTCGGATATAATATCTGTGTTTCATCGTCAACAAGAAGGTCCAAGGGATACAGTAAACCTGAAGTGAAGCATCGGAATCTCAAACTGGACACACATGAGAGGTTCTAATCATAGAAAGTTAAAGTGTCAGTCCTCTTGTACTTAAGTCGGCATTGTTCCTTTTGTATTAAATTCAGATACAATTTCTGTGTTTCATCGTCAATAAGAAGGTCCAAGGTATACAGTAAATCTGAAGTGAAGCATTGGAATCTAAAACTGGTCTCACAGGAGAGGTTCAAATCATAGAAAATTAGAGTGTCTGTCCTCTTGTACTTAAGTAGGCATTGTGCCTTTTGTATTAAATTTGGATGCAGTTTCTGTGTTTCATCGTCAATACGAAGGTCCCAAGGATACAGTAAACCTGAAGTGAAGCATCGGAATCTAAAACTGGACTCACAGGACATGTTCAAATCGTAGAAAGTTAGAGTGTCAGTCCTCTTGTACTTAAGTCGCATTGTGCTTTTTGTATTAAATTCAGATCCAATTTCTGTGCTCCATCGTCAATAAGAAGGTCCAAGGTATACAGTAAAATGGAAGCGATGCATCGGAATCTAAAACTGTACTCACAGGAGAGGTTCAAATCATAGAATGTGAGAGTGTCAGTCCTCTTGTATTTAAGTCGGCATTGTGCATTTTGTATTAAATTCAGATGCTATTTCTGTGTTTTATCGTCAATAGGAAGGTCCAAGGTATACAGTAAACCTGAAGTGAAGCATCGGAATCTAAAACTGGACTCACAGGAGATTTTCAAATCATAGAGAGTTAGAGTGTCAGTGCTCTTGTACCTAAGTCGGCATTGTGTCTTTAGTATTAAATTCGGATGTAATTTCTGTCTTTCATCGTCAACAGGAGGTCCAAGGTATACAGTAAACCTGAAGTGAAGCATCGGAATCTAAAACTGGACTCACAGGATAGGTTCAAATCATAGAATGTTAAAGTGTCAGACCTCATGTACTTAAGTCGGCATTGTGCCTTTTGTATTAAATTCAGATGCAATTTCTGTGTTTCATCGTCAATAAGAAGGTCTAAGGTATACATTAAACCTGAAGTGAAGCATCGGAATCTAAAACTGGACTTACAGGAAAGGTTCAAATCATAGAGAGTTAGAGTGTCAGTCCTCTTGTACTTAAGTCGGCATTGTGCCTTTTGTATTAATTACTTATATAATTTCTATGTTTCATCGCAAATAAGAAGGTCCAAGGGATACAATAAACCTGAAGTGAAGCATCGGAATCTAAAATTGGACTCAAGGGAGAGGTTCAATTCATAGAAAGTTAGAGTTGTTAGTCCTCTTGTACTTATGTCGGCCTTGTGCCTTTTGTATTAAATTCAGATCCAATTTCTGTGCTTCATCGTCAATAAAAAGGTCCAAGGTATACAGTAAAATGGAAGCGATGCATCGGAATCTAAAACTGTACTCACAGGAGAGGTTCAAATCATAGAAAGTGAGAGTGTCAGTCCTCTTGTACTTAAGTCGGCATTGTGTCTTTAGTATTAAATTCGGATTTAATTTCTGTCTTTCATCGTCAAAAGGAGGTCCAAGGTATACAGTAAACCTGAAGTGAAGCATCGGAATCTAAAACTGGACTCACAGGATAGGTTCAAATCATAGAATGTTAAAGTGTCAGGCCTCATGTACTTAAGTCGGCATTGTGCCTTTTGTATTAAATTCAGATGCAATTTCTGTGTTTCATCGTCAATAAGAAGGTCTAAGGTATACATTAAACCTGAAGTGAAGCATCGGAATCTAAAACTGGACTTACAGGAAAGGTTCAAATCATAGAAAGTTAGAGTGTCAGTCCTCTTGTACTTAAGTCGGCATTGTGACTTTTGCATTAAATTCAGATGCGTTTTCTGTGTTTCATCGTCAATAAGAAGGTCCAAGGTATACAGTAAACCTAAAGTGAAGCATCAGAATCTAAACTGGACTCACAGGAGAGGTTCAAATCATAGAAAGTTAGAGTGGCAGTCCTCTTGTACTTAAGTCGGCATTGTGCCTTTTGTATTAAATTCGGATGCAATTTCTGTGTTTCATCGGCAATAAGAAGGTCCAAGGGAAACAGTAAACCTGAAGTGAAGCATCGGAATCTAAAACTGGACTCACAGGAGAGGTTCAAATCATAGAAAGTTAGAGTGTCAGTCCTCTTGTACTTAAGTCAGCATTGTGCTTTTGTATTATATTCGGATGCAATTTCTGTGTTTCATCGTCAATAAGAAGGTCCAAGGTATACAGTAAACCTGAAGTGAAGCATCGGAATCTAAAACTGGACTCACAGGAGAGGTTCAAATCGTAGAAATTTAGTGTGTTAGTCCTCATGTACTTAAATCGGCATTGTGCCTTTTGTATTAAATTCGGATGCAATTTCTGTGTTTCATCGTCAATAAGGATGTCCAAGGGATACAGTAAACCTGAAGTGAGGCATCGGAATCTAAAACTGGACTCGTTTAAATCATAGAAAGTTAGAGTTTCAGTCCCCTTGTACTTAAGTCGGCATTGTGCCTTTTGTATTAAATTCGGATGCAATTTCTGTGTATCATCGTCAATAAGAAGGTCCAAGGGATACAGGAAGCCTGAAGTGATGCATCAGAATCTAAAACTGGACTCACAGGAGAGGTTCAAATCATAGAAAGTTAGAGTGTCAGTCCTCTTGTACTTAAGATTGCATTGTGCCTTTTGTATTAAATTCGGATGCAATTTCTATGTTTCATCGTCAATAAGGAGGTCCAAGGGATACAGTAAACCTGAAGTGAAGCTTCGGAATCAAAAACTGGACTCACAGGAGAGGTTCAAATCATAGAGAATTAGAGTGTCAGTCCTCTTGTACTTAAGTCAGCATTGTGCTTTTGTATTATATTTGGATGCAATTTCTGTGTTTCATCGTCAATAAGCGGGTCCAAGGTATATAGTAAACCTGAAGTGAAGCATCGGAATCTAAAACTGGACTCACAGGAGAGGTTCAAATCATAGAAATTTAGAGTGTTAGTCCTCATGTACTTAAGTCGGCATTGTGCCTTTTGTATTAAATTCGGATGCAATTTCTGTGTTTCATCGTCAGTAAGGATGTCCAAGGGATACAGTAAACCTGAAGTGAAGCATCGGAATCTAAAACTGGACTCACAGGAAAGGTTCAAATCATAGAGAGTTAGAGTGTCAGTCCTCTTGTACTTAAGTCGGCATTGTGCCTTTTGTATTAATTACTTATATAATTTCTATGTTTCATCGCAAATAAGAAGGTCCAAGGGATACAATAAACCTGAAGTGAAGCATCGGAATCTAAAATTGGACTCAAGGGAGAGGTTCAATTCATAGAAAGTTAGAGTTGTTAGTCCTCTTGTACTTATGTCGGCATTGTGCCTTTTGTATTAAATTCAGATCCAATTTCTGTGCTTCATCGTCAATAAAAAGGTCCAAGGTATACAGTAAAATGGAAGCGATGCATCGGAATCTAAAACTGTACTCACAGGAGAGGTTCAAATCATAGAAAGTGAGAGTGTCAGTCCTCTTGTACTTAAGTCGGCATTGTGTCTTTAGTATTAAATTCGGATTTAATTTCTGTCTTTCATCGTCAAAAGGAGGTCCAAGGTATACAGTAAACCTGAAGTGAAGCATCGGAATCTAAAACTGGACTCACAGGATAGGTTCAAATCATAGAATGTTAAAGTGTCAGGCCTCATGTACTTAAGTCGGCATTGTGCCTTTTGTATTAAATTCAGATGCAATTTCTGTGTTTCATCGTCAATAAGAAGGTCTAAGGTATACATTAAACCTGAAGTGAAGCATCGGAATCTAAAACTGGACTTACAGGAAAGGTTCAAATCATAGAAAGTTAGAGTGTCAGTCCTCTTGTACTTAAGTCGGCATTGTGACTTTTGCATTAAATTCAGATGCGTTTTCTGTGTTTCATCGTCAATAAGAAGGTCCAAGGTATACAGTAAACCTAAAGTGAAGCATCAGAATCTAAACTGGACTCACAGGAGAGGTTCAAATCATAGAAAGTTAGAGTGGCAGTCCTCTTGTACTTAAGTCGGCATTGTGCCTTTTGTATTAAATTCGGATGCAATTTCTGTGTTTCATCGGCAATAAGAAGGTCCAAGGGAAACAGTAAACCTGAAGTGAAGCATCGGAATTTAAAACTGGACTCACAGGAGAGGTTCAAATCATAGAAAGTTAGAGTGTCAGTCCTCTTGTACTTAAGTCAGCATTGTGCTTTTGTATTATATTCGGATGCAATTTCTGTGTTTCATCGTCAATAAGAAGGTCCAAGGTATACAGTAAACCTGAAGTGAAGCATCGGAATCTAAAACTGGACTCACAGGAGAGGTTCAAATCATAGAAATTTAGTGTGTTAGTCCTCATGTACTTAAGTCGGCATTGTGCCTTTTGTATTAAATTCGGATGCAATTTCTGTGTTTCATCGTCAATAAGGATGTCCAAGGGATACAGTAAACCTGAAGTGAGGCATCGGAATCTAAAACTGGACTCGTTCAAATCATAGAAAGTTAGAGTTTCAGTCCCCTTGTACTTAAGTCGGCATTGTGCCTTTTGTATTAAATTCGGATGCAATTTCTGTGTATCATCGTCAATAAGAAGGTCCAAGGGATACAGGAAGCCTGAAGTGATGCATCAGAATCTAAAACTGGACTCACAGGAGAGGTTCAAATCATAGAAAGTTAGAGTGTCAGTCCTCTTGTACTTAAGATTGCATTGTGCCTTTTGTATTAAATTCGGATGCAATTTCTATGTTTCATCGTCAATAAGGAGGTCCAAGGGATACAGTAAACCTGAAGTGAAGCTTCGGAATCAAAAACTGGACTCACAGGAGAGGTTCAAATCATAGAGAATTAGAGTGTCAGTCCTCTTGTACTTAAGTCAGCATTGTGCTTTTGTATTATATTTAGATGCAATTTCTGTGTTTCATCGTCAATAAGCGGGTCCAAGGTATATAGTAAACCTGAAGTGAAGCATCGGAATCTAAAACTGGACTCACAGGAGAGGTTCAAATCATAGAAATTTAGGGTGTTAGTCCTCATGTACTTAAGTCGGCATTGTGCCTTTTGTATTAAATTCGGATGCAATTTCTGTGTTTCATCGTCAATAAGGATGTCCAAGGGATACAGTAAACCTGAAGTGAAGCATCGGAATCTAAAACTGGACTCACAGGAGAGGTTCAAATCATAGAGAATTAGAGTGTCAGTCCTCTTGTACTTAAGTCAGCATTGTGCTTTTGTATTATATTTAGATGCAATTTCTGTGTTTCATCGTCAATAAGCGGGTCCAAGGTATATAGTAAACCTGAAGTGAAGCATCGGAATCTAAAACTGGACTCACAGGAGAGGTTCAAATCATAGAAATTAAAAGTGTCAGACCTCATGTACTTAAGTCGGCATTGTGCCTTTTGTATTAAATTCGAATGCAATTTCTGTGTTTCATCGTCAATAAGAAAGTCCAAGGTATACAGTAAACCTGAGGTGAAGCATCGGAATCTAAAACAGGACTCACAGGAGATGTTCAAATCATAGAAAGTTAGAGTGTCAGTCCCCTTGTACTTAAGTCGGCATTGTGCCTTATGTATTAAATATGGATGCAGTTTCTGTGTATCATCATCAATAAGAAGGTCAAAGGGATACAGGAAGCCTGAAGTGATGCATCAGAATCTAAAACTGGACTCACAGGAGAGGTTCAAATCATAGAATATTAGAGTGTCAATCCACTTGTACTTAAGTTTGCATTGTGCCTTTTGTATTAAATTCGGATGCAATTTCTGTGTTTCATCGTCAATAAGGAGGTCCAAGGAATACAGTAAACCTGAAGTGAAGCTTCGGAATCAAAAGCTGGACTCACAGGAGAGGTTCAAATCATAAAGAGTTGCAGTGTCAGGCCTCTTGTACTTAAGTCGGCATTGTGCCATTTGTATTAAATTCGGATATAAATTCTGTGTTTCATCGTCAACAAGAAGGTCTAAGGTATACATTAAACCTGAAATGAAGCATCGGAATCTGAAACTGGACTTACGGGAGAGGTTCAAATCATAGAAAGTTAGAGTGTCAGTCCTCTTGTAGTTAAGTCGGCACTGTGCCTGTTGTATTAAATTCGGAAGCAATTTCTGTGTTTCATCGTCAGTAAGTAGGTCGAAGGGATACAGCAAAACTGAAGTGAAGCATCGGAAACTAAAACTGGACTCACAGGAGAGGTTCAAAACATGGAGAGTTAGAGTGTCAGTCCTCTTGTACTTAAGTCGGCATTGTGCCTTTTATATTAAATTCGGATGCAATTTCTGTGTTTCTTCGTTAATAAGGAGGTCCAAGGGATACAGTAAACCAGAAGTGAAGCATCGGAATCTAAAACTGGAGTCACAGGAGAGGTTCAAATTATAGAAAGTTAGAGTGTCAGTCCTCCTGTAGTTAAGTCGGCATTGTGCCTTTTGCATTAAATTCAGATGCGTTTTCTTTGTTTCATCGTCAATAAGAAGGTCCAAGGTATACAGTAAACCTGAAGTGAATCATCGGAATCTAAACTGGACTCACAGGAGAGGTTCAAATCATAGAATGTTAGAGTGGCAGTCCTCTTGTACTTAAGTCGGCATTGTGACTTTTGTATTAAATTCGGATATAAATTCTGTGTTTCATCGTCAATAAGAAGGTCTAAGGTATACATTAAACCTGAAGCGAAGCATCAGAATCTAAACTGGACTCACAGGAGAGGTTCAAAACATAGAAAGTTAGAGTGTCAGTCCTCTTGTACTTATGTTGGCATTGTGCCTTTTGTATTAAATTCGGATGCAATTTCTGTGTATCATTGTCAATAAGAAGGTCCAAGGTATACTGTAAACCTGAAGTGATGCATCGGAATCTAAAACTAGACTAACAGGAGAGGTTGAAATCATAGAAAGTTAGGGAGTCAGTTCTCTTGTACTTAAGTCGGCATTTTGCTTTTTGTAATAAATTCAGATGCAATTTCTGTGTTCCATCGTCAATAAGAAGGCCCAAGGGAAACTGTAAACCTGAAGTGAAGCATCGGAATTTAAAACTGGACTCACAGGAGAGGTTCAGATCATAGAAAGTTAGAGTGTCAGTCCTCTTGTAATTAAGTCAGCATTGCGCTTTTGTATTATATTCGGATGCAATTTCTGTGTTTCATCGTCAATAAGAAGGTCCAAGGTATACAGTAAACCTGAAGTGATGCATCGGAATCTAAAACTGGACTAACAGGAGAGGTTGAAATCATAGAAAGTTAGGGAGTCAGTTGTCTTGTACTTAAGTCGGCATTTTGCTTTTTGTATTAAATTCAGATGCAATTTCTGTGTTTCATCGTCAGTAAGAAGGTCCAAGGGATACAGTAAACCTGAAGTGAAGCATCGGAATCTAAAACTGCACCTACAGGAGAGGTTCAAATCATAGAAAGTTAGAGTGTCAGTCCTCTTGTACTTAAGTCGGCATTGTGCCTTTTGTATTAAATTCGGATGCAATTTCTGTGTATCATCGTCAATTAGAAGGTCCAAGGGATACAGCAAGCCTGAAGTGAAGCATCAGAATCTAAAACCGGACTCACGGGAGAGGTTCAAATCGTAGAACGTTAGAGTGTCAGCCCTCTTGTACTTAAGTTTGCATTGTGAATTTTGTATTAAATTCGGATGCAATTTCTGTGTTTCATCGTCAATAAGGAGGTCCAAGGGATATAGTAAACCTGAAGTGAAGCTTCGGAATCAAAAAACTGGACTCACAGGAGAGGTTCAAAACCATAGGGTGTTAGAGTGTCAGTCCTCTTGTACTTAAGTCGGCATTGTGCCTTATGTATTAAATTCGGATATAAATTCTGTGTTTCATCGTCAATAAGAAGGTCTAAGGTATACATTAAACCTGAAGTGAAGCATCAGAATCTAAACTGGACTCACAGGAGAGGTTCAAAACATAGAAAGTTAGAGTGTCAGTCCTCTTGTACTTATGTCGGCATTGTGCCTTTTGTATTAAATTCGGATGCAATTTCTGTGTTTCATCATCAATAAGAGGGTCCAAGGGATACAGTAAAACTGAGGTGATGCATCGAAATCTAAAACTGGACTAACAGGAAAGGTTGAAATCATAGAAAGTTAGGGAGTCAGTCCTCTTGTACTTAAGTCGGCATTGTGCCTTTTGTATTAAATTCAGATACAATTTCTGTGTTACATCGTCAATAAGAAGGTCCAAGGGATACGGTAAACCTAAAGTGAAGCATCGGAATCTAAAACTGGACTCACAGGAGAGGTTCAAATCATAGAGAGTTAGTGTGTCAGTCCTCTTTTACTTAAGTCGGCATTGTGCCTTTCGTATTGAATTCGAATGCGATTTCTGTGTTTCATCGTCAATAAGGAGGTCCAAGGGATACCGTAAACCTGAAGTGAAGCTTCGGAATCAAAAAACTGGACTCACAGGAGAGGTTCAAATCATAGAGAGTTAGTGTGTCAGTCCTCTTGTACTTAAGTCGGCATTGTGCCTTTTGCATTAAATTCGGATATAAATTCTGTGTTTGATCGTCAATAAGAATGTCTAAGGTATACATTAAACCTGAAGTGAAGAATCGGAATCTAAAACTGGACTTACAGGAGAGGTTCAAATCATAGAAAGTTAGAGTGTCAGTCCTCTTGTAGTTATGTCGGCATTGTGCCTGTTCTATTAAATTCGGAGCAATTTCTGTGTTTCATCGTCAATAGGAAGGTCCAAGGGATACAGTAAACCTGAGGTGAAGCATCGGAATCTAAAACTGGACTCACAGGAGATTTTCAAATCATGGAGAGTTAGAGTGTCAGTCCTCTTGTACTTAAGTCGGCACTGTGTCTTTAGTATTACATTCGGATTTAACTTCTGTCTTTCATCGTCAAAAAGGAGGTCCAAGGTATACAGTAAACCTGAAGTGAAGCATCGGAATCTAAAACTGGACTCACAGGATAGGTTCAAATCATAGAATGTTAAAGTGTCAGACCTCATGTACTTAAGTCGGCATTGTGCCTTTCGTATTAAATTCAGATGCAATTTCTGTGTTTCATCGTCAATAAGAAGGTCTAAGGTATACATTAAACCTGAAGTGAAGCATCAGAATCTAAAACTGGACTCACAGGAGAGGTTCAAATCATAGAATGTTAGAGTGTCAATCCACTTGTACTTAAGTTTGCATTGTGCCTTTTGTATTAAATTCGGATGCAATTTCTGTGTTTCATCGTCAATAAGGAGGTCCAAGGAATACAGTAAACCTGAAGTGAAGCTTCGGAATCAAAAGCTGGACTCACAGGAGAGGTTCAAATCATAAAGAGTTACAGTGTCAGGCCTCTTGTACTTAAGTCGGCATTGTGCCATTTGTATTAAATTCAGATATAAATTCTGTGTTTCATCGTCAACAAGAAGGTCTAAGGTATACATTAAACCTGAAATGAAGCATCGGAATCTGAAACTGGACTTACGGGAGAGGTTCAAATCATAGAAAGTTAGAGTGTCAGTCCTCTTGTAGTTAAGTCGGCATTGTGCCTGTTGTATTAAATTCGGAAGCAATTTCTGTGTTTCATCGTCAGTAAGTAGGTCGAAGGGATACAGCAAACCTGAAGTGAAGCATCGGAAACTAAAACTGGACTCACAGGAGAGGTTCAAAACATGGAGAGTTAGAGAGTCAGTCCTCTTGTACTTAAGTCGGCATTGTGCCTTTTATATTAAATTCGGATGCAATTTCTGTGTTTCTTCGTCAATAAGAAGGTCCAAGGGATACAGTAAACCAGAAGTGAAGCATCGGAATCTAAAACTGGAGTCACAGGAGAGGTTCAAATTATAGAAAGTTAGAGTGTCAGTCCTCCTGTAGTTAAGTCGGCATTGTGCCTTTTGCATTAAATTCAGATGCGTTTTCTTTGTTTCATCGTCAATAAGAAGGTCCAAGGTATACAGTAAACCTGAAGTGAAGCATCGGAATCTAAACTGGACTCACAGGAGAGGTTCAAATCATAGAATGTTAGAGTGGCAGTCCTCTTGTACTTAAGTCGGCATTGTGACTTTTGTATTAAATTCGGATATAAATTCTGTGTTTCATCGTCAATAAGAAGGTCTAAGGTATACATTAAACCTGAAGCGAAGCATCAGAATCTAAACTGGACTCACAGGAGAGGTTCAAAACATAGAAAGTTAGAGTGTCAGTCCTCTTGTACTTATGTTGGCATTGTGAGTTTTGTATTAAATTCGGATGCAATTTCTGTGTATCATTGTCAATAAGAAGGTCCAAGGTATACAGTAAACCTGAAGTGATGCATCGGAATCTAAAACTGGACTAACAGGAGAGGTTGAAATCATAGAAAGTTAGGGAGTCAGTTCTCTTGTACTTAAGTCGGCATTTTGCTTTTTGTAATAAATTCAGATGCAATTTCTGTGTTCCATCGTCAATAAGAAGGCCCAAGGGAAACTGTAAACCTGAAGTGAAGCATCGGAATTTAAAACTGGACTCACAGGAGAGGTTCAGATCATAGAAAGTTAGAGTGTCAGTCCTCTTGTAATAAGGTCAGCATTGTGCTTTTGTATTATATTCGGATGCAATTTCTGTGTTTCATCGTCAATAAGAAGGTCCAAGGTATACAGTAAACCTGAAGTGATGCATCGGAATCTAAAACTGGACTAACAGGAGAGGTTGAAATCATAGAAAGTTAGGGAGTCAGTTGTCTTGTACTTAAGTCGGCATTTTGCTTTTTGTATTAAATTCAGATGCAATTTCTGTGTTTCATCGTCAGTAAGAAGGTCCAAGGGATACAGTAAACCTGAAGTGAAGCATCGGAATCTAAAACTGCACCTACAGGAGAGGTTCAAATCATAGAAAGTTAGAGTGTCAGTCCTCTTGTACTTAAGTCGGCATTGTGCCTTTTGTATTAAATTCGGATGCAATTTCTGTGTATCATCGTCAATTAGAAGGTCCAAGGGATACAGCAAGCCTGAAGTGAAGAATCAGAATCTAAAACCGGACTCACAGGAGAGGTTCAAATCGTAGAACGTTAGAGTGTCAGCCCTCTTGTACTTAAGTTTGCATTGTGAATTTTGTATTAAATTCGGATGCAATTTCTGTGTTTCATCGTCAATAAGGAGGTCCAAGGGATATAGTAAACCTGAAGTGAAGCTTCGGAATCAAAAACTGGACTCACAGGAGAGGTTCAAACCATAGAGTGTTAGAGTGTCAGTCCTCTTGTACTTAAGTCGGCATTGTGCCTTTTGTATTATATTCGGATATAAATTCTGTGTTTCATCGTCAATAAGAAGGTCTAAGGTATACATTAAACCTGAAGTGAAGCATCAGAATCTAAACTGGACTCACAGGAGAGGTTCAAAACATAGAAAGTTAGAGTGTCAGTCCTCTTGTACTTATGTCGGCATTGTGCCTTTTGTATTAAATTCGGATGCAATTTCTGTGTTTCATCATCAATAAGAGGGTCCAAGGGATACAGTAAAACTGAGGTGATGCATCGAAATCTAAAACTGGACTAACAGGAAAGGTTGAAATCATAGAAAGTTAGGGAGTCAGTCCTCTTGTACTTAAGTCGGCATTGTGCCTTTTGTATTAAATTCAGATACAATTTCTGTGTTACATCGTCAATAAGAAGGTCCAAGGGATACGGTAAACCTAAAGTGAAGCATCGGAATCTAAAACTGGACTCACAGGAGAGGTTCAAATCATAGAGAGTTAGTGTGTCAGTCCTCTTTTACTTAAGTCGGCATTGTGCCTTTCGTATTGAATTCGAATGCGATTTCTGTGTTTCATCGTCAATAAGGAGGTCCAAGGGATACCGTAAACCTGAAGTGAAGCTTCGGAATCAAAAACTGGACTCACAGGAGAGGTTCAAATCATAGAGAGTTAGTGTGTCAGTCCTCTTGTACTTAAGTCGGCATTGTGCCTTTTGCATTAAATTCGGATATAAATTCTGTGTTTCATCGTCAATAAGAATGTCTAAGGTATACATTAAACCTGAAGTGAAGAATCGGAATCTAAAACTGGACTTACAGGAGAGGTTCAAATCATAGAAAGTTAGAGTGTCAGACCTCTTGTAGTTATGTCGGCATTGTGCCTGTTCTATTAAATTCGGAGCAATTTCTGTGTTTCATCGTCAATAGGAAGGTCCAAGGGATACAGTAAACCTGAGGTGAAGCATCGGAATCTAAAACTGGACTGACAGGAGATTTTCAAATCATGGAGAGTTAGAGTGTCAGTCCTTTTGTACTTAAGTCGGCACTGTGTCTTTAGTATTAAATTCGGATTTAATTTCTGTCTTTCATCGTCAAAAAGGAGGTCCAAGGTATACAGTAAACCTGAAGTGAAGCATCGGAATCTAAAACTGGACTCACAGGATAGGTTCAAATCATAGAATGTTAAAGTGTCAGACCTCATGTACTTAAGTCGGCATTGTGCCTTTCGTATTAAATTCAGATGCAATTTCTGTGTTTCATCGTCAATAAGAAGGTCTAAGGTATACATTAAACCTGAAGTGAAGCATCAGAATCTAAAACTGGACTTACAGGAGAGGTTCAAATCATAGAAAGTTAGAGTGTCAGTCCTCTTGTAGTTAAGTTAGCATTGTGCCTGTTGTATTAAATTCGGAAGCAATTTCTGTGTTTCATCGTCAATAAGTAGGTCCAAGGGATACAGCAAACCAGAAGTGGAGCATCGGAAACTAAATCTGGACTCACAGGAGAGGTTCAAATCATAGAAAGTTAGAGTGTCAGTCCTCTTGTACTTAAGTCAGCATTGTGCTTTTGTATTATATTCGGATGCAAATTCTGTGTTTCATCTGTGTTTCATCGTCAATAAGAAGGTCCAAGGTATACAGTAAACCTGAAGTGAAGCATCGGAATCTAAGACTGGACTCACAGGAGAGGTTCAAATCATAGAAATTTAGAGTGTTAGTCCTCCTGTACTTAAGTCGGCATTGTGCCTTTTGTATTAAATTCGGAAGCAATTTCTGTGTTTCATCGTCAATAAGGATGTCCAAGGGATACAGTAAACCTGAAGTGCAGCATCGGAATCTAAAACTGGACTCGTTCAAATCATAGAAAGTTAGAGTGTCAGTCCCCTTGTACTTAAGTCGGCATTGTGCCTTTTGTATTAAATTCGGATGCAATTTCTGTGTATCATCGTCAATAAGAAGGTCCAAGGGATACAGAATGCCTGAAGTGATGCATCAGAATCTAAAACTGGACTCACAGGAGAGGTTCAAACCATAGAAAATTAGAGTGTCAGTCCTCTTGTACTTAAGATTGCATTGTGCCTTCTGTATTAAATTCGGATGCAATTTCTGTGTTTCATCGTCAATAAGGAGGTCCAAGGGATACAGTAAACCTGAAGTGAAGCTTCGGAATCAAAAACTGGACTCACAGGAGAGGTTCAAAACTTAGAGAGTTAGAGTGTCAGTCCTCTTGTACTTAAGTCCGCATTGTGCCTTTTATATTAAATTCGGATGCAATTCCTGTGTTTCATTGTCAATAAGAAGGTCCAAGGGATACAGTAAACCAGATGTGAAGCATCGGAATCTAAAACTGGAGTCACAGGAGAGGTTCAAATCATAGAAAGTTAGAGTGTCAGTCGTCCTGTAGTTAAGTCGGCATTGTGCATTCTGCATTAAATTCAGATGCGTTTTCTTTGTTTCATCGTCAACAAGAAGGTCCAAGGTATACAGTAAACCTGAAGTGAAGCATCGGAATCTAAACTGGACTCACAGGAGAGGTTCAAATCATAGAGTGTTAGAGTGTCAGTCCTCTTGTACTTAAGTCGGCATTGTGCCTTTTGTATTAAATTCGGATATAAATTCTGTGTTTCATCGTCAATAAGAAGGTCTAATGTAAACATTAAACCTGAAGTGAAGCATCAGAATCTAAACTGGACTCACAGGAGAGGTTCAAAACATAGAAAGTTAGAGTGTCAGTCCTCTTGTACTTATGTCGGCATTGTGCCTTTTGTATTAAATTCGGATGCAATTTCTGTGTTTCATCATCAATAAGAAGGTCCAAGGGATACAGTAAACCTGAGGTGATGCATCGAAATCTAAAACTGGACTAACAGGAGACGTTAAATCATAGAAAGTTAGGGAGTCAGTCCTCTTGTACTTAAGTCGGCATTGTGCCTTTTGTATTAAATTCAGATACAATTTCTGTGTTACATAGTCAATAAGAAGGTCCAAGGGATACGGTAAACCTAAAGTGAAGCATCGGAATCTAAAACTGGACTCACAGGAGAGGTGCAAATCATAGAGATTTAGTGTGTCAGTCCTCTTTTACTTAAGTCGGCATTGTGCCTTTCGTATTGAATTCGAATGCGATTTCTGTGTTTCATCGTCAATAAGGAGGTCCAAGGGATACAGTAAACCTGAAGTGAAGCTTCGGAATCAAAAACTGCACTCACAGGAGAGGTTAAAATCATAGAGAGTTAGTGTGTCAGTCCTCTTGTACTTAAGTCGGCATTGTGCCTTTTGCATTAAATTCTGATATAAATTCTGTGTTTCATCGTCAATAAGAATGTCTAAGGTATACATTAAACCTGAAGTGAAGAATCGGAATCTAAAACTGGACTTACAGGAGAGGTTCAAATCATAGAATGTTAGAGTGTCAGTCCTCTTGTAGTTAAGTCGGCATTGTGCCTGTTCTATTAAATTCGGAGCAATTTCAGTGTTTCTCGTCAATAGGAAGGTCCAAGGGATACAGTAAACCTGAGGTGAAGCATCGGAATCTAAAACTGGACTCACAGGAGATTTTCAAATCATAGGGAGTTAGAGTGTCAGTCCTCTTGTACTTAAGTCGGCACTGTGTCTTTAGTATTAAATTCGGATTTAATTTCGGTCTGTCATCGTCAAAAAGGAGGTCCAAGGTATACAGTAAACCCGAAGTGAAGCATCGGAATCTAAAACTGGACTCACAGGATAGGTTCAAATCATAGAATGTTAAAGTGTCAGACCTCATGTACTTAAGTCGGCATTGTGCCTTTTGTATTAAATTCAGATGCAATTTCTGTGTTTCATCGTCAATAAGAAGGTCTAAGGTATACATTAAACCTGAAGTGAAGCATCGGAATCTAAAACTGGACTTACAGGTGAGGTTCCAATCATAGAAAGTTAGAGTCAGACCTCTTGTAGTTAAGTCGGCATTGTGCCTGTTGTATTAAATTCGGAAGCAATTTCTGTGTTTCATCGTCAATAAGTAGGTCCAAGGGATACAGCAAACCAGAAGTGGAGCATCGTAAACAAAATCTGGACTCACAGGAGAGGTTCAATTCATAGAAAGTTAGAGTGTCAGTCCTCTTGTACTTAAGTCAGCATTGTGCTTTTGTATTATATTCGGATGCAATTTCTGTGTTTCATCGTCAATAAGAAGGTCCAAGGTATACAGTAAATCTGAAGTGAAGCATTGGAATCTAAAACTGGACTCACAGGAGAGGTTCAAATCATAGAAATTTAGAGTGTTAGTCCTCATGCACTTAAGATTGCATTGTGCCTTTTGTATTAAATTCGGATGCAATTTCTTTGTATCATCGTCAATAAGAAGGTCCAAGGGATACAGGAAGCCTGAAGTGATGCATCAGAATCTAAAACTGGACTCACAGGAGAGGTTCAATTCATAGAAAGTTAGAGTGTCAGTCCTCTTGTACTTAAGATTGCATTGTGCCTTTTGTATTAAATTCGGATGCAATTTCTGTGTTTCATCGTCCATAAGGAGGTCCAAGGGATACAGTAAACCTGAAGTGAAGCTTCGGAATCAAAAACTGGACTCACAGGAGAGGTTCAAATCATAGAGAATTAGAGTGTCTGTCCTCTTGTACTTAAATCAGCATTGTGCTTTTGTATTATATTCGGATGCAATTTCTGTGTTTCATCGTCAATAAGAAGGTCCAAGGTATACACTAAACCTGAAGTGAAGCATCGGAATCTAAAACCGGACCTACAGGAGAGGTTCAAATCATAGAAATTTAGAGTGTTAGTCCTCATGTACTAATGTCGGCATTGTGCCTTTTGTATTAAATTCGGATGCAATTTCTGTGTTTCATCGTCAATAAGGATGTCCAAGGGATACAGTAAACCTGAAGTGAAGCATCGGAATCTAAAACTGGACTCACAGGAGAGGTTCAAATCATAGAGAGTCCGAGTGTCAGTCCTCTTGTACTTAAGTCGGCATTGTGCCTTTAGTATTAAATTCAGATTTAATTTCTGCCTTTCATCGTCAAAAAGAAGGTCCAGGGTATACAGTAAACCTGAAGTGAAGCATCGGAATCTAAAACTGGACTCACAGGAGAGGTTCAAATCATAGAAAGTTAAAGTGTCAGACCTCATGTACTTAAGTCGGCATTGTGCCTTTTGTATTAAATTCGGATGCAATTTCTGTGTTTCAACGTCAATAAGAAGGTCCAAGGTATACAGTAAACCTGAAGTAAAGCATCGGAATCTAAAACAGGACTCACAGGAGAGGTTCAAATCATAGAAAGTTAGAGTGTCAGTCCCCTTGTACTTAAGTCGGCATTGTGCCTTTTGTATTAAATATGGATGCAGTTTCTGTGTATCATCGTCAATAAGAAGGTCCAAGGGATACAGGAAGCCTGAAGTGATGGATCAGAATCTAAAACTGGACTCACAGGAGGGGTTCAAATCATAGAAAGTTAGAGTGTCAGTCCTCGTGTACTTAAGTTTGCATTGTGCCTTTTGTATTAAATTCGGATGCAATTTCTGTGTTTCATCATCAATAAGGAGGTCCAAGGAATACAGTAAACCTGAAGTGAAGCTTCGGAATCAAAAGTTGGACTCACAGGAGAGGTTCAAATCATAGAGAGTTAGAGTGTCAGTCCTCTTGTACTTAAGTCGGCATTGTGCCTTTTGTATTAAATTCGGATATAAATTCTGTGTTTCATCGTCAACAAGAAGGTCTAAGGTATACATTAAACCGGAAGTGAAGCATCGGAATCTGAAACTGGACTTACAGGAGAGGTTCAAATCATAGAAAGTTAGAGTGTCAGTCCTCTTGTAGTTAAGTCGGCATTGTGCCTGTTGTATTAAATTCGGAAGCAATTTCTGTGTTTCATCGTCAGTAAGTAGGTCCAAGGGATACAGCAAACCAGAAGTGAAGCATCAGAAACTAAAACTGGACTCACAGGAGAGGTTCAAAACATAGAGAGTTAGAGTCTCAGTCCTCTTGTACTTAAGTGGGCATTGTGCCTTTTATAATAAATTCGGATGCAATTTCTGTGTTTCATCGTTAATAAGAAGGTCCAAGGGATACAGTAAACCAGAGGTGAAGCATCGGAATCTAAAACTGGACTCACAGGAGAGGTTCAAATCATAGAAAGTTAGAGTGTCAGTCCTCCTGTAGTTAAGTCGGCATTGTGCCTTTTGCATTAAATTCAGATGCGATTTCTTTGTTTCATCGTCAGTAAGAAGGTCCAAGGGATACAGTAAACCTGAAGTGAAGCATCGGAATCTTAAACTGCACCTACAGGAGAGGTTCAAATCATAGCAAGTTAGAGTGTCAGTCCCCTTGTACTTAAGTCGGCATTGTGCCTTTTGTATTAAATTCGGATGCAATTTCTGTGTATCATCGTCAATAAGAAGGTGCAAGGGATACAGCAAGCCTGAAGTGAAGCATCAGAATCTAAAACTGGACTCACAGGAGAGGTTCAAATCGTAGAACGTTAGAGTGTCAGCCCTCTTGTACTTAAGTTTGCATTGTGAATTTTGTATTAAATTCGGATGCATTTTCTGTGTTTCATCATCAATAGGGAGGTCCAAGTTATACATTAAACCTGAAGTGAAGCATCAGAATCTAAACTGGACTCACAGGAGAGGTTCAAAACATAGAAAGTTAGAGTGTCAGTCCTCTTGTACTTATGTCGGCTTTGTGCCTTTTGTATTAAATTCGGATGCAATTTCTGTGTTTCATCATCAATAAGAAGGTCCAAGGGATACAGTAAACCTGAGGTGATGCACCGAAATCTAAAACTGGACTAACAGGAGTGGTTGAAATCATTGAAAGTTAGGGAGTCAGTCCACTTGTACTTAAGTCGGCACTGTGCATTTTGTATTAAATTCAGATACAATTTCTGTGTTACATCGTCAATAAGAAGGTCCAAGGGATACGGTAAACCTAAAGTGAAGCATCGGAATCTAAAACTGGACTCACAGGAGAGGTTCAAATCATAGAGAGTTTGTGTGTCAGTCCTCTTTTACTTATGTCGGCATTGTGCCTTTCGTATTGAATTCGAATGCGATTTCTGTGTTTCATCGTCAATAAGGAGGTCCAAGGGATACAGTAAACCTGAAGTGTAGCTTCGGAATCAAAAATTGAACTCACAGGAGAGGTTCAAATCATAGAGAGTTAGAGGGTCAGTCCTCTTGTACTTAAGTCGGCATTGTGCCTTTTGCATTAAATTCGGATATAAATTCTGTGTTTCATCGTCAATAACAATGTCTAAGGTATACATTAAACCTGACGTGAAAAATCGGAATCTAAAACTGGACTTACAGGAGAGGTTCAAATCATAGAAAGTTAGAGTGTCAGTCCTCTTGTAGTTAAGTCGGCATTGTGCCTGTTCTATTAAATTCGGAGCAATTTCTGTGTTTCATCGTCAATAAAAAGGTACAAGGGATACAGTAAACCTGAGGTGAAGCATCGGAAACTAACACTGGACTCACAGGAAAGGTTCAAAACATTGAAAGTTAGAGTGTCAGTCCACTTGTACTTATGTCGGCATTGTGCCTTTTGTATTAAATTCGGATGCAATTTCTGTGTTTCATCGTCAATAAGAAGGTCCAAGGGATACAGTAAACCTGAAGTGAAGCATCGGAATCTACAACTGGACTCACAGGAGAGGTTCAAATCATAGAAAGTTAGAGTGTCAGTCCTCCTGTAGTTAAGTCGGCATTGTGCCTTTTGCATTAAATTCAGATGCGTTTTCTGTGTTTCATCGTCAATAAGACTGTCCAAAGAATACAGTAAACCTGAAGTGAAGCATTAAAATCAGAAACTGGACTCACAGGAGAGGTTCAAATCATAGAGAGTTAGAGGGCCAGTCCTCTTGTACTTAAGTCGGCATTGTGCCTTTTGCGTTAAATTCGGATATAAATTCTGTGTTTCATCATCAATAAGAATGTCTAAGGTATAGATTAAACCTGAAGTGAAGAATCGGAATCTAAAACTGGACTTACAGGAGAGATTCAAATCATAGAAAGTTAGAGTGTCAGTCCTCTTGTAGTTAAGTCGGCTTTGTGCCTGTTGTATTAATTTCGGAAGCAATTTCTGTGTTTCATCGTCAATAAGTAGGTCCAAGGGATACAGTAAACCTGAGGTGAGGCATCGGAAACAAAACTGGACTCACAGGAAAGGTTCAAATCATAGAAAGTTAGAGTGTCAGTCCTCTTGTACTTATGTCGGCATTGTGCCTTTTTTATTAAATTCGGATGCAATTTCTGTGTTTCATCGTCAATAAGAAGGTCCAAGGGAAACAGTTAACCAGAAGTGAAGCATCGGAATCTAAAACTGGACTCACAGGAGAGGTAAATATCACAGAAAGTTAGAGTATCAGTCCTCTTGTACTTAAGTCAGTATTGTGCTTTTGTATTAAATTCGGATGCAATTTCTGTGTTTCATCGTCAATATGAAGGTCAAAGGCATACAGTAGACCTGAAGTGATGCATCGGAAACTAAAACTGGACTAACAGGAGAGGTTGAAATCATAGAAAGTTAGGGAGTCAGTCCTCATGTACTTAAAGTCGGCATTGTTCTTTTTGTATTAAATTCAGATGAAATGTCTGTGTTTCATCGTCAGTAATAAGGTCCAAGGGATACAGTAAACCTGAAGTAAAGCATCGGAATCTAAAACTGGACCTACAGGAGAGGTTCAAAGCATAGAAAGTTAGAGTGTCGGTCCGCTTGTACTTAAGTCGTCATTGTGCCTTTTGTATTAAATTCAGATTCAATTTCTGAGTTTCATCGACAATAAGAAGGTAAAAGGAATACAGTAAACCTGAAGTGAAGCATCGGAATCTAAAACTGGACTCACAGGAGAGGTTCAAATCATAGAAAGTTAGAGTGTCTGTCCTGTTGTAGTGAAGTCGGCATTGTGCCTTTTGTATTAAATTCAGATACAATTTCTGTGTCACATCGTCAATAAGAAGGTCGAAGGGATACGGTAAACCTGAAGTGAAGCATCAGGATCTAAAGCTGGACTCACAGGAGAGGATCAAATCATAGAGAGTTAGAGTGTCAGTAATCTTTTACTTAAGTAGGCATTGTGCCTTTTGTATTGAATTCGAATTCGATTTCTGTGTTTCATCGTCAATAAGGAGGTCCAAGGGATACAGTAAACCTGAAGTGAAGCTTCGGAATCAAAAACTGGACTCACAGGAGAGGTTCAAATCATAGAGGGTTAGAGGGTCAGTCCTCTTGTACTGAAGTCGGCATTGTGCCTTTTGTACTAAATTCGGATATAAGTTCTGTGTTTCATCGTCAACAAGAAGGTCTAAGGTATACATTAAACCTGAAGTGAAGCATCGGAATCTGAAACTGGACTTACAGGAGAGGTTCAAATCATAGAAAGTTAGAGTGGCAGTCCTCTTGTACTTAAGTCGGCATTGTGCCTTTTGTATTAAATTCGGATGCAATATCTGTGTTCCATCGTCAATAAGAAGGTCCAAGGGAAACTGTAAACCTGAAGTGAAGGATCGGAACCTAAAACTGGACTCACAGGAGAGGTTCAAATCATAGAAAGTTAGAGTGTCAGTCCGCTTGTACTTAAGTCGGCATTGTGCCTTTTGTATTAAATTCAGATTCAATTTCTGTGTTTCATCGACAATAAGAAGGTAAAAGGAATACAGTAAACCTGAAGTGAAGCATCGGAATCTAAAACTGGACTCACAGGAGAGGTTCAAATCATAGAAAGTTAGAGTGTCTGTCCTGTTGTAGTTAAGTCGGCTTTGTGCCTGTTGTATTAAATTCGGTAGCAATTTCTGTGTTTCATCGTCAGTAAGTAGGTCCAAGGGATACAGCAAACCAGAAGTGAAGCATCGGAAACTAAAACTGGACTCACAGGAGAGGTTCAAAACATAGAGGGTTAGAGTGTCAGTCCTCTTGTACTTAAGTGGGCATTGTACCTTTTATATTAAATTCGGATGCAATTTCTGTGTTTCATCGTCAATAAGAAGGTCCAAGGGATACAGTAAACCAGAGGTGAAGCATCGGAATCTAAAACTGGACTCACAGGAGAGGTTCAAATCATAGAAAGTGTCAGTCCTCCTGTAGTTAAGTCGGCATTGTGCCTTTTGCATTAAATTCAGATGCGTTTTCTTTGTTTCATCGTCAATAAGAAGGTCCAAGGTATACAGTAAACCTGAAGTGAAGCATCAGAATCTAAACTGGACTCACAGGAGAGGTTCAAATCATAGAAAGTTAGAGTGGCAGTCCTCTTGTACTTAAGTCGGCATTGTGCCTTTTGTATTAAATTCGGATGCAATTTCTGTGTTCCATCGCCAATAAGAAGGTCCAAGGGAAACTGTAAACCTGAAGTGAAGGATCGGAATCTAAAACTGGACTCACAGGAGAGGTTCAAATCATAGAAAGTTAGTGTGTCAGTCCTCTTGTACTTAAGTCAGCATTGTGCTTTTGTATTATATTCGGATGCAATTTCTGTGTTTCATCGTCTATAAGAAGGTCCAAGGTATACAGTAAACCTGAAGTGATGCATCGGAATCTAAAACTGGACTAACAGGAGAGGTTGAAATCATAGAAAGTTGGGGAGTCAGTTCTCTTGTACTTAAGTCGGCATTTTGCTTTTTGTATTAAATTCAGATGCAATTTCTGTGTTTCATCGTCAGTAAGATGGTCCAAGGGATACAGTAAACCTGAAGTGAAGCATCGGAATCTAAAACTGCACCTACAGGAGAGGTTCAAATCATAGAAAGTTAGAGTGTCAGTCTCTTGTACTTAAGTCGGCATTGTGCCTTTTGTATTAAATTCGGAAGCAATTTCTGTGTATCATTGTCAATAAGAAGGTCCAAGGGATACAGCAAGCCTGAAGTGAAGCATCAGAATCTAAAACTGGACTCACAGTAGAGGTTCAAATCGTAGAACGTTAGAGTGTCAGCCCTCTTGTACTTAAGTTTGCATTGTGAATTTTGTATTAAATTCGGATGCAATTTCTGTGTTTCATCATCAATAGGGAGGTCCAAGTTATACATTAAACCTGAAGTGAAGCATCAGAATCTAAACTGGACTCACAGGAGAGGTTCAAAACATAGAAAGTTAGAGTGTCAGTCCTCTTGTACTTATGTCGGCATTGTGCCTTTTGTATTAAATTCGGATGCAATTTCTGTGTTTCATCATCAATAAGAAGGTCCAAGGGATACAGTAAATCTGTGGTGATGCATCGAAATCTAAAACTGGACTAACAGGAGAGGTTGAAATCATAGAAAGTTAGCGAGTCAGTCCTCTTGTACTTAAGTCGGCATTGTGCCTCTTGTATTAAATTCAGATACAATTTCTGTGTTACATCGTCAATAATAAGGTCCAAGGGATACACTAAACCTGAAGTGAAGCATCGGAATCTACAACTGGACTCACAGGAGAGGTTCAAATCATAGAAAGTTAGAGTGTCAGTCCTCTTGTAGTTAAGTCGGCATTGTGCCTTTTGCATTAAATTCAGATGCGTTTTCTGTGTTTCATCGTCATTAAGAAGGTCCAAAGAAGACTGTAAACCTGAAGTGAAGCATCAGAATCTAAACTGGACTCACAGGAGAGGTTCAAAACATAGAAAGTTAGAGTGTCAGTCCTCTTGTACTTATGCCGGCATTGTGCCTTTTGTATTAAATTCGGATGCAATTTCTGTGTTTCATCATCAATAAGAAGGACCAAGGGATACATTAAATCTGTGGTGATGCATCGAAATCTAAAACTGGACTCACAGGAGAGGTTCAATTCATAGAAATTTAGAGTGTTAGTCCTCATGTACTTAAGTCGGCATTGTGCCTTTTGTATTAACTTCGGATGCAATTTCTGTGTTTCATCGTCAATAAGGATGTCCAAGGGATACAGTAAACCTGAAGTGAAGCATCGGAATCTAAAACTGGACTCACAGGAGAGGTTCAAATCATAGAAAGTTAAAGTGTCAGACCTCATGTACTTAAGTCGGCATTTTGCTTTTTGTATTAAATTCAGATGCAATTTCTGTGTTTCATCGTCAGTAAGAAGGTCCAAGGGATACAGTAAACCTGAAGTGAAGCATCGGAATCTAAAACTGCACCTACAGGAGAGGTTCAAATCATAGAAAGTTAGAGTGTCAGTCCCCTTGTACTTAAGTCGTCATTGTGCCTTTTGTATTAAATTCGGATGCAATTTCTGTGTATCATCGTCAATAAGAAGGTGCAAGGGATACAGCAAGCCTGAAGTGAAGCATCAGAATCTAAAACTGGACTCACAGGAGAGGTTCAAATCGTAGAACGTTAGAGTGTCAGCCCTCTTGTACTTAAGTATGCATTGTGAATTTTGTATTAAATTCGGATGCATTTTCTGTGTTTCATCATCAATAGGGAGGTCCAAGTTATACATTAAACCTCAAGTGAAGCATCAGAATCTAAACTGGACTCACAGGAGAGGTTCAAAACATAGAAAGTTAGAGTGTCAGTCCTCTTGTACTTATGTCGGCTTTGTGCCTTTTGTATTAAATTCGGATGCAATTTCTGTGTTTCATCATCAATAAGAAGGTCCAAGGGATACAGTAAACCTGAGGTGATGCACCGAAATCTAAAACTGGACTAACAGGAGTGGTTGAAATCATTGAAAGTTAGGGAGTCAGTCCACTTGTACTTAAGTCGGCATTGTGCATTTTGTATTAAATTCAGATACAATTTCTGTGTTACATCGTCAATAAGAAGGTCCAAGGGATACGGTAAACCTAAAGTGAAGCATCGGAATCTAAAACTGGACTCACAGGAGAGGTTCAAATCATAGAGAGTTTGTGTGTCAGTCCTCTTTTACTTATGTCGGCATTGTGCCTTTCGTATTGAATTCGAATGCGATTTCTGTGTTTCATCGTCAATAAGGAGGTCTAAGGGATACAGTAAACCTGAAGTGTAGCTTCGGAATCAAAAATTGGACTCACAGGAGAGGTTCAAATCATAGAGAGTTAGAGGGTCAGTCCTCTTGTACTTAAGTCGGCATTGTGCCTTTTGCATTAAATTCGGATATAAATTCTGTGTTTCATCGTCAATAACAATGTCTAAGGTATACATTAAACCTGACGTGAAAAATCGGAATCTAAAACTGGACTTACAGGAGAGGTTCAAATCATAGAAAGTTAGAGTGTCAGTCCTCTTGTAGTTAAGTCGGCATTGTGCCTTTTCTATTAAATTCGGAGCAATTTCTGTGTTTCATCGTCAATAAAAAGGTACAAGGGATACAGTAAACCTGAGGTGAAGCATCGGAAACTAACACTGGACTCACAGGAAAGGTTCAAAACATAGAAAGTTAGAGTGTCAGTCCACTTGTACTTAAGTCGGCATTGTGCCTTTTGCATTAAATTCAGATGCGTTTTCTGTGTTTCATCGTCAATAAGACTGTCCAAAGAATACAGTAAACCTGAAGTGAAGCATTAGAATCAGAAACTGGACTCACAGGAGAGGTTAAAATCATAGAGAGTTAGAGGGCCAGTCCTCTTGTACTTAAGTCGGCATTGTGCATTTTGCGTTAAATTCGGATATAAATTCTGTGTTTCATCATCAATAAGAATGTCTAAGGTATACATTAAACCTGAAGTGAAGAATCGGAATCTAAAACTGGACTTGCAGGAGAGATTCAAATCATAGAAAGTTAGAGTGTCAGTCCTCTTGTAGTTAAGTCGGCTTTGTGCCTGTTGTATTAATTTCGGAAGCAATTTCTGTGTTTCATCGTCAATAAGTAGGTCCAAGGGATACAGTAAACCTGAGGTGAAGCATCGGAAACTAAAACTGGACTCACAGGAAAGGTTCAAATCATAGAAAGTTAGAGTGTCAGTCCTCTTGTACTTATGTCGGCATTGTGCCTTTTTTATTAAATTCGGATGCAATTTCTGTGTTTCATCGTCAATAAGAAGGTCCAAGGGAAACAGTTAACCAGAAGTGAAGCATCGGAATCTAAAACTGGACTCACAGGAGAGGAAAATATCACAGAAAGTTAGAGTATCAGTCCTCTTGTACTTAAGTCAGTATTGTGCTTTTGTATTAAATTCGGATGCAATTTCTGTGTTTCATCGTCAATATGAAGGTCAAAGGCATACAGTAGACCTGAAGTGATGCATCGGAAAGTAAAACTGGACTAACAGGAGAGGTTGAAATCATAGAAAGTTAGGGAGTCAGTCCTCATGTACTTAAAGACGGCATTGTTCTTTTTGTATTAAATTCAGATGAAATGTCTGTGTTTCATCGTGAGTAAGAAGGTCCAAGGGATACAGAAAACCTGAAGTAAAGCATCGGAATCTAAAACTGGACCTACAGGAGAGGTTCAAAGCATAGAAAGTTAGAGTGTCAGTCCGCTTGTACTTAAGTCGGCATTGTGCCTTTTGTATTACATTCAGATTCAATTTCTGTGTTTCATCGACAATAAGAAGGTAAAAGGAATACAGTAAACCTGAAGTGAAGCATCGGAATCTAAAACTGGACTCACAGGAGAGGTTCAAATCATAGAAAGTTAGAGTGTCTGTCCTGTTGTAGTTAAGTCGGCATTGTGCCTTTTGTATTAAATTCAGATACAATTTCTGTGTCACATCGTCAATAAGAAGGTCGAAGGGATACGGTAAACCTGAAGTGAAGCATCAGGATCTAAAGCTGGACTCACAGGAGAGGTTCAAATCATAGAGAGTTAGAGTGTCAGTAATCTTTTACTTAAGTAGGCATTGTGCCTTTTGTATTGAATTCGAATTCGATTTCTGTGTTTAATCGTCAATAAGGAGGTCCAAGGGATACAGTAAACCTGAAGTGAAGCTTCGGAATCAAAAACTGGACTCACAGGAGAGGTTCAAATCATAGAGGGTTAGAGGGTCAGTCCTCTTGTACTGAAGTCGGCATTGTGCCTTTTGTACTAAATTCGGATATAAGTTCTGTGTTTCATCGTCAACAAGAAGGTCTAAGGTATACATTAACCCTGAAGTGAAGCATCGGAATCTGAAACTGGACTTACAGGAGAGGTTCAAATCATAGAAAGTTAGAGTGGCAGTCCTCTTGTACTTAAGTCGGCATTGTGCCTTTTGTATTAAATTCGGATGCAATATCTGTGTTCCATCGTCAATAAGAAGGTCCAAGGGAAACTGTAAACCTGAAGTGAAGGATCGGAACCTAAAACTGGACTCACAGGAGAGGTTCAAATCATAGAAAGTTAGAGTGTCAGTCCGCTTGTACTTAAGTCGGCATTGTGCCTTTTGTATTAAATTCAGATTCAATTTCTGTGTTTCATCGACAATAAGAAGGTAAAAGGAATACAGTAAACCTGAAGTGAAGCATCGGAATCTAAAACTGGACTCACAGGAGAGGTTCAAATCATAGAAAGTTAGAGTGTCTGTCCTGTTGTAGTTAAGTCGGCTTTGTGCCTGTTGTATTAAATTCGGAAGCAATTTCTGTGTTTCATCGTCAGTAAGTAGGTCCAAGGGATACAGCAAACCAGAAGTGAAGCATCGGAAACTAAAACTGGACTCACAGGAGAGGTTCAAAACATAGAGAGTTAGAGTGTCAGTCCTCTTGTACTTAAGTGGGCATTGTACCTTTTATATTTAATTCGGATGCAATTTCTGTGTTTCATCGTCAAAAAGAAGGTCCAAGGGATACAGTAAACCAGAGGTGAAGCATCGGAATCTAAAACTGGACTCACAGGAGAGGTTCAAATCATAGAAAGTGTCAGTCCTCCTGTAGTTAAGTCGGCATTGTGCCTTTTGCATTAAATTCAGATGCGTTTTCTTTGTTTAATCGTCAATAAGAAGGTCCAAGGTATACAGTAAACCTGAAGTGAAGCATCAGAATCTAAACTGGACTCACAGGAGAGGTTCAAATCATAGAAAGTTAGAGTGGCAGTCCTCTTGTACTTAAGTCGGCATTGTGCCTTTTGTATTAAATTCGGATGCAATTTCTGTGTTTCATCATCAATAAGAAGGTCCAAGGGATACAGTAAATCTGTGGTGATGCATCGAAATCTAAAACTGGACTAACAGGAGAGGTTGAAATCATAGAAAGTTAGCGAGTCAGTCCTCTTGTACTTAAGTCGGCATTGTGCCTTTTGTATTAAATTCAGATACAATTTCTGTGTTACATCGTCAATAATAAGGTCCAAGGGATACACTAAACCTGAAGTGAAGCATCGGAATCTACAACTGGACTCACAGGAGAGGTTCAAATCATAGAAAGTTAGAGTGTCAGTCCTCTTGTAGTTAAGTCGGCATTGTGCCTTTTGCATTAAATTCAGATGCGTTTTCTGTGTTTCATCGTCATTAAGAAGGTCCAAAGAAGACTGTAAACCTGAAGTGAAGCATCAGAATCTAAACTGGACTCACAGGAGAGGTTCAAAACACAGAAAGTTAGAGTGTCAGTCCTCTTGTACTTATGCCGGCATTGTGCCTTTTGTATTAAATTCGGATGCAATTTCTGTGTTTCATCATCAATAAGAAGGACCAAGGGATACAGTAAATCTGTGGTGATGCATCGAAATCTAAAACTGGACTAACAGGAGAGGTTGAAATCATAGAAAGTTAGCGAGTCAGTCCTTTTGTACTTAAGTCGACATTGTGCCTTTTGTATTAAATTCAGATACAATTTCTGTGTTACATCGTCAATAAGAAGGCAAAGGGATACAGTAAACCTGAAGTGAAGCATCGGAATCTACAACTGGACTCACAGGAGAGGTTCAAATCATAGAAAGTTAGAGTGTCAGTCCTCTAGTAGTTAAGTCGGCATTGTGCCTTTTGCATTAAATTCAGATGCGTTTTCTGTGTTTCATCGTCATTAAGAAGGTCCAAAGAAGACTGTAAACCTGAAGTGAAGCTTTAGAATCAAAAACTGGACTTACAGGAGAGGTTCAAATCATAGAGAGTTAGAGGGTCAGTCCTCTTGTACTTAAGTCGGCATTGTGCCTTTTGCGTTAAATTCGGATATAAAATCTGTGTTTCATCGTCAATAAGAATGTCTAAGGTATACATTAAACCTGAAGTGGAGAATCGGAATCTAAAACTGGACTTACAGGAGAGATTCAAATCATAGAAAGTTAGAGTGTCAGTCCTCTTGTATTTAAGACGGCCTTGTGCCTGTTGTATTAAATTCGGAAGCAATTTCTGTGTTTCATCGTCAATAGGTAGGTCCCAGGGATACAGTAAACCTGAGGTGAAGCATCGGAAACTAAAACTGGACTCACAGGAAAGGTTCAAATCATAGAAAGTTAGAGTGTCAGTCCTCTTGCACTTAAGTCGGCATTGTGCCTTTTGTATTAAATTCGGATGCAATTTCTGTGTTTCATCGTCAATAAGAAGGTCCAAGGTATACAGTAAACCTGAAGTGAAGCATCGGAATCTACAACTGGACTCACAGGAGAGGTTCAAATCGTAGAAAGTTAGAGCGTCAGTCCTCCTGTAGTTAAGTCGGCATTGTGCCTTTTGCATTAAATTCAGATGCGTTTTCTGTGTTTCATCGTCAATAAGACTGTCCAAAGAATACAGTAAACCTGAAGTGAAGCATTAGAATCAGAAACTGGACTCACAGGAGAGGTTCAAATCATAGAGAGTTAGAGGGTCAGTCATCTTGTACTTAAGTCGGCATTGTGCCTTTTGCGTTAAATTCGGATATAAATTCTGTGTTTCATCGTCAATAAGAATGTCTAAGGTATACATTAAACCTGAAGTGAAGAATCGGAAACTAAAACTGGACTCACAGGAAAGGTTCAAATCATAGAAAGTTAGAGTGTCAGTCCTCTTGCACTTAAGTCGGCATTGTGCCTGTTGTATTAAATTGGGAAGCAATTTCTGTGTTTCATCGTCAATAAGAAGGTCCAAGGGATACAGTAAACCTGAAGTGAAGCATCGGAATCTAAAACTGTACTCACAGGAGAGGTTCAAATCATAGAGAGTTAGAGTGTCAGTCCTCTTGTACTTATGTCGGCATTGTGCCTTTTGTATTAAATTCGGATGCAATTTCTGTGTTTCATCGTCAATAAGAAGGTCCAAGGGAAGCAGTTAACCAGAAGTGAAGCATCGGAATCTAAAACTGGACTCACAGGAGAGGTAAATATCACAGAAAGTTAGAGTATCAGTCCTCTTGTACTTAAGTCAGTATTGTGCTTTTGTATTAAATTCGGATGCAATTTCTGTGTTTCATCGTCAATATGAAGGTCAAAGGCATACAGTAAACCTGAAGTGATGCATCGGAATCTAAAACTGGACTAACAGGAGAGGTTGAAATCATAGAAAGTTAGGGAATCAGTCCTCATTTACTTAAGTCGGCATTGTTCTTTTTGTATTAAATTCAGATGAAATTTCTGTGTTTCATCGTCAGTAAGAAGGTCCAAGGGATACAGTAAAACTGAAGTAAAGCATCGGAATCTAAAACTGGACCTACAGGAGAGGTTCAAATCATAGAAAGTTAGAGTGTCAGTCCGCTTGTACTTAAGTCGGCATTGTGCCTTTTGTATTAAATTCAGATTCAATTTCTGTGTTTCATCGACAATAAGAAGGTAAAAGGAATACAGTAAACCTGAAGTGAAGCATCGGAATTCAAAACTGGACTCACAGGAGAGGTTCAAATCATAGAAAGTTAGAGTGTCTGTCCTGTTGTAGTTAAGTCGGCATTGTGCCTTTTGTATTAAATTCAGATACAATTTCTGTTTCACATCGTCAATAAGAAGGTCGAAGGGATACGGTAAACCTGAAGTGAAGCATCAGGATCTAAAGCTGGACTCACAGGAGAGGTTCAAATCATAGAGAGTTAGAGTGTCAGTAATCTTTTACTTAAGTAGGCATTGTGCCTTTTGTATTGAATTCGAATTCGATTTCTGTGTTTCATCGTCAATAAGGAGGTCCAAGGGATACAGTAAACCTGAAGTGAAGCTTCGGAATCAAAAACTGGACTCACAGGAGAGGTTCAAATCGTAGAGGGTTAGAGGGTCAGTCCTCTTGTACTGAAGTCGGCATTGTGCCTTTTGTACTAAATTCGGATATAAGTTCTGTGTTTCATCGTCAACAAGAAGGTCGAAGGTATACATTAAACCTGAAGTGAAGCATCGGAATCTGAAACTGGACTTACAGGAGAGGTTCACATCATAGAAAGTTAGAGTGTCAGTCCTCTTGTAGTTAAGTCGGCATTGTGCCTGTTGTATTAAATTCGGAAGCAATTTCTGTGTTTCATCGTCAGTAAGTAGGTCCAAGGGATACAGCAAACCAGAAGTGAAGCATCGGAAACTAAAACTGGACTCACAGGAGATGTTCAAAACATAGAGAGTTAGAGTGTCAGTCCTCTTGTACTTAAGTGGGCATTGTACCTTTTATATTAAATTCGGATGCAATTTCTGTGTTTCATCGTCAATAAGAAGGTCCAAGGGATACAGTAAACCAGAGGTGAAGCATCGGAATCTAAAACTGGACTCACAGGAGAGGTTCAAATCATAGAAAGTTAGAGTGTCAGTCCTCCTGTAGTTAAGTCGGAATTGTGCCTTTTGCATTACATTGAGATGCGTTTTCTTTGTTTCATCGTCAATAAGAAGGTCCAAGGTATACAGTAAACCTCAAGTGAAGCATCAGAATCTAAACTGGACTCACAGGAGAGGTTCAAATCATAGATAGTTAGAGGGGCAGTCCTCTTGTGCTTAAGTCGGCATTGTGCCTTTTGTATTAAATTCGGATGCAATTTCTGTGTTCCATCGTCAAAAGGAAGGTCCAAGGGAAACTGTAAACCTGAAGTGAAGGATCGGAATCTAAAACTGGACTCACAGGAGAGGTTCAAATCATAGAAAGTTAGTGTGTCAGTCCTCTTGTACTTAAGTCAGCATTGTGCTTTTGTATTATATTCGGATGCAATTTCTGTGTTTCATCGTCTATAAGAAGGTCCAAGGTATACAGTAAACCTGAAGTGATGCATCGGAATCTAAAACTGGACTAACAGGAGAGGTTGAAATCATAGAAAGTTGGGGAGTCAGTTCTCTTGTACTTAAGTCGGCATTTTGCTTTTTGTATTAAATTCAGATGCAATGTCTGTGTTTCATCGTCAGTAAGATGGTCCAAGGGATACAGTAAACCTGAAGTGAAGCATCGGAATCTAAAACTGCACCTACAGGAGAGGTTCAAATCATAGAAAGTTAGAGTGTCAGTCCCCTTGTACTTAAGTCGGCATTGTGCCTTTTGTCTTAAATTCGGAAGCAATTTCTGTCTATCATTGTCAATAAGAAAGTCCAAGGGATACAGCAAGCCTGAAGTGAAGCATCAGAATCTAAAACTGGACTCACAGGATAGGTTCAAATCGTAGAACGTTAGAGTGTCAGCCCTCTTGTACTTAAGTTTGCATTGTGAATTTTGTATTAAATTCGGATGCAATTTCTGTGTTTCATCATCAATAGTGAGGTCCAAGTTATACATTAAACCTGAAGTGAAGCATCAGAATCTAAACTGGACTCACAGGAGAGGTTCAAAACAAAGAAAGTGAGAGTGTCAGTCCTCTTGTACTTATGTTGGCATTGTGCCTTTTGTATTAAATTCGGATGCAATTTCTGTGTTTCATCATCAATAAGAAGGTCCAAGGGATACAGTAAATCTGAGGTGATGCATCGAAATCTAAAACTGGACTAACAGGAGAGGTTGAAATCACAGAAAGTTAGGGAGTCAGTCCTCTTGTACTTAAGTCGGCATTGTGCCTTTTGTATTAAATTCAGATACAATTTCTGTGTTACATCGTCTATAAGAAGGTCCAAGGGATACAGTAAACCTGAAGTGAAGCATCGGAATCTACAACTGGACTCACAGGAGAGGTTCAAATCATAGAAAGTTAGAGTGTCAGTCCTCCTGTAGTTAAGTCGGCATTGTGCCTTTTGCATTAAATTCAGATGCCTTTTCTGTGTTTCATTGTCATTAAGAAGGTCCAAAGAAGACTGTAAATCTGAAGTGAAGCATTAGAATCAAAAACTGGACTTACAGGAGAGGTTCAAATCATAGAGAGTTAGAGGGTCAGTCCTCTTGTACTTAAGTCGGCATTGTGCCCTTTGCGTTAAATTCGGATATAAATTCTGTGTTTCATCGTCAATAAGAATGTCTAAGGTATACATTAAACCTGAAGTGAAGAATCGGAATCTAAAACTGGACTTACAGGAGAGATTCAAATCATAGAAAGTTAGAGTGTCAGTCCTCTTGTTGTTAAGTCGGCTTTGTGCCTGTTGTATTAATTTCGGAAGCAATTTCTGTGTTTCATCGTCAATAAGTAGGTCCAAGGGATACAGTAAACCTGAGGTGAAGCATCGGAAACTAAAACTGGACTCACAGGAAAGGTTCAAATCATAGAAAGTTAGAGTGTCAGTCCTCTTGCACTTAAGTCGGCATTGTGCCTGTTGTATTAAATTGGGAAGCAATTTCTGTGTTTCATCGTCAATAAGAAGGTCCAAGGGATACAGTAAACCTGAAGTGAAGCATCGGAATCTAAAACTGTACTCACAGGAGAGGTTCAAATCATAGAGAGTTAGAGTGTCAGTCCTCTTGTACTTATGTCGGCATTGTGCCTTTTGTATTAAATTCGGATGCAATTTCTGTGTTTCATCGTCAATAAGAAGGTCCAAGGGAAACAGTTAACCAGAAGTGAAGCATCGGAATCTAAAACTGGACTCACAGGAGAGGTAAATATCACAGAAAGTTAGAGTACCAGTCCTCTTGTACTTAAGACAGTATTGTGCTTATGTATTAAATTCGGATGCAATTTCTGTGTTTCATCGTCAATATGAAGGTCAAAGGCATACAGTAAACCTGAAGTGATGCATCGGAATCTAAAACTGGACTAACAGGAGAGGTTGAAATCACAGAAAGTTAGGGAGTCAGTCCTCATGTACTTAAGTCGGCATTGTTCTTTTTGTATTAAATTCAGATGAAATTTCTGTGTTTCATCGTCAGTAAGAAGGTCCAAGGGATACAGTAAACCTGAAGTAAAGCATCGGAATCTAAAACTGGACCTACAGGAGAGGTTCAAATCATAGATAGTTAGAGAGTCACTCCGCTTGTACTTAAGTCGGCATTGTGCCTTTTGTATTAAATTCAGATTCAGTTTCTGTGTTTCATCGACAATAAGAAGGTAAAAGGAATACAGTAAACCTGAAGTGAAGCATCGGAATCTAAAACTGGACTCACAGGAGAGGTTCAAATCATAGAAAGTTAGAGTGTCTGTCCTGTTGTAGTTAAGTCGGCATTGTGCCTTTTGTATTAAATTCAGATACAATTTCTGTGTCACATCGTCAATAAGAAGGTCGAAGGGATACGGTAAACCTGAAGTGAAGCATCAGGATCTAAAGCTGGACTCACAGGAGAGGTTCAAATCATAGAGAGTTAGAGTGTCAGTAATCTTTTACTTAAGTAGGCATTGTGCCTTTTGTATTAAATTCGGATGCAATTTCTGTGTTCCATCGTCAATAAGAAGGTCCAAGGGAAACTGTAAACCTGAAGTGAAGGATCGGAATCTAAAACTGGACTCACAGGAGAGGTTTAAATCATAGAAAGTTAGTGTGTCAGTCCTCTTGTACTTAAGTCAGCATTGTGCTTTTGTAATATATTCGGATGCAATTTCTGTGTTTCATCGTCTATAAGAAGGTCCAAGGTATACAGTAAACCTGAAGTGATGCATCGGAATCTAAAACTGGACTAACAGGAGAGGTTGAAATCATAGAAAGTTGGGGAGTCAGTTCTCTTGTACTTAAGTCGGCATTTTGCTTTTTGTATTAAATTCAGATGCAATTTCTGTGTTTCATCGTCAGTAAGATGGTCCAAGGGATACAGTAAACCTGAAGTAAAGCATCGGAAATGAAAACTGCACCTACAGGAGAGGTTCAAATCATAGAAAGTTAGAGTGTCAGTCCCCTTGTACTTAAGTCGGCATTGTGCCTTTTGTATTAAATTCGGAAGCAATTTCTGTGTATCATTGTCAATAAGAAGGTCCAAGGGATACAGCAAGCCTGAAGTGAAGCATCGGAATCTAAAACTGGACTCACAGGAGAGGTTCAAATCGTAGAACGTTAGAGTGTCAGCCCTCTTGTACTTAAGTTTGCATTGTGAATTTTGTATTAAATTCGGATGCAATTTCTGTGTTTCATCATCAATAGGGAGGTCCAAGTTATACATTAAACCTGAAGTGAAGCTTCAGAATGTAAACTGGACTCACAGGAGAGGTTCAAAACATAGAAAGTTAGAGTGTCAGTCCTCTTGTACTTATGTCGGCATTGTGCCTTTTGTATTAAATTCGGATGCAATTTCTGTGTTTCATCATCAATAAGTAGGTCCAAGGGATACAGTAAATCTGAGGTGATGCATCGAAATCTAAAACTGGACTAACAGGAGAGGTTCAAATCATAGAGTGTTAGAGGGTCAGTCCTCTTGTACTTAAGTCGGCATTGTGCCTTTTGCGTTAAATTCGGATATAAATTCTGTGTTTCATCGTCAATAAGAATGTCTAAGGTATACATTAAACCTGAAGTGAAGAATCGGAATCTAAAACTGGACTTACAGGAGAGATTCAAATCATAGAATGTTAGAGTGTCAGTCCTCTTGTAGTTAAGTCGGCTTTGTGCCTGTTGTATTAAATTCGGAAGCAATTTCTGTGTTTCATCGTCAATAAGTAGGTCCCAGGGATACAGTAATCCTGAGGTGAAGCACCGGAAACTAAAACTGGACTCACAGGAAAGGTTCAAATCATAGAAAGTTAGAGTGTCAGTCCTCTTGCACTTAAGTCGGCATTGAGCCTTTTGTATTAAATTCGGATGCAATTTCTGTGTTTCATCGTCAATAAGAAGGTCCAAGGTATACAGTAAACCTGAAGTGAAGTATCGGAATCTACAACTGGACTCACAGGAGAGGTTCAAATCATAGAAAGTTAGAGTGTCAGTCCTCCTGTAGTTAAGTCGGCATTGTGCCTTTTGCATTAAATTCAGATGCGCTTTCTGTGTTTCATCGTCAATAAGACTGTCGAAAGAATACAGTAAACCTGAAGTGAAGCCTTAGAATTAGAAACTGGACTCACAGGAGAGGTTCAAATCATAGAGAGTTAGACTGTCAGTCCTCTTGTACTTAAGTCGGCATTGTGCCTTTTGCGTTAAATTCGGATATAAATTCTGTGTTTCATCGTCAATAAGAATGTCTAAGGTATACATTAAAGCTGAAATGAAGAATCGGAATCTAAAACTGGCCTTATAGGAGAGATTCAAATCATAGAAAGTTAGAGTGTCAGTCCTCTTGTAGTTAAGTCGGCTTTGTGCCAGTTGTATTAATTTCGGAAGCAATTTCTGTGTTTCATCGTCAATAAGTAGGTCCAAGGGATACAGTAAACCTGAGGTGAAGCATCGGAAACTAAAACTGGACTCACAGGAAAGGTTCAAATCATAGAAAGTTAGAGTGTCAGTCCTCTTGCACTTAAGTCGGCATTGTGCCTGTTGTATTAAATTGGGACGCAATTTCTGTGTTTCATCGTCAATAAGAAGGTCCAAGGGATACAGTAAACCTGAAGTGAAGCATCGGAATCTAAAACTGTACTCACAGGAGAGGTTCAAATCATAGAGAGTTAGAGTGTCAGTCCTCTTGTACTTATGTCGGCATTGTGCCTTTTGTATTAAATTCGGATGCAATTTCTGTGTTTCATCGTCAATAAGAAGGTCCAAGGGAAACAGTTAACCAGAAGTGAAGCATCGGAATCTAAAACTGGACTCACAGGAGAGGTAAATATCACAGGAAGTTAGAGTATCAGTCCTCTTGTACTTAAGTCAGTATTGTGCTTTTGTATTAAATTCGGATGCAATTTCTGTGTTTCATCGTCAATATGAAGGTCAAAGGCATACAGTAAACCTGAAGTGATGCATCGGAATCTAAAACTGGACTAACAGGAGAGGTTAAAATCATAGAAAGTTAGGGAGTCAGTCCTCATGTACTTAAGTCGGCATTGTCCTTTTTGTATTAAATTCAGATGAAATTTCTGTGTTTCATCGTCAGTAAGAAGGTCCAAGGGATACAGTAAACCTGAAGTAAAGCATCGGAATCTAAAACTGGACCTACAGGAGAGGTTCAAATCATAGAAAGTTAGAGTGTCAGTCCGCTTGTACTTAAGTCGGCATTGTGCCTTTTGTATTAAATTCAGATTCAATTTCTGTGTTTCATCGACAATAAGAAGGTAAAAGGAATACAGTAAACCTGAAGTGAAGCATCGGAATCTAAAACTGGACTCACAGGAGAGGTTCAAATCATAGAAAGTTAGAGTGTCTGTCCTGTTGTAGTTAAGTCGGCATTGTGCCTTTTGTATTAAATTCAGATACAATTTCTGTGTCACATCGTCAATAAGAAGGTCGAAGGGATACGGTAAACCTGAAGTGAAGCATCAGGATCTATAGCTGGACTCACAGGAGAGGTTCAAATCATAGAGAGTTAGAGTGTCAGTAATCTTTTACTTAAGTAGGCATTGTGCCTTTTGTATTGAATTCGAATTCGATTTCTGTGTTTCATCGTCAATAAGGAGGTCCAAGGGATACAGTAAACCTGAAGTGAAGCTTCGGAATCAAAAACTGGACTCACAGGAGAGGTTCAAATCGTAGAGGGTTAGAGGGTCAGTCCTCTTGTACTGAAGTCGGCATTGTGCCTTTTGTACTAAATTCGGATATAAGTTCTGTGTTTCATCGTCAACAAGAAGGTCTAAGGTATACATTAAACCTGAAGTGAAGCATCGGAATCTGAAACTGGACTTACAGGAGCGGTTCACATCATAGAAAGTTAGAGTGTCAGTCCTCTTGTAGTTAAGTCGGCATTGTGCCTGTTGTATTAAATTCGGAAGCAATTTCTGTGTTTCATCGTCAGTAAGTAGGTCCAAGGGATACAGCAAACCAGAAGTGAAGCATCGGAAACTAAAACTGGACTCACAGGAGAGGTTCAAAACATAGAGAGTTAGAGTGTCAGTCCTCTTGTACTTAAGGGGGCATTGTACCTTTTATATTAAATTCGGATGCAATTTCTGTGTTTCATCGTCAATAAGAAGGTCCAAGGGATACAGTAAACCAGAGGTGAAGCATCGGAATCTAAAACTGGACTCACAGGAGAGATTCAAATCATAGAAAGTTAGAGTGTCAGTCCTCCTGTAGTTAAGTCGGCATTGTGCCTTTTGCATTAAATTCAGATGCGTTTTCTTTGTTTCATCGTCAATAAGAAGGTCCAAGGGATACAGTAAACCTGAAGTGAAGCATCGGAATCTAAAACTGGACCTACAGGAGAGGTTCAAATCATAGAGGGTTGGAGGGTCAGCCCTCTTGTACTTAAGTCGGCATTGTGCCTTTTGTACTAAATTCGGATATAAATTCTGTGTTTCATCGTCAATAAGAAGGTCTAAGGTATACATTAAACCTGAAGTGAAGCATCGGAATCTAAAACTGGACTTACAGGAGAGGTTCAAATCATTGAAAGTTTGAGTGTCAGTCCTCTTGTACTTATGTCAGCATTGTGAATTTTGTATTAAATTCAGATGCAATTTCTGTGTTTCATCGACAATAAGAAGGTCCAAGGTATACAGTAAACCTGAAGTGAAGCATCGGAAGGCAAAACTGGACTCACAGCAGAGGTTCAAATCATAGAAAGTTTGAGTGTCTGTCCTGTTGTAGTTAAGTCGGCATTGTGCCTTTTGTATTAAATTCAGATACAATTTCTGTGTTTCATCGTCAGTAAGAAGGTCCAAGGGATACGGTAAACCTAAAGTGAAGCATCGGAATCTAAAACTGGACTCACAGGAGAGGTTCAAATCATAGAGAGTTAGTGTGTCAGTCCTCTTTTACTTAAGTCGGCATTGTGCCTTTCGTATTGAATTCGAATGCGATTTCTGTGTTTCATCGTCAATAAGGAGGTCCAAGGGATACAGTAAATCTGAAGTGAAGCTTCGGAATCAAAAACTGGACTCACAGGAGAGGTTCAAATCATAGAGAGTTAGAGGGCCTGTCCTCTTGTACTTAAGTCGGCATTGTGCCTTTTGCATTAAATTCGAATATAAATTCTGTGTTTCATCGTCAATAAGAATGTCTAAGGTATACATTAAACCTGAAGTGAAGAATCGGAATCTAAAACTGGACTTACAGGAGAGGTTCAAATCATAGAAAGTTAGAGTGTCAGTCCTCTTATAGTTAAGTTGGTATTGTGCCTGTTGTATTAAATTCGGAAGCAATTTCCGTGTTTCATCATCAATAAATAGGTCTAAGGGATACAGTAAACCTGAGGTGAAGCATCGGAAACTAAAACTGGACTCACAGGAAAGGTTCAAAGCATAGAAAGGTAGAGTGTCAGTCCTCTTGTACTTAAGTGGCATTGTGCCTTTTGCATTAAATTCAGATTGGATTTCTGTGTTCCATCGTCAATAAGAAGGTCCAAAGAATACAGTAAACCTGAAGTGAAGCATTAGAATCTAAACTGGACTCACAGGCGAGGTTTAAATCATAGAAAGTTAGAGTCTCAGTCCTCTTGTACTTAAGTCGGCATTGTGCCTTTTGTATTAAATTTGGATGCAATTTCTGTGTTTCATCGTCAATAAGAAGGTCCAAGGGAAACAGTTAACCTAAAGTGAAGCATCGGAATCTAAAACTGGACTCACAGGAGAGGTCCAAATCATAGAAAGTTAGAGTGTCAGTCCTCTTGTACTTAAGTCAGTATTGTGCTTTTGTATTAAATTCGGATGCAATTTCTGTGTTTCATCGTCAATATGAAGGTCAAAGGCATACAGTCAACCTGAAGTGATGCATCGGAATCTAAAACTGGACTAACAGGAGAGGTTGAATTCATAGAAAGTTAGGGAGTCAGTCCTCATGTACTTAAGTCGGCATTGTTCCTTTTGTATTAAATTCAGATGAAATTTCTGTATTTCATCGTCAGTAACAAGGTCCAAGGGATACAGTAAACCTGAAGTAAAGCATCGGAATCTAAAACTGGACTCACAGGAGAGGTTCAAATCATAGAAAGTTAGAGTGTCAGTCCTCCTGTAGTTAAGTCGGCATTGTGCCTTTTGCATTAAATTCAGATGGGTTTTCTGTGTTTCATCGTCAATAAGAAGGTCCAAAAAATACAGTAAACCTGAAGTGAAGCATTAGAATCTAAACTAGACTCACAGGCGAGGTTTAAATCATAGAAAGTTAGAGTGTCAGTCCTCTTGTACTTAAGTCGGCATTGTGCCTTTTGTATTAAATTCGGATGCAATTTCTGTGTTTCATCGTCAATAAGAAGGTCCAAGGGAAGCAGTTAACCTAAAGTGAAGCATCGGAATCTAAAACTGGACTCACAGGAGAGGTCCAAATCATAGAAAGTTAGAGTGTCAGTCCTCTTGTACTTAAGTCAGTATTGTGCTTTTGTATTAAATTCGGATGCAATTTCTGTGTTTCATCGTCAATATGAAGGTCAAAGGCATACAGTAAACCTGAAGTGATGCATCGGAATCTAAAACTGGACTAACAGGAGAGGTTGAAATCATAGAAAGTTAGGGAGTCAGTCCTCTTGTACTTAAGTCGGCATTGTGCTTTTTGTATTAAATTCAGATGCAATTTCTGTGTTTCATCGTCAGTAAGAAGGTCCAAGGGATACAGTAAACCTGAAGTAAAGCATCGGAATCTAAAACTGGACCTACAGGAGAGGTTCAAATCATAGAAAGTTAGAGTGTCAGTCCGCTTGTACTTAAGTCGGCATTGTGCCTTTTGTACTAAATTCAGATTCAATTTCTGTGTTTCATCGACAATACGAAGGTCTAAGGTATACATTAAAGCTGAAGTGAATCATCGGAATCTAAAACTGGACTTACAGGAGAGGTTCAAATCATAGAAAGTTTGAGTGTCAGTCCTCTTGTAGTTAAGTCGGCATTGTACCTGTTGTATTAAATTCGGAAGCAATTTCTGTGTTTCATCGTCAATAAGTAGGTCCAAGGGATACAGTAAACCTGAAGTGAAGCATCGGAAACTAAAACTGGACTCACAGGAGAGGTTCAAAAGATAGAAAGTTAGAGTATCAGTCCTCTTGTACTTAAGTCGGCATTTTGCCATTTGTATTAAATTCGGATGCAATTTCTGTGTTTCATCGTCAATAAGAAGGTGCAAGGGATACAGTAAACCTGAAGTGAAGCATCGGAATCTAAAACTGGACTCACAGGAGAGGTTCAAATCATAGAAAGTTATAGTGTCAGTCCACCTGTAGTTAAGTCGTCATTGTGCCGTTTGCATTACATTCAGATGCGTTTTCTGTGTTTCATCATCAATAAGAAGGTCCAAGGTGTACAGTAAACCTGAAGTTAAGCATCAGAATCTAAACTGGACTCACAGGAGAGGTTCAAATCATAGAAAGTTAGAGTGTAAGTCCACTTGTACTAAAGTCGGCATTGTGCCTCTTGTATTAAATTCGGATGCAATTTCTGTGTTTCATCGTCAATAAGAAGGTCCAAGGGAAACACTAAACCTAAAGTGAAGCATCGGAATCTAAAACTGGATTCACAGGAGAAGTTCAAATTATAGAAAGTTAGAGTGTCAGTCTTCTTGTACTTAAGTCAGCATTGTGCTTTTGTATTAAATTCGGATGCAATTTCTGTGTTTCATCGTCAACAAGAAGGTCCAAGGTATACAGTAAACCTGAAGTGATGCATCGGAATCTAAAACTGGACTAACAGGAGAGGTTCAAATCATAGAAATTTACGGAATCTGTCCTCTTGTACTTAAGTCGGCATTGTGCTTTTTGTATTGAATTCAGATGCAATTTCTGTGTTTCATCGACAATACGAAGGTAAAAGGAATACAGTAAACCTGAAGTGAAGCATCGGAATCTAAAACTGGACTCACAGCAGAGGTTCAAATCATAGAAAGTTAGAGTGTCTGTCCTGTTGTAGTTAAGTCGGCATTGTGCCTTTTGTATTAAATTCAGATACAATTTCTGTGTTACATCGTCAATAAGAAGGTCGAAGGGATACGGTAAACCTGAAGTGAAGCATCGGGATCTAAAACTGGACTCATAGGAGAGGTTCAATTTATAGAGAGTTAGAGTGTCAGCCCTCTTTTACTTAAGTCAGCATTGTGCCTTTTGTATTGAATTCGAATGCTATTTCTGTGTTTCATCGACAATAAGAAGGTCCAAGGGATACAGTAAACCTGAAGTGAAGCATCGGAATCAAAAACTGGACGCACAGGAGAAGTTCAAATCATAGAAAGTTAGAGTGTCAGTCCACTTGTACTTATTTCGGCATTGTGCCTTATGTATTAAATTCAGATGAAATTTCTGTGTTTCGTCGTCAATACGAAGGTCAAAGGCATACAGTAAACCTGAAGTGATGCATCGGAATCTAAAACTGGACTAACAGGAGAGGTTGAAATCATAGAAAGTTAGGGAGTCAGTCCTCATGTACTTTAGTCGGCATTGTTCTTTTTGTATTAAATTCAGATGAAATTTCTGTGTTTCATCGTCAGTAAGAAGGTCCAAGGGATACAGTAAATCTGAAGTAAAGCATCGGAATCTAAAACTGGACCTACAGGAGAGGTTCAAATCATAGAAAGTTAGAGTGTCAGTCCGCTTGTACTTAAGTCGGCATTGTGCCTTTTGTATTAAGTTCAGATTCAATTTCTGTGTTTCATCGACAATAAGAAGGTAAAAGGAATACAGTAAACCTGAAGTGAAGCATCGGAATTTATAACTGGACTCACAGGAGAGGTTCAAATCATAGAAAGTTAGAGTGTCTGTCCTGTTGTAGTTAAGTCGGCATTGTGCCTTTTGTATTAAATTCAGATACAATTTCTGTGTCACATCGTCAATAAGAAGGTCGAAGGGATACGGTAAACCTGAAGTGAAGCATCAGGATCTAAAACTGGACTCACAGGAGAGGTTCAAATCATAGAGAGTTAGAGTGTCAGTAATCTTTTACTTAAGTAGTCATTGTGCCTTTTGTATTGAATTCGAATTCGATTTCTGTGTTTCATCGTCAATAAGGAGATCCAAGGAATACAGTAAACCTGAAGTGAAGCTTCGGAATCAAGAACTGGACTCACAGGAGGGGTTCAAATCATAGAGGTTTAGAGGGTCAGTCCTCTTGTACTGAAGTCGGCATTGTGCCTTTTGTACTAAATTCGGATATAAATTCTGTGTTTCATCGTCAATAAGAAGGTCTAAGGTATACATTAAACCTGAAGTGAAGCATCGGAATCTAAAACTGGACTTGCAGGAGAGGTTCAAATCATAGAAAGTTTGAGTGTCAGTTCTCTTGTAGTTAAGTCGGCATTGTGCCTGTTGTATTAAATTCGGAAGCAATTTCTGTGTTTCATCGTCAATACGTAGGTCCAAAGGATACAGTAAACCTGAAGTGAAGCATCGGAAACTAAAACTGGACTCACAGGAGAGGTTCAAAAGATAGAAAGTTAGAGTGTCAGTCCTCTTGTACTTAAGTCGGCATTGTGCCTTTTGTATTAAATTCGGATGCAATTTCTGTGTTTCATCGTCAATAAGAAGGTCCAAGGGAAACAGTAAACCTAAAGTGAAGCATCGGAATCTAAAACTGGATTCACAGGAGAAGTTCAAATCATAGAAAGTTAGAGTGTCAGTCTTCTTGTACTTAAGTCAGCATAGTGCTTTTGTATTAAATTCGGATGCAATTTCTGTGTTTCATCGTCAACAAGAAGGTCCAAGGTATACAGTAAACCTGAAGTAAAGCATCGGAATCTAAAACTGGACTAACAGGAGAGGTTCAAATCATAGAAATTTATGGAGTCAGTCCTCTTGTACTTAAGTCGGCATTGTGCTTTTTGTATTAAATTCAGATGCAATTTCTGTGTTTCATCGTCAGTAAGAAGGTCCAAGGGATACAGTAAACCTGAAGTAAAGCATCGGAATCTAAAACTGAACCTACAGGAGAGGTTCAAATCATAGAAAGTTTGAGTGTCTGTCTGCTTGTACTTAAGTCGGCATTGTGCCTTTTGTACTAAATTCAGATTCATATTCTGTGTTTCATCGACAATACGAAGGTAAAAGGAATACAGTAATCCTGAAGTGAAGCATCGGAATCTAAAACTGGACTCACAGCAGAGGTTCAAATCATAGAAAGTTAGAGTGTCTGTCCTGTTGTAGTTAAGTCGGCATTGTGCTTTTGTATTAAATTCAGATACAATTTCTGTGTTACATCGTCAATAAGAAGGTCGAAGGGATACGGTAAACCTGAAGTGAAGCATCGGGATCTAAAACTGGACTCACAGGAAAGGTTCAATTCATAGAGAGTTAGAGTGTCAGTCCTCTTTTACTTAAGTCAGCATTGTGATTTTTGTATTGAATTCGAATGCGATTTCTGTGTTTCATCGACAATAAGAAGGTCCAAGGGATACAGTAAACTTGAAGTGAAGCATCGGAATCAAAAACTGGACGCACAGGAGAAGTTCACATCATAGAAAGTTAGAGTGTCAGTCCACTTGTACTTATTTCGGCATTGTGCCTTATGTATTAAATTCAGATGAAATTTCTTCGTTTCGTCGTCAATACGAAGTTCAAAGGCATACAGTAAACCTGAAGTGATGCATCGGAATCTAAAACTGGACTAACAGGAGAGGTTGAAATCATAGAAAGTTAGGGAGTCAGTCCTCATGTACTTAAGTCGGCATTGTTCTTTTTGTATTAAATTCAGATGAAATTTCTGTGTTTCATCGTCAGTAAGAAGGTCCAAGGGATACAGTAAACCTGAAGTAAAGCATCGGAATCTAAAACTGGACCTACAGGAGAGGTTCAAATCATAGAAAGTTAGAGTGTCAGTCCGCTTGTACTTAAGTCGGCATTGTGCCTTTTGTATTAAATTCAGATTCAATTTCTGTGTTTCATCGACAATAAGAAGGTAAAAGGAATACAGTAAACCTGAAGTGAAGCATCGGAATCTAAAACTGGACTCACAGGAGAGGTTCAAATCATAGAAAGTTAGAGTGTCTGTCCTGTTGTAGTTAAGTCGGCATTGTGCCTTTTGTATTAAATTCAGATACAATTTCTGTGTCACATCGTCAATAAGAAGGTCGAAGGGATACGGTAAACCTGAAGTGAAGCATCAGGATCTAAAACTGGACTCACAGGAGAGGTTCAAATCATAGAGAGTTAAGGTGTCAGTAATCTTTTACTTAAGTAGGTATTGTGCCCTTTGTTTTGAATTCGAATTCGATTTCTGTGTTTCATCGTCAGTAAGGATGTCCAAGGTATACAGTAAACCTGAAGTGAAGCTTTGGAATCAAAAACTGGACTCACAGGAGAGGTTCAAATCATAGAGGGTTAGAGGGTCAGTCCTCTTGTACTGAAGTCGGCATTGTCCCTTTTGTACTAAATTCGGATATAAATTCTGTGTTTCATCGTCAATAAGAAGGTCTAAGGTATACATTAAACCTGAAGTGAACCATCGGAATCTAAAACTGGACTTACAGGAGAGGTTCAAATCATAGAAAGTTTGAAAGTCAGTCCTCTTGTAGTTAAGTCGGCATTGTGCCTGTTGTATTAAATTCGGAAGCAATTTCTGTGTTTCATCGTCAATACGTAGGTCCAAGGGATACAGTAAACCTGAAGTGAAGCATCGGAAACTAAAACTGGACTCACAGGAGAGGTTCAAAAGATAGAAAGTTAGAGTGTCAGTCCTCTTGTACTGAAGTCGGCATTGTGCCTTTTGTACTAAATTCGGATATAAATTCTGTGTTTCATCGTCAATAAGAAGGTCTAAGGTATACATTAAACCTGAAGTGAAGCATCTGAATCTAAAACTGGACTTACAGGAGAGGTTCAAATCATAGAAAGTTATAGTGTCAGTCCGCCTGTAGTTAAGTCGGCATTGTGCCGTTTGCATTACATTCAGATGCGTTTTCTGTGTTTCACCATCAATAAGAAGGTCCAAAGTGTACAGTAAACCTGAAGTGAAGCATCAGAATCTAAACTGGACTCACACTCGAGGTTTAAATCATAGAAAGTTAGTGTGTCAGTCCTCTTGTACTTAAGTCGGCATTGTGCCTTTTGTATTAAATTCGGATGCAATATCTGTGTTTCATCGTCAATAAGAAGGTCCAAGGGAAGCAGTTAACCTAAAGTGAAGCATCGGAATCTAAAACTGGACTCACAGGAGAGGTCCAAATCATAGAAAGTTAGAGTGTCAGTCCTCTTGTACTTAAGTCAGTATTGTGCTTTTGAATTAAATTCGGATGCAATTTCTGTGTTTCATCGTCAATATGAAGGTCAAAGGCATACAGTAAACCTGAAGTGATGCTTCGGAATCTGAAACTGGACTAACAGGAGAGGTTGAAATCATAGAAAGTTAGGGAGTCAGTCCTCTTGTACTTAAGTCGGCATTGTGCTTTTTGTATTAAATTCGGAAGCAATTTCTGTGTTTCATCGTCAATAAGTAGGTCCAAGGGATACAGTAAACCTGAAGTGAAGCATCGGAAACTGAAACTGGACTCACAGGAGAGGTTCAAAAGATAGAAAGTTAGAGTGTCAGTCCTCTTGTACTTAAGTCGGCATTTTGCCATTTGTATTAAATTCGGATGCAATTTCTGTGTTTCATCGTCAATAAGAAGGTCCAAGGGATACAGTAAACCTGAAGTGAAGCATCGGAATCTAAAACTGGACTCACAGGAGAGGTTCAAATCATAGAAAGTTATAGTGTCAGTCCGCCTGTAGTTAAGTCGTCATTGTGCCGTTTGCATTACATTCAGATGCGTTTTCTGTGTTTCATCATCAATAAGAAGGTCCAAGGTGTACAGTAAACCTGAAGTTAAGCATCAGAATCTAAACTGGACTCACAGCAGAGGTTCAAATCATAGAAAGTTAGAGTGTAAGTCCGCTTGTACTTAAGTCGGCATTGTGCCTCTTGTATTAAATTCGGATGCAATTTCTGTGTTTCATCGTCAATAAGAAGGTCCAAGGGAAACAGTAAACCTAAAGTGAAGCATCGGAATCTAAAACTGGATTCACAGGAGAAGTTTAAATCATAGAAAGTTAGAGTGTCAGTCTTCTTGTACTTAAGTCAGCATTGTGCTTTTGTATTAAATTCGGATGCAATTTCTGTGTTTCATCGTCAACAAGAAGGTCCAAGGTATACAGTAAACGTGAAGTGATGCATCGGAATCTAAAACTGGACTAACAGGAGAGGTTCAAATCATAGAAATTTACGGAGTCAGTCCTCTTGTACTTAAGTCGGCATTGTGCTTTTTGTATTAAATTGAGATGCAATTTCTGTGTTTCATCGTCAGTAAGAAGGTCCAAGGGATACAGTAAACCTGAAGTAAAGAATCGGAATCTAAAACTGGACCTACAGGAGAGCTTCAAATCATAGACAGTTAGAGTGTCAGTCCGCTTGTACTTAAGTCGGCATTGTGCCTTTTGTACTAAATTCAGATTCAATTTCTGTGTTTTATCGACAATACGAAGGTAAAAGGAATAGAGTAAACCTGAAGTGAAGCATCGGAATCTAAAACTGGACTCACAGCAGAGGTTCAAATCATAGAAAGTTAGAGTGTCTGTCCTGTTGTAGTTAAGTCGGCATTGTGCCTTTTTTATTAAATTCAGATACAATTTCTGTGTTACATCGTCAATAAGAAGGTCGAAGGGATACGGTAAACCTGAAGTGAAGCATCGGGATCTAAAACTGGACTCACAGGAGAGGTTCAATTCATAGAGAGTTAGAGTGTCAGTCCTCTTTTACTTAAGTCAGCATTGTGCCTTTTGTATTGAATTCGAATGCGATTTCTGTGTTTCATCGACAATAAGAAGGTCCAAGGGACACAGTAAACCTGAAGTGAAGCATGGGAATCAAAAACTGGACGCACAGGAGAAGTTCAAATCATAGAAAGTTAGAGTGTCAGTCCACTTGTACTTATTTCGGCATTGTGCCTTATGTATTAAATTCAGATGAAATTTCTGGGTTTCGTCGTCAATTCGAAGGTCAAAGGCATACAGTAAACCTGAAGTGATGCATCGGAATCTAAAACTGGACTAACAGGAGAGGTTGAAATCATAGAAAGTTAGGGAGTCAGTCCTCATGTACTTAAGTCGGCATTGTTCTTTTTGTATTAAATTCAGATGAAATTTCTGTGTTTCATCGTCAGTAAGAAGGTCCAAGCGATACAGTAAACCTGAAGTAAAGCATCGGAATCTAAAACTGGACCTACAGGAGAGGTTCAAATCATAGAAAGATAGAGTGTCAGTCCGCTTGTACTTAAGTCGGCATTGCGCCTTTTGTATTAAATTCAGATTCAATTTCTGTGTTTCATTGACAATAAGAAGGTAAAAGGAATACAGTAAACCTGAAGTCAAGCATCGGAATCTAAAACTGGACTCACAGGAGAGGTTCAAATCATAGAGAGTTAGAGTGTCAGTAATCTTTTACTTAAGTAGGCATTGTGCCCTTTGTTTTGAATTCGAATTCGATTTCTGTGTTTCATCGTCAGTAAGGAGGTCCAAGGTATACAGTAAACCTGAAGTGAAGCTTCGGAATCAAAAACTGGACTCACAGGAGAGGTTCAAATCATAGAGTGTTAGAGGGTCAGTCCTCTTGTACTGAAGTCGGCATTGTGCCTTTTGTACTAAATTCGGATATAAATTCTGTGTTTCATCGTCAATAAGAAGGTCTAAGGTATACATTAAACCTGAAGTGAAGCATCGGAATCTAAAACTGGACTTACAGGAGAGGTTCAAATCATAGAAAGTTTGAGTGTCAGTCCTCTTGTAGTTAAGTCGGCATTGTGCCTGTTGTATTAAATTCGGAAGCAATTTCTGTGTTTCATCGTCAATACGTAGGTCCATGGGATACAGTAAACCTGAAGTGAAGCATCGGAAACTAAAACTGGACTCACAGGAGAAGTTCAACAGATAGAAAGTTAGAGTGTCAGTCCTCTTGTACTTAAGTCGGCATTTTGCCTTTTGCATTAAATTCGGATGCAATTTCTGTGCTTCATCGTCAATAAGGTCCAAGGGATACAGTAAACCTGAAGTGAAGCATCGGAATCTAAAACTGGACTCACAGGAGAGGTTCAAATCATAGAAAGTTATAGTGTCAGTCCGCCTGTAGTTAAGTCGGCATTGTGCCGTTTGCATTACAATCAGATGCGTTTTCTGTGTTTCATCATTAATAAGAAGGTCCAAAGTGTACAGTAAACCTGAAGTGAAGCATCAGAATCTAAACTGGACTCACACTCGAGGTTTAAATCATAGAAAGTTAGTGTGTCAGTCCTCTTGTACTTAAGTCGGCATTGTGCCTTTTGTATTAAATTCGGATGCAATTTCTGTGTTTCATCGTCAATAAGAAGGTCCAAGGGAAGCAGTTAACCTAAAGTGAAGCATCGGAATCTAAAACTGAACTCACAGGAGAGGTCCAAATCATAGAAAGTTAGAGTGTCAGTCCTCTTGTACTTCAGTCAGTATTGTGCTTTTGTATTAAATTCGGATGCAACTTCTGTGTTTCATCGTCAATATGAAGGTCAAAGGCATACAGTAAACCTGAAGTGATGCATCGGAATCAGAAACTGGACTAACAGGAGAGGTTGAAATCATAGAAAGTTAGGGAGTCAGTCCTCTTGTACTTAAGTCGGCATTGTGCTTTTTGTATTAAATTCAGATGCAATTTCTGTGTTTCATCGTCAGTAAGAAGGTCCAAGGGATACAGTAAACCTGAAGTAAAGCATCGGAATCTAAAACTGGACCTACAGGAGAGGTTCAAATCATAGAAAGTTAGAGTGTCAGTCCGCTTGTACTTAAGTCGGCATTGTGCGTTTGTACTAAATTCAGATTCAATTTCTGTGTTTCATCGACAATACGAAGGTCTAAGGTATACATTAAACCTGAAGTGAAGCATCGGAATCTAAAACTGGACTTACAGGAGAGGTTCAAATCATAGAAAGTTTGAGTGTCAGTCCTCTTGTAGTTAAGTCGGCATTGTGCCTGTTGTATTAAATTCGGAAGCAATTTCTGTGTTTCATCGTCAATAAGTAGGTCCAAGGGATACAGTAAACCTGAAGTGAAGCATCGGAAACTAAAACTGGACTCACAGGAGAGGTTCAAAAGATAGAAAGTTAGAGTGTCAGTCCTCTTGTACTTAAGTCGTCATTTTGCCATTTGTATTAAATTCGGATGCAATTTCTGTGTTTAATCGTCAATAAGAAGGTCCAAGGGATACAGTAGATCTGAAGTGAAGCATCGGAATCTAAAACTGGACTCACAGGAGAGGTTCAAATCATAGAAAGTTATAGTGTCAGTCCGCCTGTAGTTAAGTCGTCATTGTGCCGTTTGCATTACACTCAGATGCGTTTTCTGTGTTTCATCATCAATAAGAAGGTCCAAGGTGTACAGTAAACCTGATGTTAAGCATCAGAATCTAAACTGGACTCACATGAGAGGTTCAAATCATAGAAAGTTAGAGTGTAAGTCCACTTGTACTTAAGTCGGCATTGTGCCTCTTGTATTAAATTCGGATGCAATTTCTGTGTTTCATCGTCAATAAGAAGGTCCAAGGGAAACAGTAAACCTAAAGTGAAGCATCGGAATCTAAAACTGGATTCACAGGAGAAGTTCAAATCATAGAAAGTTAGAGTGTCAGTCTTCTTGTACTTAAGTCAGTTTGTGCTTTTGTATTAAATTCGGATGCAATTTCTGTGTTTCATCGTCAACAAGAAGGTCCAAGGTATACAGTAAACCTGAAGTGATGCATCGGAATCTAAAACTGGACTAACAGGAGAGGTTCAAATCATAGAAATTTACGGAGCAGTCCTCTTGTACTTAAGTCGGCATTGTGCTTTTTGTATTAAATTCAGATGCAATTTCTGTGTTTCATCGTCAGTAAGAAAGTCCAAGGGATACAGTAAACCTGAAGTAAAGCATCGGAATCTAAAACTGGACCCACAGGAGAGGTTCAAATCATAGAAAGTTAGAGTGTCAGTCCGCTTGTACTTAAGTCGGCATTGTGCCTTTTGTACTAAATTCAGATTCAATTTCTGTGTTTCATCGACAATACGAAGGTAAAAGGAATACAATAAACCTGAAGTGAAGCATCGGAATCTAAAACTGGACTCGCAGCAGAGGTTCAAATCATAGAAAGTTAGAGTGTCTGTCCTGTTGTAGTTAAGTCGGCATTGTGCCTTTTGTATTAAATTCAGATACAATTTCTGTGTTACATCGTTAATAAGAAGGCCGAAGGGATACGGTAAACCTGAAGTGAAGCATCAGGATCTAAAACTGGACTCACAGGAGAGGTTCAAATCATAGAGAGTTAGAGTGTCAGTAATCTTTTACTTAAGTAGGCATTGTGCCCTTTGTTTTGAATACGAATTCGATTTCTGTGTTTCATCGTCAATAAGGAGGTCCAAGGTATACAGTAAACCTGAAGTGAAGCTTCGGAATCAAAAACTGGATTCAAAGGAGAAGTTCAAATCATAGAAAGTTAGAGTGTCAGTCTTCTTGTACTTAAGTCAGCATTGTGCTTTTGTATTAAATTCGGATGCAATTTCTGTGTTTCATCGTCAACAAGAATGTCCAAGGTATACAGTAAACCTGAAGTGATGCATCGCAATCTAAAACTGGACTAACAGGAGAGGTTCAAATCATAGAAATTTACGGAGTCAGTCCTCTTGTACTTAATTCGGCATTGTGCTTTTGTATTAAATTCAGATGCAATTTCTGTGTTTCATCGTCAGTAAGAAGGTCCAAGGGATACAGTAAACCTGAAGTAAAGCATCGGAATCTAAAACTGGACCTACAGGAGAGGTTCAAATAATAGAAAATTAGAGTGTCAGTCCGCTTGTGCTTAAGTCGGCATTGTGCCTTTTGTACTAAATTCAGATTCAATTTCTGTGTTTCACCGACAATACGAAGGTAAAAGGAATACAGTAAACCTGAAGTGAAGCATCGGAATCTTTAACTGGACTCACAGCAGAGGTTCAAATCATAGAAAGTTAGAGTGTCTGTCCTGTTGTAGTTAAGTCGGCATTGTGCCTTTTGTATTAAATTCAGATACAATTTCTGTGTTACATCGTCAATAAGAAGGTCGAAGTGATACGGTAAACCTGAAGTGAAGCATCGCGACTTAAAACTATACTCACAGGAGAGGTTCAATTCATAGAGAGTTAGAGTGTCAGTCCTCTTTTACTTAAGTCAGCATTGTGCCTTTTGTATTGAATTCGAATGCGATTTCTGTGTTTCATCGACAATAAGAAGGTCTAAGGGATACAGTAAACCTGAAGTGAAGCATCGGAATCAATAACTGGACGCACAGGAGAAGTTCAAATCATAGAAAGTTAGAGTGTCAGTCCACTTGTACTTATTTCGGCATTGTGCCTTATGTATTAAATTCAGATGAAATTTCTGTGTTTCGTCGTCAATACGAAGGTCCAAGGTATACAGTAAACCTGAAGTGAAGCATCGGAATCTAAAACTGAACTCACAGGAGAGGTTCTAATCATAGAAAGTTAGAGTGTCAGTCCTCCTGTAGTTAAGTCGGCATTGTGCCTTTTGTATTAAATTCAGATACAATTTCTGTGTCACATCGTCAATAAGAAGGTCGAAGGGACACGGTAAACCTGAAGTGAAGCATCGGGATCTAAAACAGGACTCACAGGAGAGGTTCAATTCATAGAGAGTTAGAGAGTCAGTCCTCTTTTACTTAAGTCAGCATTGTGCCTTTTGTATTGAATTCGAATGCGATTTCTGTGTTTCATCGACAATAAGAAGGTCCAAGGGATACAGTAAACCTGAAGTGAAGCATCGGAATCAAAAGCTGGAGGCACAGGAGAAGTTCAAATCATAGAAAGTTAGAGTGTCAGTCCACTTGTACTTATTTCGGCATTGTGCCTTAAGTATTAAATTCAGATGAAATTTCTGTGTTTCGTCGTCAATACGAAGGTCCAAGGTATACAGTAAACCTGAAGTGAAGCATCGGAATCTAAAACTGGACTCACAGGAGAGGTTCAAATCATAGAAAGTTAGAGTGTCAGTCCTCCTGTAGTTAAGTCGGCATTGTGCCTTTTGTACTAAATTCAGATACAATCTCTGTGTTACATCGTCAATAAGAAGGTCGAAGGGATACGGTAAACCTGAAGTGAAGCATCGGGATCTATAACTGGACCTACAGGAGAGGTTCAAATCATAGAAAGTTAGAGTGTCAGTCCGCTTGTACTTAAGTCGGCATTGTGCCTTTTGTATTAAATTCAGATTCAATTTCTGGGTTTCATCGACAATAAGAAGGTAAAAGGAATACAGTAAACCTGAAGTGAAGCATCGGAATCTAAAACTGGACTCACAGCAGAGGTTCAAATCATAGAAAGTTAGAGTGTAAGTCCACTTGTACTTAAGTCGGCATTTTGCCATGTGTATTAAATTCGGATGCAATTTCTGTGTTTCATCGTCAATAAGAAGGTCAAAGGGATACAGTAAACCTGAAGTGAAGCATCGGAATCTAAAACTGGACTCACAGGAGAGGTTCAAATCATAGAAAGTTATAGTGTCAGTCCGCCTGTAGTTAAGTCGGCATTGTGCCGTTTGCATTACATTCAGATGCGTTTTCTGTGTTTCTTCATCAATAAGAAGGTCCAAGGTGTACACTAACCTGAAGTGAAGCATCAGAATCTAAACTGGACTCACAGGAGATGTTCAAATCATAGATAGTTAGAGTGTAAGTCCACTTGTACTTAAGTCGGCATTGTGCCTTTTGTATAAAATTTGGATGCAATTTCTGTGTTTCATCGTCAATAAGATGGTCCAAGGGAAACAGTAAACCTAAAGTGAAGCATCGGAATCAAAAACTGGATTCACAGGAGAAGTTCAAATCATACAAAGTTAGAGTGTCAGTCTTCTTGTACTTAAGTCAGCATTGTGCTTTTGTATTAAATTCGGATGCAATTTCTGTGTTTCATCGTCAACAAGAAGGTCCAAGGTATACAGTAAACCTGAAGTGATGCATCGGAATCTAAAACTGGATTAACAGGAGAGGTTCAAATCATAGAAATTTACGGAGTCAGTCCTCTTGTTCTTAAGTCGGCATTGTGCTTTTTGTATTAAATTCAGATGCAATTTCTGTGTTTCATCGTCAGTAAGAAGGTCCAAGGGATACAGTAAACCTGAAGTAAAGCATCGGAATCTGAAACTGGACCTACAGGAGAGGTTCAAATCATAGAAAGTTAAAGTGTCAGTCCGCTTGTACTTAAGTCGGCATTGTGCCTTTTGTATTAAATTCAGATTCAATTTCTGTGTTTCATCGACAATACGAAGGTAAAAGGAATACAGTAAACCTGAAGTGAAGCATCGGAATCTAAAACTGGACTCACAGCAGAGGTTCAAATCATAGAAAGTTAGAGTGTCTGTCCTGTTGTAGTTAAGTCGGCATTGTGCCTTTTGTATTACATTCAGATACAATTTCTGTGTTACATCGTCAATAAGAAGGTCGAAGGGATACGGTAAACCTGAAGTGAAGCATCGGGATCTAAAACTGGACTCACAGGAGAGGTTCAATTCATAGAGAGTTAGAGTGTCAGTCCTCTTTTACTTAAGTCAGCATTGTGCCTTTTGTATTGAATTCGAATGCGATATCTGTGTTTCATCGTCAATAAGAAGGTCCAAGGGATACAGTAAACCTGAAGTGAAGCATCGGAATCAAACCTGGACGCACAGGAGAAGTTCAAATCATAGAAAGTTAGAGTGTCAGTCCTCTTGTAGTTAAGTCGGCATTGTGCCTGTTGTATTAAATTCGGAAGCAATTTCTGTGTTTCATCGTCAATAATTTGGTCCAAGGGATACAGTAAACCTGAACTGAAGCATCGGAAACTAAAACTGGACTCACAGGAGAGGTTCAAAAGATAGAAAGTTAGAGCGTCAGTCCTCTTGTACTTAAGTCGGCATTTTGCCATTTGTATTAAATTCGGATGCAATTTCTGTGTTTCATCGTCAATAAGAAGGTCCAAGGGATACAGTAAACCTGAAGTGAAGCATCGGAATCTAAAACTGGACTCACAGGAGGGGTTCAAATCATAGAAAGTTATAGTGTCAGTCCGCCTGTAGTTAAGTCGGCATTGTGCCGTTTGCATTACATTCAGATGCGTTTTCTGTGTTTCATCATCAATAAGAAGGTCCAAGGTGTACAGTAAACCTGAAGTGAAGCATCAGAATCTAAACTGGACTCACAGGAGAGGTTCAAATCATAGAAAGTTAGAGTGTAATTCCACTTGTACTTAAGTCGGCATTGTGCCTTTTGTATTAAATTCGGATGCAATTTCTGTGTTTCATCGTCAATAAGAAGGTCCAAGGGAAACAGTAAACCTAAAGTGAAGCAACGGAATCTAAAACTGGATTCACAGGAGAAGTTCAAATCATAGAAAGTTAGAGTGTCAGTCTTCTTGTACTTAAGTCAGCATTGCGCTTTTGTATTAAATTCAGATGCAATTTCTGTGTTTCATCGTCAACAAGAAGGTCCAAGGTATACAGTAAACCTGAAGTGATGCATCGGAATCTAAAACTGGACTAACAGGAGAGGTTCAAATCATAGAAATTTACAGAGTCAGTCCTCTTGTACTTAAGTCGGCATTGTGCTTTTTGTATTAAATTCAGATGCAATTTCTGTGTTTCATCGTCAGTAAGAAGGTCCAAGAGATACAGTAAGCCTGAAGTAAAGCATCGGAATCTAAAACTGGACCTACAGGAGAGGTTCAAATCATAGAAAGTTAGAGTGTCAGTCCGCTTGTACTTAAGTCGGCATTGTGCCTCTTGTATTAAATTCAGATTCAATTTCTGTGTTTCATCGACAATAAGAAGGGAAAAGGAATACAGTAAACCTGAAGTGAAGCATTGGAATCAAAAACTGGACTCACAGCAGAGGTTCAAAACATAGAAAGTTAGAGTGTCTGTCCTGTTGTAGTTAAGTCGGCATTGTGCCTTTTGTATTAAATTCAGATACAATTTCTGTGTTACATCGTCAATAAGAAGGTCGAAGGGATGCGGTAAACCTGAAGTGAAGCATCGAGATCTAAAACTGGACACAGAGGAGAGGTTCAATTCATAGAGAGCTAGAGTGTCAGTCCTCTTTTACTTAAGTCAGCATTGTGCCTTTTGTATTGAATTCGAATGCGATTTCTGTGTTTCATCGTCAATAAGAAGGTCCAAGGGATACAGTAAACCTGAAGTGTAGCATCGGAATCAAAAACTGGACTCACAGGAGAAGTTCAAATCATAGAAAGTTAGAGTGTCAGTCCTCTTGTACTTAATTCGGCATTGTGCCATATGTATTAAATTCGGATGAAATTTCTGTGTTTCGTCGTCAATACGAAGGTCCAAGGTATACAGTAAACCTGAAGTGAAGCATCGGAATCCAAACTGGACTCACAAGAGAGATTCAATTCATAGAGAGTTAGAGTGTCAGTCCTCTTTTACTTAAGTCAGCATTGTGCCTTTTGTAGTGAATTCGAATGCGATTTCTGTGTTTCATCGTCAATAAGAAGGTGCAAGGGATTCAGTACACCTGAAGTGAATCATCGGAATTTAAAACTGGACCTACAGGAGAGGTTGAAATCATAGAAAGTTAGAGTGTTAGTCCGCTTGTACTTGAGTCTACATTGTGCCTTTTGTATTAAATTCAGATGCAATTTCTGTGTTTGATCGACAATAAGAAGGTCCAAGGTACACAGTAAACCTGAAGTGAAGCATCGGAATCTAAAACTGGACTCACAGCAGAGGTTCAAATCATAGATAGTTTTAGTGTCTGTCCTCTTGTAGTTAAGTCCGCATTGTGCCTTTTGTATTAAATTCAGATGCAATTTCTGTGTATCATCGTCAATAAGAAGGTCCAAGGTATACGGTAAACCTGAAGTGAAGCACCGGAAACTAAAACTGGACTCACAGGAGCGGTTCAAATCATAGAGATTTGGAGTGTCAGTCCTCTTTTACTTATGTCGGCATTGTGCCTTTTGTATTGAATTCGAATGCGATTTCTGTGTTTCATCGTCAATAAGAAGGTCCAAGGTACACAGTAAACACGAAGTGAAGCATCAGAATCTAAACTGGACTCACAGGGAGAGGTTCAAATCATAGAAAGTTAGTGTGTCAGTTCTCTTGTACTTAAGTCGGCATTGGGCTTTTGTATTAAATACAGATGCAATTTCTGTGTTTCATCGTCAATAAGAAGGTCCAAGGGATACAGTAATCCTGAAGTGAAACATCGGAATTTAAAACTGGACCTACAGGAGAGGTTCAAATCATAGAAAGTTAGTGTGTTATTCCGCTTGTACTTGAGTCGGCATTGTGCCTTTTGAATGAAATTCAGACGCAATTTCTGTGTATCATCGACAATAAGAAGGTCCATGGTATACAGTAAACCTGAAGTGAATCATCGGAATCTAAACTGGACTCACGGCAGAGGTTCAAATCATAGAAAGTTTGAGTGTCTGTCCTATTGTAGTTAAGTCGGCATTGTGCCTTTTGTATTACATTCAGATGCAATTTCTGTGTTACATCGTCAATAAGAAGGTCCAAGGTATACGGTAAACCTGAAGTGAAGCATCGGAATCTAAAACTGGACTCACAGGAGCGGTTCAAATCATAGAGAGTTAGAGTGTCAGTCCCCTTTTACTTAAGTCGGCATTGTGCATTTTGTATTGAACTCGAATGCGATTTCTGTGTTTCATCGTCAATAAGAAGGTCCAAGGCATACAGTAAACCTGAAGTGATGCATCGGAAACTAAAACTGGACTAACAGGAGAGGTTCAAATCATAGAAATTTACGGAGTCAGTCCTCTTGTACTTAAGTCGGCATTGTGCTTTTTGTATTAAATTCAGATGCAATTTCTGTGTTTCATCGTCAGTAAGAAGGTCCAAGGGATACAGTAAACCTGAAGTAAAGCATCGGAATCTAAAACTGGACCTACAGGAGAGGTTCAAATCATAGAAAGTTAGAGTGTCAGTCCGCTTGTACTTAAGTCGGCATTGTGCCTTTTGTATTAAATTCAGATTCAATTTCTGTGTTTCATCGACAATACGAAGGTAAAAGGAATACAGTAAACCTGAAGTGAAGCATCGGAATCTAAAACTGGACTCACAGGAAAGGTTCAAATCATAGAAAGTTAGAGTGTATGTCCTGTTGTAGTTAAGTCGGCATTGTGCCTTTTGTATTAAATTCAGATACAATTTCTGTGTTACATCGTCAATAAGAAGGTCGAAGGGATACGGTAAACCTGAAGTGAAGCATCAAGATCTAAAACTGGACTCACAGGAGAGGTTCAATTCATAGAGAGTTAGAGTGTCAGTCCTCTTTTACTTAAGTCAGCATTGTGCCTTTTGTATTGAATTCGAATGCGATTTCTGTGTTTCATCGTCAATAAGAAGGTCCAAGGGATACAGTAAACCTGAAGTGAAGCATCGGAATCAAAAACTGGACTCACAGGAGAAGTTCAAATCATAGAAAGTTAGAGTGTCAGTCTTCTTGTACTTAAGTCAGCATTGTGCTTTTGTATTAAATTCGGATGCAATTTCTGTGTTTCATCGTCAACAAGAACGTCCAAGGTATACAGTAAACCTGAAGTGATGCATCGGAATCTAAAACTGGACTAACAGGAGAGGTTCAAATCATAGAAATTTACGGAGTCAGTCCTCTTGTACTTAAGTCGGCATTGTGCTATTTGTATTAAATTCAGATGCAATTTCTGTGTTTCATCGTCAATAAGAAGGTCCAAGGGAAACAGTAAACCTAAAGTGAAGCATCGGAATCTAAAACTGGACTCACAGGAGAAGTTCAAATCATAGAAAGTTAGAGTGTCAGTCTTCTTGTACTTAAGTCAGCATTGTGCTTTTGTATTAAATTCGGATGCAATTTCTGTGTTTCATCGTCAACAAGAAGGTCCAAGGTATACAGTAAACCTGAATTGATGCATCGGAATCTAAACCTGGACTAACAGGAGAGGTTCAAATCATAGAAATTTACGGAGTCAGTCCTCCTGTAGTTAAGTCGGCATTGTGCCTTTTGTATTAAATTCGAATGCGATTTCTGTGTTTCATCGTCAATAAGAAGGTCCAAGGGATACAGTAAACCTGAAGTGAAGCATCGGAATCAAAAACTGGACTCACAGGAGAAGTTCAAATCATAGAAAGTTAGAGTGTCAGTCCACTTGTACTTATTTCGGCATTGTGCCTTATGTATTAAATTCAGATGAAATTTCTGTGTTTCGTCGTCAATACGAAGGTCCAAGGTATACAGTAAACCTGAAGTTAAGCATCGGAATCTAAAACTGGGTTCACAGGAGAGGTTCAAATGATAGAAAGTTAGAGTGTCAGTCCTCCTGTAGTTAAGTCGGCATTGTGCATTTTGTATTAAATTCAGATACAATTTCTGTGTTACATCGTCAATAAGAAGGTCGAAGGGATACGGTAAACCTGAAGTGAAGCATCGGGATCTATAACTGGACCTACAGGAGAGGTTCAAATCATAGAAAGTTAGAGTGTCAGTCCGCTTGTACTTAAGTCGGTATTGTGCCTTTTGTATTAAATTCAGATTCAATTTCTGTGTTTCATCGACAATAAGAAGGTAAAAGGAATACAGTAAACCTGAAGTGAAGCATCGGAATCTAAAACTGGACTCACAGCAGAGGTTCAAATCATAGAAAGTTAGAGTGTCTGTCCTGTTGTAGTTAAGTCGGCATTGTGCCTTTTGTATTAAATTCAGATACAATTTCTGTGTCACATCGTCAATAAGAAGGTCGAAGGGATACGGTAAACCTGAAGTGAAGCATCGGGATCTAAAACTGGACTCACAGGAGAGGTTCAATTCATAGTGAGTTAGAGTGTCAGTCCTCTTTTACTTAAGCCAGCATTGTGCCTTTTGTATTGAATTCGAATGCGATATCTGTGTTTCATCGTCAATCAGAAGGTCGAAGGGATACGGTAAACCTGAAGTGAAGCATCGGGATCTATAACTGGACCTACAGGAGAGGTTCAAATCATAGAGAGTTAGAGTGTCAGTAATCTTTTACTTAAGTAGGCATTGTGCCTTTTGTATTGGATTCGAATTCGATTTCTGTGTTTCATCGTTAATAAGGAGTTCCAAGGGATACAGTAAACCGGAAGTGAAGCTTCGGAATCAAAAACTGGACTCACAGGAGAGGTTCAAATCATAGAGGGTTAGAGGGTCAGTCCTCTTGTACTTAAGTCGTCATTGTGCCTTTTGTACTAAATTCGGATATAAATTCTGTGTTTCATCGTCAATAAGAAGGTCTAAGGTATAGATTAAACCTGAAGTGAAGCATCGAAATCTAAAACTGGACTTACAGGAGAAGTTCAAATCATAGAAAGTTTGAGTGTCAATCCTCTTGTAGTTAAGTCGGCATTGTGCCTGTTGTAATAAATTCGGAAGCAATTTCTGTGTTTCATCGTAAATATGAAGGTCCAAGGTATACGGTAAACCTGAAGTGAAGCACCGGAAACTAAAACTGGACTCACAGGAGCGGTTCAAATCATAGAGATTTGGAGTGTCAGTCCTCTTTTACTTAAGTCGGCATTGTGCCTTTTGTATTGAATTCGAATGCGATTTCTGTGTTTCATCGTCAATAAGAAGGTCCAAGGGATACAGTAAACCTGAAGTGAAGCATCGGAATCTAAAACTGGACTCACAGGAGAGGTTCAAATCATAGAATGTTAGAGTGTCAGTCCTCTTGTACTTAAGTTGGCATTGTGCCTTATGTATTAAATTCAGATGCGTTTTCTGTGTTTCATCGTCAATAAGAAGGTCCAAGGTACACAGTAAACACGAAGTGAAGCATCAGAATCTAAACTGGACTCACAGGAGAGATTCAAATCATAGAAAGTTAGTGTGTCAGTCCTCTTGTACTTAAGTCGGCATTGTGCCTTTTGTATTAAATTCGGATGCAATTTCTGGGTTTCATCGTCAATAAGATGGTCCAAGGATACAGTAAACCTGAAGTGAAGCATCGTAATCTAAAACTTGACTCACAGGAGTGGTTCAAATCATAGAAAGTTAGAGTGTCAATCCTCTTGTACTTAAGTCGGCATTGAGCCATTTGTATTAAAGTCGGATGCCATTTCTGTGTTTCATCGTCAACAAGAAGGTCCAAGGGAAACAGTAAACCTGAAGTGAAGCATCGGAATCTAAAACTGGACTCACAGGAAAGGTTCAAATCATAGAAAGTTAGAGTGTCAGTCCTCTTGTACTTAAGTCAGCATTGTGCTTTTGTATTAAATTCGGATGCAATTTCTGTGCTTCATCGTCAATAAAAAAGTCCAAGGTATACACTAAACCTGAAGTGATGCACTGGAATCTAAAACTGGACTAACAGGAGAGGTTGAAATCATAGAAAGTTAGGGAGTCAGTCCTCTTGTACTTAAGTCGGCATTGTGCTTTTGTATTAAATACAGATGCAATTTCTGTGTTTCATCGTCAATAAGAAGATCCAAGGGATACAGTAATCCTGAAGTGAAACATCGGAATTTAAAACTGGACCTACAGGAGAGGTTCAAATCATAGAAAGTTAGTGTGTTATTCCGCTTGTACTTGAGCCGGCATTCTGCCTTTTGTATGAAATTCAGATGCAATTTCTGTGTATCATCGTCAGTAAGAAGGTCCAAGGGATACAGTATACCTGAAGTAAAGCATCGGAATCTAAAACTGGACCTACAGGAGAGGTTCAAATCATAGAAAGTTAGAGTGTCAGTCCGCTTGTACTTAAGTCGGCATTGTGCCTTTTGTATTAAATTCAGATTCAATTTCTGTGTTTCATCGACAATACGAAGGTAAAAGGAATACAGTAAACCTGAAGTGAAGCATCGGAATCTAAAACTGGACTCACAGGAGAGGTTCAAATCATAGAAAGTTAGAGTGTCTGTCCTGTTGTAGTTAAGTCGGCATTGTGCGTTTTGCATTAAATTCAGATACAATTTCTGTGTTACATCGTCAATAAGAAGGACGAAGGGATACGGTAAACCTGAAGTGAAGCATCAAGATCTAAAACTGGACTCACAGGAGAGGTTCAATTCATAGAGAGTTAGAGTGTCAGTCCTCTTTTACTTAAGTCAGCATTGTGCCTTTTGTATTGAATTCGAATGCGATTTTTGTGTTTCATCGTCTATAAGAAGGTCCAAGGGATACAGTAAACCTGAAGTGAAGCATCGGAATCAAAAACTGGACTCACAGGAGAAGTTCAAATCATAGAAAGTTAGAGTGTCAGTCTTCTTGTACTTAAGTCAGCATTGTGCTTTTGTATTAAATTTGGATGCAATTTCTTTGTTTCATCGTCAACAAGTAGGTCCAAGGTATACAGTGAACCTGAAGTGATGCATCGGAATCTAAAACTGGGCTAACAGGAGAGGTTCAAATCATAGAAATTTACGGAGTCAGTCCTCTTGTACTTAAGTCGGCATTGTGCTTTTTATATTAAATTCAGATGCAATTTCTGTGTTTCATCGTCAATAAGAAGGTCCAAGGGAATCAGTAAACCTAAAGTGAAGCATCGGAATCTAAAACTGGACTCACAGGAGAAGTTCAAATCATAGAAAGTTAGAGTGTCAGTCTTCTTCTACTTAAGTCAGCATTGTGCTTTTGTATTAAATTCGGATGCAATTTCTGTGTTTCATCGTCAACAAGAAGGTCCAAGGTATACAGTAAACCTGAAGTGATGCATCGGAATCTAAACCTGGACTAACAGGAGAGGTTCAAATCATAGAAATTTACGGAGTCAGTCCTCTTGTACTTAAGTCGGCATTGTGTTTTTTGTATTAAATTCAGATGCAATATCTGTGTTTCATCGTCAGTAAGAAGGTCCAAGGGATACAGTAAACCTGAAGTAAAGCATCGGAATCTAAAACTGGACCTACAGGAGAGGTTCAAATCATAGAATGTTAGAGTGTCAGTAAGCTTGTACTTAAGTCGGCATTGTGCCTTTTGTATTAAATTCAGATTCAATTTCTGTGTTTCATCGACAATAAGAAGGTAAAAGGAATATAGTAAACCTGAAGTGAAGGATCGGAATCTATAACTGGACTCACAGCAGAGGTTCAAATCATAGAAAGTTAGAGTGTCTGTCCTGTTGTAGTTAAGTCAGCATTGTGCCTTTTGTATTAAATTCAGATACAATTTCTGTGTTACATCGTCAATACGAAGGTCGAAGGGATGCGGTAAACCTGAAGTGAAGCATCGGGATCTGAAACTGGACTCACAGGAGAGGTTCAATTCATAGAGAGTTAGAGTGTCAGTCCTCTTTTACTTAAGTCAGCATTGTGCCTTTTGTATTGAATTCGAAAGCGATTTCGTGTGTTCATCGTCCAATAAGAAAGGTCCAAGGGATACAGTAAACCTGAAGTGTAGCATCGGAATCAAAAAACTGGACCTCACAGGAGATGTTCAAATCATAGAAAGTTAGAGTGTCAGTCCCTCTTGTACTTAATTCAGGCATTGTGCCTTATGTATTAAATGCAGATGAAATTTCTGTGTTTCGTCGTCAATACGAAGGTCTAAGGTATACAGTACACCTGAAGTGAAGCATCGGAATCCAAACTGGATTCACAAGAGAGATTCAATTCATAGAGAGTTAGAGTGTCAATCCTCTTTTACTTAAGTCAGCATTGTGCTTTTGTAGTGAATTCGAATGCGATTTCTGTGTTTCATCGTCAATAAGAAGGTGCAAGGGATTCAGTAAACCTGAAGTGAATCATCGGAATTCAAAACTGGACCTACAGGAGAGGTTGAAATCATAGAAAGTTAGAGTGTTAGTCCGCTTGTACTTGAGTCTACATTGTGCCTTTTGTGTTAAATTCAGATGCAATTTCTGTGTTTGATCGACAATAAGAAGGTCCAAGGTACACAGTAAACCTGAAGTGAAGCATCGGAATCTAAAACTGGACTCACAGCAGAGGTTCAAATCATAGAAAGTTTGAGTGTCTGTCCTCTTGTAGTTAAGTCCGCATTGTGCCTTTTGTATTAAATTGAGATGTATTTCTGTGTTTCATCGTCAATATGAAGGTCCAAGGTATACGGTAAACCTGAAGTGAAGCACCGGAAACTAAAACTGGACTCACAGGAGCGGGTTCAAATCATAGAGATTTGGAGTGTCAGTCCTCTTTTACTTAAGTCGGCATTGTGCCTTTTGTATTGAATTCGAATGCGATTTCTGTGTTTCATCGTCAATAAGAAGGTCCAAGGATACAGTAAACCTGAAGTGAAGCATCGGAATCTAAAACTGGACTCACAGGAGAGGTTCAAATCATAGAAAGTTAGAGTGTCAGTCCTCTTGTACTTAAGTTGGCATTGTGCATTATGTATTAAATTCCAGATGCGTTTTCTGTGTTTCATCGTCAATAAGAAGGTCCAAGGTACACAGTAAACACGAAGTGAAAACATCAGAATCTAAACTGGACTCACAGGAGAGGTTCAAATCATAGAAAGTTAGTGTGTCAGTTCTCTTGTACTTAAGTCGGCATTGTGCCTTTTGTATTAAATTCGGATGCAATTTCTGTGTTTCATCGTCAATAAGATGGTCCAAGGATACAGTAAACCTGAAGTGAAGCATCGGAATCTAAAACTTGACTCACAGGAGTGGTTCAAATCATAGAAAAGTTAGAGTGTCAATCCTCTTGTACTTAAGTCGGCATTGAGCCATTTGTATTAAAGTCGGATGCCATTTCTGTGTTTCATCGTCAACAAGAAGGTCCAAGGGAAACAGTAAACCTGAAGTGAAGCATCGGAATCTAAAAACTGGACTCACAGGAAAGGTTCAAATCATAGAAAGTTAGGGTGTCAGTCCTCTTGTACTTAAGTCAGCATTGTGCTTTTGTATTAAATTCGGATGCAATTTCTGTGCTTCATCGTCAATAAAAAAGTCCAAGGTATACACTAAACCTGAAGTGATGCATCGGAATCTAAAACTAAACTAACAGGAGAGGTTGAAATCATAGAAAGTTAGGGAGTCAGTCCACTTGTACTTAAGTCGGCATTGTGCTTTTTGTATTAAATACAGATGCAATTTCTGTTTTTCATCGTCAATAAGAAGGTCCAAGGGATACAGTAATCCTGAAAGTGAAACATCGAATTTAAAACTGGACCTACAGGAGAGGTTCAAATCATAGAAAGTTAGTGTGTTATTCCGCTTTGTACTTGAGCCGGCATTGTGCCTTTTGTATGAAATTCAGATGCAATTTCTGTGTATCATCGTCAGTAAGAAGGTCCAAGGGATACAGTATACGCTGAAGTAAAGCATCGGAATCTAAAACTGGACCTACAGGAGAGGTTCAAATCATAGAAAGTTAGAGTGTCAGTCCGCTTGTACTTAAGTCGGCATTGTGCCTTTTGTATTAAATTCAGATTCAATTTCTGTGTTTCATCGACAATACGAAGGTAAAAGGAATACAGTAAACCTGAAGTGAAGCATCGGAATCTAAAACTGGACTCACAGGAGAGGTTCAAATCATAGAAAGTTAGAGTGTCTGTCCTGTTGTAGTTAAGTCGGCATTGTGCGTTTTGTATTAAATTCAGATACAATTTCTGTGTTACATCGTCAATAAGAAGGACGAAGGGATACGGTAAACCTGAAGTGAAGCATCAAGATCTAAAACTGGACTCACAGGAGAGGTTCAATTCATAGAGAGTTAGAGTGTCAGTCCTCTTTTACTTAAGTCAGCATTGTGCCTTTTGTATTGAATTCGAATGCGATTTCTGTGTTTCATCGTCAATAAGAAGGTCCAAGGGATACAGTAAACCTGAAGTGAAGCCATCAGAATCAAAAACTGGACTCACAGGAGAAGTTCAAATCATAGAAAGTTAGAGTGTCAGTCTTCTTGTACTTAAGTCAGCATTGTGCTTTTGTATTAAATTTGGGATGCAATTTTCTTTGTTTCATCGTCAACAAGTAGGTCCAAGGTATACAGTAAACCTGAAGTGATGCATCGGAATCTAAAACTGGGCTAACAGGAGAGGTTCAAATCATAGAAATTTACGGAGTCAGTCCTCTTGTACTTAAGTCGGCATTGTGCTTTTTATATTAAATTCAGATGCAATTTCTGTGTTTCATCGTTAATAAGAAGGTCCAAGGGAAACAGTAAACCTAAAGTGAAGCATCGGAATCTAAAACTGGACTCACAGGAGAAGTTCAAATCATAGAAAGTTAGAGTGTCAGTCTTCTTCTACTTAAGTCAGCATCGGATGCAATTTCTGTGTTTCATCGTCAACAAGAAGGTCCAAGGTATACAGTAAACCTGAAGTGATGCATCGGAATCTAAACCTGGACTAACAGGAGAGGTTCAAATCATAGAAATTTACGGAGTCCAGTCCTCTTGTACTTAAGTCGGCATTGTGTTTTTTGTATTAAATTCAGATGCAATATCTGTGTTTCATCGTCAGTAAGAAGGTCCAAGGGATACAGTAAACCTGAAGTAAAGCATCGGAATCTAAAACTGGACCTACAGGAGAGGTTCAAATCATAGAAAGTTAGAGTGTCAGTCCGCTTGTACTTAAGTCGGCATTGTGCCTTTTGTATTAAATTCAGATTCAATTTCTGTGTTTCATCGACAATATGAAGGTAAAAGGAATATAGTAAACCTGAAGTGAAGCATCGGAATCTAAAACTGGACTCACAGCAGAGGTTCAAATCATAGAATGTTAGAGTGTCTGTCCTGTTGTAGTTAAGTCAGCATTGTGCCTTTTGTATTAAATTCAGATACAATTTCTGTGTTACATCGTCAATAAGAAGGTCGAAGGGATGCGGTAAACCTGAAGTGAAGCATCGGGATCTAGAACTGGACTCACAGGAGAGGTTCAATTCATAGAGAGTTAGAGTGTCAGTCCTCTTTTACTTAAGTCAGCATTGTGCCTTTTGTATTGAATTCGAATGCGATTTCTGTGTTTCATCGTCAATAAGAAGGTCCAAGGGATACAGTAAACCTGAAGTGTAGCATCGGAATCAAAAACTGGACTCACAGGAGAAGTTCAAATCGTAGAAAGTTAGAGTGTCAGTCCTATTGTACTTAATTCGGCATTGTGCCTTATGTATTAAATGCAGATGAAATTTCTGTGTTTCGTCGTCAATACGAAGGTCCAAGGTATACAGTACACCTGAAGTGAAGCATCGGAATCCAAACTGGATCACAAGAGAGATTCAATTCATAGAGAGTTAGAGTGTCAGTCCCTCTTTTACTTAAGTCAGCATTGTGCTTTTGTAGTGAATTCGAATGCGATTTCTGTGTTTCATCGTCAATAAGAAGGTGCAAGGGATTCAGTAAACCTGAAGTGAATCATCGGAATTTAAAACTGGACCTACAGGAGAGGTTGAAATCATAGAAAGTTAGAGTGTTAGTCCGCTTGTACTTGAGTCTACATTGTGCCTTTTGTATTAAATCAGATGCAATTTCTGTGTTTGATCGACAATAAGAAGGTCCAAGGTACACAGTAAACCTGAAGTGAAGCATCGGAATCTAAAACTGGACTCACAGCAGAGGTTCAAATCATAGAAAGTTTGAGTGTCTGTCCTCTTGTAGTTAAGTCCGCATTGTGCCTTTTGTATTAAATTCAGATGTATTTCTGTGTTTCATCGTCAATATGAAGGTCCAAGGTATACGGTAAACCTGAAGTGAAGCACCGGAAACTAAAACTGGACTCACAGGAGCGGTTCAAATCATAGAGATTTGGAGTGTCAGTCCTCTTTTTACTTAAGTCGGCATTGTGCCTTTTGTATTGAATTCGAATGCGATTTCTGTGTTTCATCGTCAATAAGAAGGTCCAAGGGATACAGTAAACCTGAAGTGAAGCATCGGAATCTAAAACTGGACTCACAGGAGAGGTTCAAATCATAGAAAGTTAGAGTGTCAGTCCTCTTGTACTTAAGTTGGCATTGTGCCTTATGTATTAAATTCAGATGCGTTTTCTGTGTTTCATCGTCAATAAGAAGGTCCAAGGTACACAGTAAACACGAAGTGAAGCATCAGAATCTAAACTGGACTCACAGGAGAGGTTCAAATCATAGAAAGTTAGAGTGTCAGTCCTCTTGTACTTAAGTCAGCATTGTGCTTTTGTATTAATTTCGGATGCAATTTCTGTGCTTCATCGTCAGTAAAAAAGTCCAAGGTATACACTAAACCTGAAGTGATGCATCGGAATCTAAACTGGACTAACAGGATAGGTTGAAATCATAGAAAGTTACGGAGTCAGTCCTCTTGTACTTAAGTCGGCATTGTGCTTTTGTATTAAATACAGATGCAATTTCTGTGTTTCATCGTCAATAAGAAGGTCCAAGGGATACAGTAATCCTGAAGTGAAACATCGGAATTTAAAACTGGACCTACAGGAGAGGTTCAAATCATAGAAAGTTAGTGTGTTATTCCGCTTGTACTTGAGCCGGCATTGTGCCTTTTTGTATGAAATTCAGATGCAATTTCTGTGTATCATCGTCAGTAAGAAGGTCCAAGGGATACAGTATACCTGAAGTAAAGCATCGGAATCTAAAACTGGACCTAAAGGAGAGGTTCAAATCATAGAAAATAGAGTGTCAGTCCGCTTGTACTTAAGTCGGCATTGTGCCTTTTGAATTAAATTCAGATTCAATTTCTGTGTTTCATCGACAATACGAAGGTAAAAGGAATACAGTAAACCTGAAGTGAAGCATCGGAATCTAAAACTGGGCTCAACAGGAGAGGTTCAAATCATAGAAAGTTAGAGTGTCTGTCCTGTTGTAGTTAAGTCGGCATTGTGCCTTTTGTATTAAATTCAGATACAATTTCTGTGTTACATCGTCAATAAGAAGGACGAAGGGATACGGTAAACCTGAAGTGAAGCATCAAGATCTAAAACTGGACTCACAGGAGAGGTTCAATTCATAGAGAGTTAGAGTGTCAGTCCTCTTTTACTTCAGTCAGCATTGTGCCTTTTGTATTGAATTCGAATGCGATTTCTGTGTTTCATCGTCAATAAGAAGGTCCAAGGGATACAGTAAACCTGAAGTGAAGCATCGGAATCAAAAACTGGACTCACAGGAGAAGTTCAAATCATAGAAAGTTAGAGTGTCAGTCTTCTTGTACTTAGATCAGCATTGTGCTTTTGTATTAAATTTGGATGCAATTTCTGTGTTTTCATCGTCAACAAGTAGGTCCAAGGTATACAGTAAACCTGAAGTGATGCATCGGAATCTAAAACTGGGCTAACAGGAGAGGTTCAAATCATAGAAATTTACGGAGTCAGTCCTCTTGTACTTAAGTCGGCATTGTGCTTTTTATATTAAATTCAGATGCAATTTCTGTGTTTCATCGTCAATAAGAAGGTCCAAGGGAAACAGTAAACCTAAAGTGAAGCATCGGAATCTAAAACTGGACTCACAGGAGAAGTTCAAATCATAGAAAGTTAGAGTGTCAGTCTTCTTGTACTTAAGTCAGCATTGTGCTTTTGTATTAAATTCGGAAGCAATTTCTGTATTTCATCGTCAACAAGAAGGTCCAAGGGTATACAGTAAACCTGAAGTGATGCATCGGAATCTAAACCTGGACTAACAGGAGAGGTTCAAATCATAGAAATTTACGGAGTCAGTCCTCTTGTACTTAAGTCGGCATTGTGTTTTTTGTATTAAATTCAGATGCAATATCTGTGTTTCATCGTCAGTAAGAAGGTCCAAGGGATACAGTAAACCTGAAGTAAAGCATCGGAATCTAAACTGGACCTACAGGAGAGGTTCAAATCATAGAAAGTTAGAGTGTCAGCCCGCTTGTACTTAAGTCGGCATTGTGCCTTTTGTATTAAATTCAGATTCAATTTCTGTGTTTCATCGACAATAAGAAGGTAAAGGAATATAGTAAACCTGAAGTGAAGCATCGGAATCTAAAACTGGACTCACAGCAGAGGTTCAAATCATAGAAAGTTAGAGTGTCTGTCCTGTTGTAGTTAAGTCAGCATTGTGCCTTTTGTATTAAATTCAGATACAATTTCTGTGTTACATCGTCAATAAGAAGGTCGAAGGGATGCGGTAAACCTGAAGTGAAGCATCGGGATCTAAAACTGGACTCACAGGAGAGGTTCAATTCATAGAGAGTTAGAGTGTCAGTCCTCTTTTACTTAAGTCAGCATTGTGCCTTTTGTATTGAATTCGAATGCGATTTCTGTGTTTCATCGTCAATAAGAAGGTCCAAGGGATACAGTAAACCTGAAGTGTAGCATCGGAATCAAAAACTGGACTCACAGGAGAAGTTCAAATCATAGAAAGTTAGTGTGTCAGTCCTCTTGTACTTAATTCGGCATTGTGCCTTATGTATTAAATTCAGATGAAATTTCTGTGTTTCGTCGTCAATACGAAGGTCCAAGGTATACAGTACACCTGAAGTGAAGCATCGGAATCCAAACTGGACTCACAAGAGAGATTCAATTCATAGAGAGTTAGAGTGTCAGTCCTCTTTTACTTAAGTCAGCATTGTGCTTTTGTAGTGAATTCGAATGCGATTTCTGTGTTTCATCGTCAATAAGAAGGTGCAAGGGATTCAGTAAACCTGAAGTGAATCATCGGAATTTAAAACTGGACCTACAGGAGAGGTTGAAATCATAGAAAGTTAGAGTGTTAGTCCGCTTGTACTTGAGTCTACATTGTGCCTTTTGTATTAAATTCAGATGCAATTTCTGTGTTTGATCGACAATAAGAAGGTCCAAGGTACACAGTAAACCTGAAGTGAAGCATCGGAATCTAAAACTGGACTCACAGCAGAGGTTCAAATCATAGAAAGTTTGAGTGTCTGTCCTCTTGTAGTTTAAGTCCGCATTGTGCCTTTTGTATTAAATTCAGATGTATTTCTGTGTTTCATCGTCAATATGAAGGTCCAAGGTATACGGTAAACCTGAAGTGAAGCACCGGAAACTAAAACTGGACTCACAGGAGCGGTTCAAATCATAGGATTTGGAGTGTCAGTCCTCTTTTACTTAAGTCGGCATTGTGCCTTTTGTATTGAATTCGAATGCGATTTCTGTGTTTCATCGTCAATAAGAAGGTCCAAGGGATACAGTAAACCTGAAGTGAAGCATCGGAATCTAAAACTGGACTCACAGGAGAGGTTCAAATCATAGAAAGTTAGAGTGTCAGTCCTCTTGTACTTAAGTTGGCATTGTGCCTTATGTATTAAATTCAGATGCGTTTTCTGTGTTTCATCGTCAATAAGAAGGTCCAAGGTACACAGTAAACACGAAGTGAAGCATCAGAATCTAAACTGGACTCACAGGAGAGGTTCAAATCATAGAAAGTTAGTGTGTCAGTTCTCTTGTACTTAAGTCGGCATTGTGCCTTTTGTATTACATTCGGATGCAATATCTGTGTTTCATCGTCAATAAGATGGTCCAAGGATACAGTAAACCTGAAGTGAAGCATCGGAATCTAAAACTTGACTCACAGGAGTGGTTCAAATCATAGAAAGTTAGAGTGTCAATCCTCTTGTACTTAAGTCGGCATTGAGCCATTTGTATTAAAGTCGGATGCCATTTCTGTGTTTCATCGTCAACAAGAAGGTCCAAGGGAAACAGTAACCTGAAGTGAAGCATCGGAATCTAAAACTGGACTCACAGGAAAGGTTCAAACCATAGAAAGTTAGAGTGTCAGTCCTCTTGTACTTAAGTCAGCATTGTGCTTTTGTATTAAATTCGGATGCAATTTCTGTGCTTCATCGTCAATAAAAAAGTCCAAGGTATACACTAAACCTGAAGTGTTGCATCGGAATCTAAAACTGGACTAACAGGAGAGGTTGAAATCATAGAAAGTTAGGGAGTCAGTCCTCTTGTACTTAAGTCGGCATTGTGCTTTTGTATTAAATACAGATGCAATTTCTGTGTTACAACGTCAATAAGAAGGTCGAAGGGATGCGGTAAACCTGAAGTGAAGCATCGGGATCTAAAACTGGACTCGCAGGAGAGGTTCAATTCATAGAGAGTTAGAGTGTCAGTCCTCTTTTACTTAAGTCAGCTTTGTGCCTTTTGTATTGAATTCGAATGCGATTTCTGTGTTTCATCGTCAATAAGAAGGTCCAAGGGATACAGTAAACCTGAAGTGAAGCATCGGAATCAAAAACTGGACTCACAGGAGATGTTCAAATCATAGAAAATTAGAGTGTCAGTCCTCTTGTACTTAATTCGGCATTGTGCCTTATGTCTTAAATTCAGATGAAATTTCTGTGTTTCGCCGTCAATACGAAGGTCCAAGGTATACAGTAAACCTGAAGTGAAGCATCGGAATCCAAACTGGACTCACAAGAGAGATTCAATTCATAGAGAGTTAGAGTGTCAGTCCTCTTTTACTTAAGTCAGCATTGTGCCTTTTGTATTGAATTCGAATGCGATTTCTGTGTTTCATCGTCAATAAGAAGGTGCAAGGGATTCAGTAAACCTGAAGTGATGCATCGGAATCTAAAAACTGGACTAACAGGAGAGGTTCAAATCATAGAAATTTACGGAGTCAGTCCCTCTTGTACTTAAGTCGGCATTGTGCTGTTTGTATTAAATTCAGATGCAATTTCTGTGTTTTCATCGTCAGTAAGAAGGTCCAAGGGATACAGTAAACCTGAAGTAAAGCATCGGAATCTAAAACTGGACCTACAGGAGAGGTTCAAATCATAGAAAGTTAGAGTGTCAGTCCGCTTGTACTTAAGTCGGCATTGTGCCTTTTGTATTAAATTCTGATTCAGTTTCTGTGTTTCATCGACAATACGAAGGTAAAAGGAATACAGTAAACCTGAAGTGAAGCATCGGAATCTAAAACTGGACTCACAGGAGAGGTTCAAATCATAGAAAGTTAGAGTGTCTGTCCTGTTGTAGTTAAGTCGGCATTGTGCCTTTTGTATTAAATTCAGATACCAATTCTGTGTTACATCGTCAATAAGAAGGTCGAAGAGATACGGTAACCTGAAGTGAAGCATCAAGATCTAAAACTGGACTCACAGGAGAGGTTCAATTCATAGAGAGTTAGAGTGTCAGTCCATCTTTTACCTAAGTCAGCATTGTGCCTTTTTGTATTGAATTCGAATTGCGATTTCTGTGTTTCATCGTCAATAAGAAGGTCCAAGGGATACAGTAAACCCGAAGTGAAGCATCGGAATCAAAAACTGGACTCACAGGAGAAGTTCAAATCATAGAAAGTTAGAGTGTCAGTCTTCTTGTACTTAAGTCAACATTGTGCTTTTGTATTAAATTCGGATGCAATTTCTGTGTTTCATCGTCAACAAGAACGTCCAAGGTATACAGTAAACCTGAAGTGATGCATCGGAATCTAAAACTGGACTAACAGGAGAGGTTCAAATCATAGAAATTTACGGAGTCAGTCCCCTTGTACTTAAGTCGGCATTGTGCTTTTTGTATTAAATTCAGATGCAATTTCTGTGTTTCATCGTCAATAAGAAGGTCCAAGGGAAACAGTAAAACTAAAGTGAAGCATCGGAATCTAAAACTGGACTCACAGGAGCAGTTCAAATCATAGAAAGTTAGAGTGTCAGTCTTCTTGTACTTAAGTCAGCATTGTGCTTTTATATTAAATTCGGATGCAATTTCTGTGTTTCATCGTCAACAAGAAGGTCCAAGGTATACAGTAAACCTGAAGTTAAGCATCGGAATCTAAAACTGGACTCACAGGAGAGGTTCAAATCATAGAAAGTTAGAGTGTCAGTCCTCCTGTAGTTAAGTCGGCATTGTGCCTTTTGTATTAAATTCAGATACAATTTCTGTGTTACATCGTCAATAAGAAGGTCGAAGGGATACGGTAAACCTGAAGTGAAGCATCGGGACCTATAACTGGACCTACATCAGAGGTTCAAATCATAGAAAGTTAGAGTGTCAGTCCGCTTGTACTTAAGTCGGTATTGTGCCTTTTGTATTAAATTCAGATTCAATTTCTGTGTTTCATCGACAATAAGAAGGTAAAAGGAATACAGTAAACCTGAAGTGAAGCATCGGAATCTAAAACTGGACTTACAGGAAAGGTTCAAATCATAGAAAGTTTGAGTGTCTGTCCTCTTGTAGTTAAGTCGGCATTGTGCCTGTTGTATTAAATTCAGATACAATTTCTGTGTCACATCGTCAATAAGAAGGTCGAAGGGATACGGTAAACCTGAAGTGAAGCATCGGGATCTAAAACTGGACTCACAGGAGAGGTTCAAATCATAGAGAGTTAGAGTGTCAGTAACCTTTATTTAAGTAGGCATTGTGCCTTTTGTATTGAATTGGAATTCGATTTCTGTGTTTCATCGTCAATAAGGAGGTCCAAGGGATACAGTAAACCTGAAGTGAAGCTTCGGAATCAAAAACTGGACTCACAGGAGAGGTTCAAATCATAGAGGGCTAGAGGGTAAGTCCTCTTGTACTGAAGTCGGCATTGTGCCTTTTGTACTAAATTCGGATATAAATTCTGTGTTTCATCGTCAATAAGAAGGTCTAAGGTATACATTAAACCTGAAGTGAAGCATCGGAATCTAAAACTGGACTTACAGGAGAGGTTCAAATCATAGAAAGTTTGAGTGTCTGTCCTCTTGTAGTTAAGTCGGCATTGTGCCTGTTGTATTAAATTCGGAAGCAATTTCTGTGTTTCATCGTCAATAAGTAGGTCCAAGGGATACAGTAAACCGGAAGTGAAGCATCGGAAACTAAAACTGGACTCACAGGAGAGGTTCAAAAGATAGAAAGTTAGAGGGTCAGTCCTCTTGTACTTAAGTCGGCATTTTGCCATGTGTATTAAATTCGGATGCAATTTCTGTGTTTCATCGTCAATAAGAAGGTCCAAGGGATACAGTAAACCTGAAGTGAAGCATCGGAATCTAAAACTGGACTCACAGGAGAGGTTCAAATCATAGAAAGTTATAGTGTCAGTCCGCCTGTAGTTAAGTCGGCATTGTGCCGTTTGCATTACATTCAGATGCGTTTTCTGTGTTTCATCATCAATAAGAAGGTCCAAGGTGTACAGTAAACCTGAAGTGAAGCATCAGAATCTAAACTGGACTCACAGGAGAGGTTCAAATCATAGAAAGTTATAGTGTAAGTCCACTTGTACTTTAGTCGGCATTGTGCCTTTTGTATTAAATTCGGATGCAATTTCTGTGTTTCATCGTCAGTAAGATGGTCCAAGGGAAACAGTAAACCTGAAGTGATGCATCGGAATCTAAAACTGGATTAACAGGAGAGGTTCAAATCATAGAAATTTACGGAGTCAGTCCTCTTGTTCTTAAGTCGGCATTGTGCTTTTTGTATTAAATTCAGATGCAATTTCTGTGTTTCATCGTCAGTAAGAAGGTCCAAGGGATACAGTAAACCTGAAGTAAAGCATCGGAATCTAAAACTGGACCTACAGGAGAGGTTCAAATCATAGAAAGTTAGAGTGTCAGTCCGCTTGTACTTAAGTCGGCATTGTGCCTTTTGTATTAAATTCAGATTCAATTTCTGTGTTTCATCGACAATACGAAGGTAAAAGGAATACAGTAAACCTGAAGTGAAGCATCGGAATCTAAAACTGGACTCACAGCAGAGGTTCAAATCATAGAAAGTTAGAGTGTCTGTCCTGTTGTAGTTAAGTCGGCATTGTGCCTTTTGTATTAAATTCAGATACAATTTCTGTGTTACATCGTCAATAAGAAGGTCGAAGGGATACGGTAAACCTGAAGTGATGCATCGGGATCTAAAACTGGACTCACAGGAGAGGTTCAATTCATAGTGAGTTAGAGTGTCAGTCCTCTTTTACTTAAGCCAGCATTGTGCCTTTTGTATTGAATTCGAATGCGATATCTGTGTTTTCATCGTCAATAAGAAGGTCGAAGGGATACGGTAAACCTGAAGTGAAGCATCGGGATCTAAAACTGGACTCACAGGAGAGGTTCAATTCATAGAGAGTTAGAGTGTCAGTCCTCTTTTACTTAAGCCAGCATTGTGCCTTTTGTATTGAATTCGAATGCGATATCTGTGTTTCATCGTCAATAAGAAGGTCCAAGGGATACAGTAAACCTGAAGTGAAGCATCGGAATCAAAAACTGGACGCACAGGAGAAGTTCAAATCATAGAAAGTTAGAGTGTCAGTCCACTTGTACTTATTTCGGCATTGTGCCTTATGTATTAAATTCAAATGAAATTTCTGTGTTTCGTCGTCAATACGAAGGTCCAAGGTATACAGTAAACCTGAAGTGAAGCATCGGGATCTATAACTGGACCTACAGGAGAGGTTCAAATCATAGAAAGTAAGAGTCTCAGTCCGCTTGTACTTCAGTCGGCATTGTGCCTTTTGTATTAAATTCAGATTCAATTTCTGTGTTTCATCGACAATAAGATGGTAAAAGGAATACAGTAAACCTGAAGTGAAGCATCGGAATCTAAAACTGGACTCACAGCAGAGGTTCAAATCATAGAAAGTTTGAGTGTCAATCCTCTTGTAGTTAAGTCGGCATTGTGCCTGTTGTATTAAATTCGGAAGCAGTTTCTGTGTTTCACCGTCAATAAGTAGGTCCAAGGGATACAGTAAACCTGAACTGAAGCATCGGAAACTAAAACTGGACTCACAGGAGAGGTTCAAAAGATAGAAAGTTAGAGCGTCAGTCCTCTTGTACTTAAGTCGGCATTTTGCCATTTGTATTAAATTCGGATGCAATTTCTGTGTTTCATCGTCAATAAGAAGGTCCAAGGGATACGGTAAACCTGAAGTGAAGCATCGGAATCTAAAACTGGACTCACAGGAGAGGTTCAAATCATAGAAAGTTATAGTGTCAGTCCGCCTGTAGTTAAGTCGGCATTGTGCTGTTTGCATTACATTCAGATGCGTTTTCTGTGTTTCATCATCAATAAGAAGGTCCAAGGTATACAGTAAACCTGAAGTGAAGCATCAGAATGTAAACTGGACTCACAGGAGAGGTTCAAATCATAGAAAGTTAGAGTGTAAGTCCACTTGTACTTAAGTCGGCATTGTGCCTTTTGTATTAAATTCGGATGCAATTTCTGTGTTTCATCGTCAATAAGAAGGTCCAAGGGAAACAGTAAACCTAAAGAGAAGCATCGGAATCTAAAACTGGATTCACAGGAGAAGTTCAAATCATAGAAAGTTAGAGTGTCAGTCTTCTTGTACTTAAGTCAGCATTGTGCTTTTGTATTAAATTCGGATGCAATTTCTGTGTTTCATCGTCAAGAAGAAGGTCCAAGGTATACAGTAAACCTGAAGTGATGCATCGGAATCTAAAACTGGACTAACAGGAGAGGTTCAAATCATAGAAATTTACGGAGTTAGTCCTCTTGTACTTAAGTCGGCATTGTGCTTTTTGTATTAAATTCAGATGCAATTTCTGTGTTTCATCGTCAGTAAGAAGGTCCAAGGGATACAGTAAACCTGAAGTAAAGCATCGGAATCTAAAACTGGACCTACAGGAGAGGTTCAAATCATAGAAAGTTAGAGTGTCAGTCCGCTTGTACTTAAGTCGGCATTGTGAATTTTGTATTAAATTCAGATTCAATTTCTGTGTTTCATCGACAATAAGAAGGTAAAAGGAATACAGTAAACCTGAAGTGAAGCATCGGAATCTAAAACTGGACTCACAGCAGAGGTTCAAATCATAGAAAGTTAGAGTGTCTGTCCTGTTGTAGTTAAGTCGGCATTGTGCTTTTTGTATTAAATTCAGATGCAATTTCTGTGTTTCATCGTCAGTAAGAAGGTCCAAGGGATACAGTAAACCTGAAGTAAAGCATCGGAATCTAAAACTGGACCTACAGGAGAGGTTCAAATCATAGAAAGTTAGAGTGTCAGTCCTCTTGTACTTAATTCGGCATTGTGCCTTATGTCTTAAATTCAGATGAAATTTCTGTGTTTCGTCGTCAATACGAAGGTCCAAGGTATACAGTAAACCTGAAGTGAAGCATCGGAATCCAAACTGGACTCACAAGAGAGATTCAATTCATAGAGAGTTAGAGTGTCAGTCCTCTTTTACTTAAGTCAGCATTGTGCCTTTTGTATTGAATTCGAATGCGATTTCTGTGTTTCATCGTCAATAAGAAGGTGCAAGGGATTCAGTAAACCTGAAGTGAATCATCGGAATTTAAAACTGGACCTACACAAGAGGTTGAAATCATAGAAAGTTAGAGTGTTAGTCCGCTTGTACTTGAGTATACATTGTGCCTTTTGTATTAAATTCAGATGCAATTTCTGTGTTTGATCGACAATAAGAAGGTCCAAGGTACACAGTAAACCTGAAGTGAAGCATCGGAATCTGAAACTGGACTCACAGCAGAGGTTCAAATCATAGAAAGTTTGAGTGTCTGTCCTCTTGTAGTTAAGTCCGCATTGTGCCTTTTGTATTAAATTCAGATGTATTTCTGTGTTTCATCGTCAATATGAAGGTCCAAGGTATACGGTAAACCTGAAGTGAAGCACCGGAAACTAAAACTGGACTCACAGCAGCGGTTCAAATCATAGAGATTTGGAGTGTCAGTCCTCTTTTACTTAAGTCGGCATTGTGCCTTTTGTATTGAATTCGAATGCGATTTCTGTGTTTCATCGTCAATAAGAAGGTCCAAGGGATACAGTAAACCTGAAGTGAAGCATCGGAATCTAAAACTGGACTCACAGGAGAGGTTCAAATCATAGAAAGTTAGAGTGTCAGTCCTCTTGTACTTAAGTCGGCATTGTGCCTTATGTATTAAATTCAGATGCGTTTTCTGTGTTTCGTCGTCAATAAGAAGGTCCAAGGTACACAGTAAACACGAAGTGAAGCATCAGAATCTAAACTGGACTCACAGGAGAGGTTCAAATCATAGAAAGTTAGTGTGTCAGTTCTCTTGTACTTAAGTCGGCATTGTGCCTTTTGTATTAAATTCGGATGCAATTTCTGTGTTTCATCGTCAATAAGATGGTCCAAGGATACAGTAAACCTGAAGTGAAGCATCGGAATCTAAAACTTGACTCACAGGAGTGGTTCAAATCATAGAAATTTAGAGTGTCAATCCTCTTGTACTTAAGTCGGCATTGAGCCATTTGTATTAAAGTCGGATGCCATTTCTGTGTTTCATCGTCAACAAGAAGGTCCAAGGGAAACAGTAAACCTGAAGTGAAGCATCGGAATCTAAAACTGGACTCACAGGAAAGGTTCAAATCATAGAAAGTTAGAGTGTTATTCCGCTTGTACTTGAGCCGGCATTGTGCCTTTTGTATGAAATTCAGATGCAATTTCTGTTTATCATCGACAATAAGAAGGTCCAGTGTATACAGTAAACCTGAAGTAAAGCATCGGAATCTAAAACTGGACTCACAGCAGAGGTTCAAATCATAGAAAGTTTGAGTGTCTGTCCTATTGTAGTTAAGTCGGCATTGTGCATTTTGTATTACATTCAGATGCAATTTCTGTGTTACATCGTCAATAAGAAGGTCCAAGGTATACGGTAAACCTGAAGTGAAGCATCGGAATCAAAAACTGGACTCACAGGAGCGGTTCAAATCATAGAGAGTTAGAGTGTCAGTCCCCTTTTACTTAAGTCGAAATTGTGCCTTTTGTATTGAACTCGAATGCGATTTCTGTGTTTCATCGTCAATAAGAAGGTCCAAGGCATACAGTAAACCTGAAGTGTTGCATCGGAATCTAAAACTGGACTAACAGGAGAGGTTCAATTCATAGAAATTTACGGAGTCAGTCCTCTTGTACTTAAGTCGGCATTGTGCTTTTTGTATTAAATTCAGATGCAATTTCTGTGTTTCATCGTCAGTAAGAAGGTCCAAGGAATACAGTAAACCTGAAGTAAAGCATCGGAATCTAAAACTGGACCTACAGGAGAGGTTCAAATCATAGAAAGTTAGAGTGTCAGTCCGCTTGTACTTAAGTCGGCATTGTGCCTTTTGTATTAAATTCAGATTCAATTTCTGTGTTTCATCGACAATACGAAGGTAAAAGGAATACAGTAAACCTGAAGTGAAGCATCGGAATCTAAAACTGGACTCACAGGAGAGGTTCAAATCATAGAAAGTTAGAGTGTCTGTCCTGTTGTAGTTAAGTCGGCATTGTGCCTTTTGTATTAAATTCAGATACAATTTCTGTGTTACATCGTCAATAAGAAGGTCGAAGGGATACGGTAAACCTGAAGTGAAGCATCAAGATCTAAAACTGGACTCACAGGAGAGGTTCAATTCATAGAGAGTTAGAGTGTCAGTCCTCTTTTACTTAAGTCAGCATTGTGCCTTTTGTATTGAATTCGAATGCGATTTCTGTGTTTCATCGTCAATAAGAAGGTCCAAGGGATACAGTAAACCTGAAGTGAAGCATCGGAATCAAAAACTGGACTCACAGGAGAAGTTCAAATCATAGAAAGTTAGAGTGTCAGTCCACTTGTACTTATTTCGGCATTGTGCCTTATGTATTAAATTCAGATGAAATTTCTGTGTTTCGTCGTCAATACGAAGGTCCAAGGTATACAGTAAACCTGAAGTTAAGCATCGGAATCTAAAACTGGACTCACAGGAGAGGTTCAAATCATAGAAGGTTAGAGTGTCAGTCCTCCTGTAGTTAAGTCGGCATTGTGCCTTTTGTATTAAATTCAGATACAATTTCTGTGTTACATCGTCAATAAGAAGGACGAAGGGATACGGTAAACCTGAAGTGAAGCATCGAAATCTAATACTGGACTTACAGGAGAAGTTCAAATCATAGAAAGTTTGAGTGTCAATCCTCTTGTAGTTAAGTCGGCATTGTGCCTGTTGTATTAAATTCGGAAGCAGTTTCTGTGTTTCACCGTCAATAAGTAGGTCCAAGGGATACAGTAAACCTGAACTGAAGCATCGGAAACTAAAACTGGACTCACAGGAGAGGTTTAAAAGATAGAAAGTTAGAGCGTCAGTCCTCTTGTACTTAAGTCGGCATTTTGCCATTTGTATTAAATTCGGATGCAATTTCTGTGTTTCATCGTCAATAAGAAGGTCCAAGGGATACGGTAAACCTGAAGTGAAGCATCGGAATCTAAAACTGGACTCACAGGAGAGGTTCAAATCATAGAAAGTTATAGTGTCAGTCCGCCTGTAGTTAAGTCGGCATTGTGCTGTTTGCATTACATTCAGATGCGTTTTCTGTGTTTCATCATCAATAAGAAGGTCCAAGGTATACAGTAAACCTGAAGTGAAGCATCAGAATCTAAACTGGACTCACAGGAGAGGTTCAAATCATAGAAAGTTAGAGTGTAAGTCCACTTGTACTTAAGTCGGCATTGTGCCTTTTGTATTAAATTCGGATGCAATTTCTGTGTTTCATCATCAATAAGAAGGTCCAAGTTATACAGTAAACCTGAAGTGAAGCATCAGAATCTAAACTGGACTCACAGGAGAGGTTCAAATCATAGAAAGTTAGAGTGTAAGTCCACTTGTACTTAAGTCAGCATTGTGCTTTTGTATTAAATTCGGATGCAATTTCTGTGTTTCTTCGTCAAGAAGAAGGTCCAAGGTATACAGTAAACCTGAAGTGATGCATCGGAATCTAAAACTGGACTAACAGGAGAGGTTCAAATCATAGAAATTTACGGAGTCTGTCCTCTTGTACTTAAGTCGGCATTGTGCTTTTTGTATTAAATTCAGATGCAATTTCTGTGTTTCATCGTCAGTAAGAAGGTCCAAGGGATACAGTAAACCTGAAGTAAAGCATCGGAATCTAAAACTGGACCTACAGGAGAGGTTCAAATCATAGAAAGTTGGAGTGTCTGTCCTGTTGTAGTTAAGTCGGCATTGTGCCTTTTGTATTAAATTCAGATACAATTTCTGTGTTACATCGTCAATAAGAAGGACGAAGGGATGCGGTAAACCTGAAGTGAAGCATCGGGATCTAAAACTGGACTCGCAGGAGAGGTTCAATTCATAGGGAGTTAGAGTGTCAGTCCTCTTTTACTTAAGTCAGCAATGTGCCATTTGTATTGAATTCGAATGCGATTTCTGTGTTTCATCGTCAATTAGAAGGTCCAAGGGATACAGTAAACCTGAAGTGAAGCATCGGAATCAAAAACTGGACTCACAGGAGAAGTTCAAATCATAGAAAATTAGAGTGTCAGTCCTCTAGTACTTAATTCGGCTTTGTGCCTTATGTCTTAAATTCAGATGAAATTTCTGTGTTTCGTCGTCAATACGAAGGTCCAAGGTATACAGTAAATCTGAAGTGAAGCATCGGAATCCAAACTGGACTCACAAGAGAGATTCAATTCATAGAGAGTTAGAGTGTCAGTCCTCTTTTACTTAAGTCAGCATTGTGCCTTTTGTATTGAATTCGAATGCGATTTCTGTGTTTCATCGTCAATAAGAAGGTGCAAGGGATTCAGTATACCTGAAGTGAATCATCGGAATTTAAAACTGGACCTACACAAGAGGTTGAAATCATAGAAAGTTAGAGTGTTAGTCCGCTTGTACTTGAGTATACATTGTGCCCTTTGTATTAAATTCAGATGCAATTTCTGTGTTTGATCGACAATAAGAAGGTCCAAGGTACACAGTAAACCTGAAGTGAAGCATCGGAATCTAAAACTGGACTCACAGCAGAGGTTCAAATCATAGAAAGTTTGAGTGTCTGTCCTCTTGTAGTTAAGTCCGCATTGTGCCTTTTGAATTAAATTCAGATGTATTTCTGTGTTTCATCGTCAATATGAAGGTCCAAGGTATACGGTAAACCTGAAGTGAAGCACCGGAAACTAAAACTGGACTCACAGCAGCGGTTCAAATCATAGAGATTTGGAGTGTCAGTCCTCTTTTACTTAAGTCGGCATTGTGCCTTTTGTATTGAATTCGAATGCGATTTCTGTGTTTCATCGTCAATAAGAAGGTCCAAGGGATACAGTAAACCTGAAGTGAAGCATCGGAATCTAAAACTGGACTCACAGGAGAGGTTCAAATCATAGAAAGTTAGAGTGTCAGTCCTCTTGTACTTAAGTCGGCATTGTGCCTTATGTATTAAATTCAGATGCGTTTTCTGTGTTTCGTCGTCAATAAGAAGGTCCAAGGTACACAGTAAACACGAAGTGAAGCATCAGAATCTAAACTGGACTCACAGGAGAGGTTCAAATCATAGAAAGTTAGTGTGTCAGTTCTCTTGTACTTAAGTCGGCATTGTGCCTTTTGTATTAAATTGGGATGCAATTTCTGTGTTTCGTCGTCAATAAGATGGTCCAAGGATACAGTAAACCTGAAGTGAAGCATCGGAATCTAAAACTTGACTCACAGGAGTGGTTCAAATCATAGAAATTTAGAGTGTCAATCCTCTTGTACTTAAGTCGGCATTGAGCCATTTGTATTAAAGTCGGGTGCCATTTCTGCGTTTCATCGTCAACAAGAAGGTCCAAGGGAAACAGTAAACCTGAAGTGAAGCATCTGAATCTAAAACCGGACTCACAGGAAAGGTTCAAATCATAGAAAGTTAGAGTGTCAGTCCTTTTGTACTTAAGTCAGCATTGTGCTTTTGTATTAAATTCGGATGCAATTTCTGTGCTTCATCGTCAATAAAAAAGTCCAAGGTATACACTAAACCTGAAGTGATGCATCGGAATCTAAAACTGGACTAACAGGAGAGGTTGAAATCATAGAAAGTTAGAGTGTCAGTCCACTTGTACTTATTTCGGCATTGTGCCTTATGTATTAAATTCAGATGAAATTTCTGTGTTTCGTCGTCAATAAGAAGGTCCAAGGTATACGGTAAACCTGAAGTGATGCATCGGAATCTAAAACTGGACTAACAGGAGAGGTTCAAATCATAGAAATTTACGGAGTCAGTCCTCTTGTACTTAAGTCGGCATTGTGCTTTTTGTATTAAATTCAGATGCAATTTCTGTGTTTCATCGTCAGTAAGAAGGTCCAAGGAATACAGTAAACCTGAAGTAAAGCATCGGAATCTAAAACTGGACCTACAGGAGAGGTTCAAATCATAGAAAGTTAGAGTGTCAGTCCGCTTGTACTTAAGTCGGCATTGTGCCTTTTGTATTAAATTCAGATTCAATTTCTGTGTTTCATCGACAATACGAAGGTAAAAGGAATACAGTAAAACTGTAGTGAAGCATCGGAATCTAAAACTGGACTCACAGGAGAGGTTCAAATCATAGAAAGTTAGAGTGTCTGTCCTGTTGTAGTTAAGTCGGCATTGTGCCTTTTGTATTAAATTCAGATACAATGTCTGTGTTACATCGTCAATAAGAAGGTCGAAGGGATACGGTAAACCTGAAGTGAAGCATCAAGATCTAAAACTGGACTCACAGGAGAGGTTCAATTCATAGAGAGTTAGAGTGTCAGTCCTCTTTTACTTAAGACAGCATTGTGCCTTTTGTATTGAATTCGAATGCGATTTCTGTGTTTCATCGTCAATAAGAAGGTCCAAGGGATACAGTAAACCTGAAGTGAAGCATCGGAATCAAAAACTGGACTCACAGGAAAAGTTCAAATCATAGAAAGTTAGAGTGTCAGTCTTCTTGTACTTAAGTCAGCATTGTGCTTTTGTATTAAATTCGGATGCAATTTCTGTGTTTCATCGTCAACAAGAAGGTCCAAGGTATACAGTAAACCTGAAGTGATGCATCGGAATCTAAAACTGGACTAACAGGAGAGGTTCAAATCATAGAAATTTACGGAGTCAGTCCTCTTGTACTTAAGTCGGCATTGTGCTTTTTATATTAAATTCAGATGCAATTTCTGTGTTTCATCGTCAATAAGAACGTCCAAGGGAAACAGTAAACCTAAAGTGAAGCATCGGAATCTAAAACTGGACTCACAGGAGAAGTTCAAATCATAGAAAGTTAGAGTGTCAGTCCACTTGTACTTATTTCGGCATTGTGCCTTATGTATTAAATTCAGATGAAATTTCTGTGTTTCGTCGTCAATACGAAGGTCCAAGGTATACAGTAAACCTGAAGTTAAGCATCGGAATCTAAAACTGGACTCACAGGAGAGGTTCAAATCATAGAAGGTTAGAGTGTCAGTCCTCCTGTAGTTAAGTCGGCATTGTGCCTTTTGTATTAAATTCAGATACAATTTCTGTGTTACATCGTCAATAAGAAGGACGAAGGGATACGGTAAACCTGAAGTGAAGCATCGCGATCTATAACTGGACCTACAGGAGAGGTTCAAATCATAGAATGTTAGAGTGTCAGTCCGCTTAAACTTAAGCCGGCATTGTGCCTTTTGTACTAAATTCAGGTTCAATTTCCGTGTTTCATCGACAATAAGAAGGTAAAAGGAATACAGTAAACCTGAAGTGAAGCATCGGAATCTAAAACTGGACTCACAACAGAAGTTCAAATCATAGAAAGTTAGAGTGTCTGTCCTGTTGTAGTTAAGTCGGCATTGTGCCTTTTGTATTAAATTCAGATACAATTACTGTGTTACATCGTCAATAAGAAGGTCGAAGTGATACGGTAAACCTGAAGTGAAGCATCGGGATCTAAAACTGGACTCACACGAGAGGTTCAAATCATAGAGAGTTAGAGTGTCAGTAATCTTTTACTTAAGTAGGCATTGTGCCTTTTGTATTGGATTCGAATTCGATTTCTGTGTTTCATCGTCAATAAGGAGTTCCGAGGGATACAGTAAACCTGAAGTGAAGCTTCGGAATCAAAAACTGGACTCACAGGAGAGGTTCAAATCATAGAGGGTTAGAGTGTCAGTCCTCTTGTAGTTAAGTCGGCATTCTGCCTGTTGTATTAAATTCGGAAGCAATTTCTGTGTTTCATCGTCAATAAGTAGGTCCAAGGGATACAGTAAACCTGAACTGAAGCATCGGAAACTAAAACTCAATACACAGGAGAGGTTCAAAGATAGAAAGTTAGTGTGTCAGTCCTCTTGTACTTAAGTCGGCATTTTGCCATTTGTATTAAATTCGGATGCAATTTCTGTGTTTCATCGTCAATAAGAAGGTCCAAGGGATACAGTAAACCTGAAGTGAAGCATCGGAATCTAAAACTGGACTCACAGGAGAGGTTCAAATCATAGATATTTATAGTGTCAGTCCGCCTGTAGTTAAGTCGGCATTGTGCCGTTTGCATTACATTCAGATGCGTTTTCTGTGTTTCATCGTCAATAAGAAGGTCCAAGGTATACAGTAAACCTAAAGTGAAGCATCAGAATCTAAACTGGACTCACAGGAGAGGTTCAAATCACAGAAAGTTAGAGTGTAAGTCCACTTGTACTTAAGTCGGCATTGTGCCTTTTTTATTAAATTCGGATGCAATTTCTGTGTTTCATCGTCAATAAGAAGGTCCAAGGGAAACAGTAAACCTAAAGTGAAGCATCGGAATCTAAAACTGGATTCACAGCAGAAGTTCAAATCATAGAAAGTTAGAGTGTCAGTCTTCTTGTACTTAAGTCAGCATTGTGCTTTTGTATTAAATTCGGATGCAATTTCTGTGTTTCATCGTCAAGAAGAAGGTCCAAGGTATACAGTAAACCTGAAGTGATGCATCGGAATCTAAAACTGGACTAACAGGAGAGGTTCAAATCATAGAAATTTACGGAGTCAGTTCTCTTGTACTTAAGTCGGCATTGTGCTTTTTGTTATAAATTCAGATGCAATTTCTGTGTTTCATCGTCAGTAAGAAGGTCCAAGGGATACAGTAAACCTGAAGTAAAGCATCGGAATCTAAAACTGGACCTACAGGAGAGGTTCAAATCATAGAAAGTTAGAGTGTCAGTCCGCTTGTACTTAAGTCGGCATTGTGCCTTTTGTATTAAATTCAGATTCAATTTCTGTGTTTCATCGACAGTAAGAAGGTAAAAGGAATACAGTAAACCTGAAGTGAAGCATCGGAATCTAAAACTGGACTAACAGCAGAGGTTCAAATCATAGAAAGTTAGAGTGTCTGTCCTGTTGTAGTTAAGTCGGCATTGTGACTTTTGTATTAAATTCAGATACAATTTCTGTGTTACATCGTCAAAAAGAAGGTCGAAGGGATGCGGTAAACCTGAAGTGAAGCATCGGGATCTGAAACTGGACTCACAGGAGAGGTTCAATTCATAGAGAGTTAGAGTGTCAGTCCTCTTTTACTTAAGTCAGCATTGTGCCTTTTGTATTGAATTCGAATGCGATTTCTGTGTTTCATCGTCAATAAGAAGGTCCAAGGGATTCAGTAAACCTTAAGTGAATCATCGGAATTTAAAACTGGACCTACAGGAGAGGTTCAAATCATAGAAAGTTAGAGTGTTAGTCCGCTTGTACTTGAGTCTACATTGTGCCTTTTGTATTAAATTCAGATGCAATTTCTGTGTTTCATCGACAATAAGAAGGTCCAAGGAATACAGTAAACCTGAAGTGAAGCATCGGAATCTAAAACTGGACTCACAGCAGAGGTTCAAATCATAGAAAGTTTGAGTGTGTGTCCTCTTGTAGTTAAGTCCGCATTGTGCCTTTTGTATTAAATTCAGATGCAATTTCTGTGTTTCATCGTCAATAAGAAGGTCCAAGGTATACGGTAAATCTGAAGTGAAGCACCGGAAACTAAAACTGGACTCACAGGAGCGGTTCAAATCATAGAGATTTAGAGTGTCAGTCCTCTTTTACTTAGGTCGGCATTGTGCCTTTTGAATTGAATTCGAATGCGATTTCTGTGTTTCATCGTCAATAAGAAGGTCCTAGGGATACAGTAAACCTGAAGTGAAGCATCGGAATCTAAAATTGGACTCACAGGAGAGGTTCAAATCATAGAAAGTTAGAGTGTCAGTCCTCTTGTACTTAAGTCAGCATTGTGCCTCATGTATTAAATTCAGATGCGTTTTCTGTGTTTCATCGTCAATAAGAAGGTCCAAGGTACACAGTAAACCGGAAGTGAAGCATCAGAATCTAAACTGGACTCACAGGACAGGTTCAAATCATAGAAAGTTAGTGTGTCAGTCCTCTTGTACTTAAGTCGGCATTGTGCCTTTTGTATTAAATTCGGATGCAATTTCTGTGTTCCATCGTCAATAAGATGGTCCAAGGATACAGTAAATCTGAAGTGAAGCATCGGAATCTAAAACTTGACTCACAGGAGTGGTTCAAATCATAGAAACTTAGAGTGTCAATCCTCTTGTACTTAAGTCGGCACTGAGCTTTTTGTATTAAAGTCGAATGCCATTTCTTTGTTTCATCGTCAATAAGAAGGTCCAAGGGAAACAGTAAACCTGAAGTGAAGCATCGGAATCTAAAACTGGACTCACAGGAAAGGTTCAAATCATAGAAAGTTAGAGTGTCAGTCCTCTTGTACTTAAGTCAGCATTGTGCTTTTGTATTAAATTCGGATGCAATTTCTGTGCTTCATCGTCAATAAAAAAGTCCAAGGTATACACTAAACCTGAAGTGATGCATCAGAATCTAAAACTGGATTAACTGGAGGGGTTGAAATCATAGAAAGTTATTGAGTCAGTCCTCTTGTACTTAAGTCGGCATTGTGCTTTTTGTATTAAATACAGATGCAATTTCTGTGTTTCATCGTCAATAAGAAGGTCCAAGGGATACAGTAATCCTGAAGTGAAACATCGGAATTTAAAACTGGACCTACAGGAGAGGTTCAAATCATAGAAAGTTAGTGTGTTATTTCGCTTGTACTTGAGTCGGCATTGTGCCTTTTGTATGAAATTCAGATGCAATTTCTGTGTATCATCGACAATAAGAAGGTCCAGGGTATACAGTAAACCTGAAGTGAAGCATCGGAATCTAAAACTGGACTCACAGCAGAGGTTCAAATCATAGAAAGTTTGAGTGTCTGTCCTATTGTAGTTAAGTCGGCATTGTGACTTTTGTATTACATTCAGATGCGATTTCTGTGTTACATCGTCAATAAGAAGGTCCAAGGTATATGGTAAACCTGAAGTGAAGCATCGGAATCTAAAACTGGACTCACAGGAGCGGTTCAAATCATAGAGAGTTAGAGTGTCAGTCCCCTTTTACTTAAGTCGGCATTTTGCATTTTGTATTGAACTCGAATGCGATTTCTGTGTTTCATCGTCAATAAGAAGGTCCAAGGCATACAGTAAACCTGAAGTGAAGCATCGGAATGTAAAACTGGACTCACAGTAGAGGTCCAAATCATAGAAAGGTAGAGTGTCAGTCCGCCTGTACTTAAGTCGGCATTGTGCCGTTTGCATTACATTCAGATGCGTTATCTGTGTTTCATCATCAATAAGAAGGTCCAAGGTATACAGTAATCCTGAAGTGAAGCATCAGAATCTAAACTGGACTCACAGAAGAGGTTCAAACCATAGAAAGTTAGAGTGTAAGTCATCTTGTACTTGAGTCTACATTGTGCCTTTTGTATTAAATTCAGATGCAATTTCTGTGTTTCATCGTCAATAAGAACGTCAAAGGGATACAGTAAACCTGAAGTGAAGCATCGGAATCTAAAACTGGACTCACAGGAGAGGTTCAAATCATAGAAAGTTAGAGTGTCAGTCCTCTTGTACTTAAGTTGCCATTGTGCCTTATGTATTAAATTCAGATGCGTTTTCTGTGTTTCATCGTCAATAAGAAGGTTCAAGGTACACAGTAAACCTGAAGTGAAGCATCAGAATCTAAACTGGACTCACAGGAGAGGTTCAAATCATAGAAAGTTAGTGTGTTAGTCCGCTTGTACTTGAGTCGGCATTGTGCCTTTTGTATTAAAGTCGGATGCCATTTCTTTGTTTCATCGTCAATAAGAAGGTCCAAGGGAAACAGTAAACCTGAAGTGAAGCATCTGAATCTAAAACTGGTCTCACAGGAAAGGTTCAAATCATGAAAAGTTAGAGTGTCAGTCCTCTTGTACTTAAGTCAGCATTGTGCTTTTGTATTAAATACGGATGCAATTTCTGTTTTTCATCGTCAATAAAAAAGTCCAAGGTATACACTAAACCTAAAGTGATGCATGGGAATCTAAAACTGGACTAACAGGAGAGGTTGAAATCATAGAAAGTTAGGGAGTCAGTCCATTTGAACTTAAGTTGGCATTGTGCTTTTTGTATTAAATACAGATGCAATTTCTGTGTTTCATCGTCAATAAGAAGGTCCAAGGGATACAGTAAACCTGAAGTGAAACATCGGAATTTAAAACTGGACCTACAGGAGAGGTTCCAATCATAGAAAGTAATAGTGTTAGTCCGCTTGTACTTGAGTCGGCATTGTGCCTTTTGTATGAAATTCAGATGCAATTTCTGTGTTTCATCGACAATAAGAAGATGCAAGGTATACAGTGAAGCTGAAGTGAAGCATCAGAATCTAAAACTGGACTCACAGCAGAGGTTCCAATCATAGAGAGTTAAAGTGTCAGTCCTCTTTTACTTAAGTCAGCATTGTGCCTTTTGTAATGAATTCGAATGCGATCTCTGTGTTTCATCGTCAATAAGAAGGTCCAAGGGATTCAGTAAACCTGAAGAGAATCATCGGAATTTAAAACTGGACCTACAGGAGAGGTTCAAATCATAGAAAGTAAGAGTGTTAGTCCGCTTGTACTTGAGTCTACATTGTGCCTTTTGTATTAAATTCAGATGCAATTTCTGTGTTTCATCGACAATAAGAAGGTCCAAGGAATACAGTAAACCTGACGTGAAGCATCGGAATCTATAACTGGACTCACAGCAGAGGTTCAAATCATAGAAAGTTTGAGTGTCCTGTCCTCTTGTAGTTAAGTCCGCATTGTGCCTTTTGTATTAAATTCAGATGCAATTTCTGTGTTTCATCGTCAATAAGAAGGTCCAAGGTATACGGTAAATCTGAAGTGAAGCACCGGAAACTAAAACTGGACTCACAGGAGCAGTTCAAATCATAGAGATTTAGAGTGTCAGTCCTATTTTACTTAAGTCGGCATTGTGCCTTTTGAATTGAATTCGAATGCGATTTCTGTGTTTCATCGTCAATAAGAAGGTCCAAGGGATACAGTAAACCAGAAGTGAAGCATCGGAATCTAAAACTGGACCCACAGGAGAGGTTCAAATCATAGAAAGTTAGAGTGTCAGTCCTCTTGTACTTAAGTCGGCATTGTGCCTCATGTATTAAATTCAGATGCGTTTTCTGTGTTTCATCGTCAATAAGAAGGTCCAAGGTACACAGTAAACCCGAAGTGAAGCATCAGAATCTAAACTGGACTCACAGGACAGGTTCAAATCATAGAAAGTTAGTGTGTCAGTCCTCTTGTACTTAAGTCGGCATTGTGCCTTTTGTATTAAATTCGGATGCAATTTCTGTGTTCCATCGTCAATAAGATTGTCCAAGGATACAGTAAATCTGAAGTGAAGCATCGGAATCTAAAACTTGACTCACAGGAGTGGTTCAAATCATATAGAGTGTCAATCCTCTTGTACTTAAGTCGGCACTGAGCTTTTTGTATTAAAGTCGAATGCCATTTCTGTGTTTCATCGTCAATAAGAAGGTCCAAGGGAAACAGTAAACCTGAAGTGAAGCATCGGAATCTAAAACTGGACTCACAGGAAAGGTTCAAATCATAGAAAGTTAGAGTGTCAGTCCTCTTGTACTTAAGTCAGCATTGTGCTTTTGTATTAAATTCGGATGCAATTTCTGTGCTTCATCGTCAATAAAAAGTCCAAGGTATACACTAAACCTGAAGTGATGCATCGGAATCTAAAACTGGACTAACAGGAGGGGTTGAAATCATAGAAAATTATTGAGTCAGTCCTCTTGTACTTAAGTCGGCATTGTGCTTTTTGTATTAAATTCAGATGCAATTTCTGTGTATCATCGACAATAAGAAGGTCCAGGGTATACAGTAAACCTGAAGTGAAGCATCGGAATCTAAAACTGGACTCACAGCAGAGTTTCAAATCATAGAAAGTTTGAGTGTCTGTCCTATAGTAGTTAAGCCGGCATTGTGCCTTTTGTATTACATTCAGATGCGATTTCTGTGTTACATCGTCAATAAGAAGGTCCAAGGTATATGGTAAACCTGAAGTGAAGCATCGGAATCTAAAACTGGATACACAGGAGCGGTTCAAATCATAGAGAGTTAGAGTGTCAGTCCCCTTTTACTTAAGTCGGCATTTTGCATTTTGTATTGAACTCGAATGCGATTTCTGTGTTTCATCGTCAATAAGAAGGTCCAAGGCATACAGTAAACCTGAAGTGAAGCATCGGAATGTAAAACTGGACTCACAGTAGAGGTTCAAATCATAGAAAGGTAGAGTGTCAGTCCGCCTGTACTTAAGTCGGCATTGTGCCGTTTGCATTACATTCAGATGCGTTATCTGTGTCTCATCATCAATAAAAAGGTCGAAGGTATACAGTAATCCTGAAGTGAAGCATCAGAATCAAAACTGGACTCACAGAAGAGGTTCAAACCATAGAAAGTTAGAGTGTAAGTCATCTTGTACTTGAGTCTACATTGTGCCTTTTGTATTAAATTCAGATGCAATTTCTGTGTTTCATCGTCAATAAGAACGTCAAAGGGATACAGTAAACCTGAAGTGAAGCATCGGAATCTAAAACTGGACTCACAGGAGAGGTTCAAATCATAGAAAGTTAGAGTGTCAGTCCTCTTGTACTTAAGTTGCCATTGTGCCTTATGTATTAAATTCAGATGCGTTTTCTGTGTTTCATCGTCAATAAGAAGGTTCAAGGTACACAGTAAACCTGAAGTGAAGCATCAGAATCTAAACTGGACTCACAGGAGAGGTTCAAATCATAGAAAGTTAGTGTGTTAGTCCGCTTGTACTTGAGTCGGCATTGTGCCTTTTGTATTAAAGTCGGATGCCATTTCTTTGTTTCATCGTCAATAAGAAGGTCCAAGGGAAACAGTAAACCTGAAGTGAAGCATCTGAATCTAAAACTGGTCTCACAGGAAAGGTTCAAATCATGAAAAGTTAGAGTGTCAGTCCTCTTGTACTTAAGTCAGCATTGTGCTTTTGTATTAAATACGGATGCAATTTCTGTTTTTCATCGTCAATAAAAAAGTCCAAGGTATACACTAAACCTAAAGTGATGCATGGGAATCTAAAACTGGACTAACAGGAGAGGTTGAAATCATAGAAAGTTAGGGAGTCAGTCCTTTTGAACTTAAGTTGGCATTGTGCTTTTTGTATTAAATACAGATGCAATTTCTGTGTTTCATCGTCAATAAGAAGGTCCAAGGGATACAGTAAACCTGAAGTGAAACATCGGAATTTAAAACTGGACCTACAGGAGAGGTTCCAATCATAGAAAGTAATAGTGTTAGTCCGCTTGTACTTGAGTCGGCATTGTGCCTTTTGTATGAAATTCAGATGCAATTTCTGTGTTTCATCGACAATAAGAAGATGCAAGGTATACAGTGAAACTGAAGTGAAGCATCAGAATCTAAAACTGGACTCACAGCAGAGGTTCCAATCATAGAGAGTTAGAGTGTCAGTCCTCTTGTACTTAAGTCGGCATTCCGCCTTTTGTATTAAATTCGGATGCAATTTCTGTGTTTCAACCGTCAAAAAGAAGGTCCGAGGGATACAGTAAACCTGAAGTGAAGCATCGGAATCTAAAACTGGACTCACAGGAGAGGTTCAAATGATAGAAAGTTAGAGTGTCAGTCCTCCTGTAGTTAAGTTGGCATTGTGCCTTTTGCATTACATTCAGATGCGTTTTCTGTGTTTCATCGTCAATAAGAAGGTCCAAAGAATACAGTAAACCTGAAGTGAAGCATTAGAATCTAAACTGGACACACTGGCGAGGTTTAAATCATAGAAAGTTAGAGTGTCAGTCCTCTTGTACTTATGTCGGCATTGTGTCGTTTGTATTAAATTCGGATGCAATTTCTGTGTTTCATCGTCAATAAGAAGGTCCAAGGGAAACAGTAAACCGAAAGTGAAGTATCGGAATTTAAAACTGGATTCACAGGAGAAGTTCAAATCATAGAAAGTTAGAGTGTCAGTCTTCTTGTACTTAAGTCAGCATTGTGCTTTTGTATTAAATTCGGATGCAATTTCTGTGTTTCATCGTCAAGAAGAAGGTCCAAGGTATACAGTAAACCTGAAGTGATGCATCGGAATCTAAAACTGGACTAACAGGAGAGGTTCAAATCATAGATATTTACGGAGCCAGTCCTCTTGTACTTAAGTCGGCATTGTGCTTTTTGTATTAAATTCAGATGTAATTTCTGTGTTTCATCGTCAGTAAGAAGGTCCAAGGGATACAGTAAACCTGAAGTAAAGCATCGGAATCTAAAATTGGACCTACAGGAGAGGTTCAAATCATAGAAAGTTAGAGTGTCAGTCCGCTTGTACTTAAGTCGGCATTGTGCCTTTTGTATTAAATTCAGATTCAATTTCTGTGTTTCATCGACAGTAAGAAGGTAAAAGGAATACAGTAAACCTGAAGTGAAGCATCGGAATCTAAAACTGGACTCACAGCAGAGGTTCAAATCATAGAAAGTTAGTCCTGTTGTAGTTAAGTCGGCATTGTGCCTTTTGTATTAAATTCAGATACAATTTCAGTGTTACATCGTCAATAAGAAGGTCGAAGGGATACGGTAAACCTGAAGTGGAACATCGGAATCGAAAACAGGACTCACAGGAGAGGTTCAATTCATAGTGAGTTAGAGTGTCAGTCCTCTTTTACTTAAGTCAGCATTGTGCCTTTTGTATTGAATTCGAATGCGATTTCTGTGTTTCATCGTCAATAAGAAGGTCCAAGGGATACAGTAAACCTGAAGTGAAGCATCAGAATCAAAAACTGGACTCACAGGAGAAGTTCAAATCGTAGAAAGTTAGAGTGTCAGTCCTCTTGTACTTAATTCGGCATTGTGCCTTATGTATTAAATTCAGATGAAATTTCTGTGTTTCGTCGTCAATACGAAGGTCCAAGGTGTACAGTAAACCTGAAGTGAAGCATCGGAATCCAAACTGGACTCACAGGAGAGGTTCAAATCATAGAAAGTTAGAGTGCCAGTCCTCCTGTAGTTAAGTCGGCATTGTGCCTTTTGTATTAAATTCAGATGCGTTTTCTGTGTTTCATCGTCAGTAAGAAGGTCCTAGGTATACAGTAAACCTGAAGTGAAGCATCGGAATCTAAACTGGACTCACAGGAAAGGTTGACATAGTAGAAAGTTAGGGGTTAGTCCCTCTTGTACTTAAGTCGTCATTGTGCTTTTTGATTTAATTCAGATGCAATTTCTGTGTTTCATCGTCAATAAGAAGGTCCAAGGGATTCAGTAAACCTGAAGTGAATCATCGGAATTTAAAACTGGACCTACAGGAGAGGTTCAAATCATAGAAAGTTAGAGTGTTAGTCCACTTGTACTTGAGTCTACATTGTGCCTTTTGTATTAAATTCAGATGCAATTTCTGTGTTTCATCGACAATAAGAAGGTCCAAGTTATACAGTAAACCTGAAGTGAAGCATCGGAATCTAAAACTGGACTCACAGCAGAGGTTCAAATCATAGAAAGTTGGAGTGTCTGTATTCTTGTAGTTAAGTCCGCATTGTGCCTTTTGTATTAAATTCAGATGCAATTTCTGTGTTTCATCGTCAATAAGATGGTCCAAGGTATACGGTAAACCTGAAGTGAAGCACCGGAATCTAAAACTGGACTCACAGGAGCGGTTCAAATCATAGAGATTTAGAGTGTCAGTCCTCTTTTACTTAAGTCCGCATTGTGCCTTTTGTATTGAATTCGAATGCGATTTCTGTGTATCATCGTCAATAAAAAGGTCCAAGATATACAGTAAACCTGAAGTGAAGCATCGGAATCTAAAACTGGACTCACAGGAGAGGTTCAAATCATAGAGATTTAGAGTGTCAGTCCTCTTGTACTTAAGTCGGCATTGTGCCTTATGTAATAAATTCAGACGCGTTTTCTGTGTTTCATCGTCAATAAGAAGGTCCAAAGTACACAGTAAACCCGAAGTAAAGCATCAGAATCTAAACTGGGCTCACAGGAGAGGTTCAAATCATAGAAAGTTAGTGTATCAGTCCTCTTGTACTTAAGTCGGCTTTGTTCCTTTTGTATTAAATACAGATGCCATTTCTGTGTTTCATCGTCAATAAGAAGGTCCAAGGGATACAGTAATCCTGAAGTGAAACATCGGAATTTGAAACTGGACCTAGAGGAGAGGTTCAAATGATAGAAAGTTAGTGTGTTATTCCGCTTGTACTTGAGTCGGCATTGTGCCATTTGTATGAAATTCAGATGCAATTTCTGTGTATCATCGACAATAAGAAGGTCCAGGGTATACAGTAAACCTGAAGTGAAGCATCGGAATCTAAAACTGGACTCACAGCAGAGTTTCAAATCATAGAAAGTTTGAGTGTCAGTCCTATTGTAGTTAAGTCGGCATTGTGCCTTTTGTATTACATTCAGATGCAATTTCTGTGTTACATCGTCAATAAGAAGGTCCAAGGTATACGGTAAACCTGAAGTGGAGCATCGGAATCTAAAACTGGACTCACAGGAGCGGTTCAAATCATAGAGAGTTAGAGTGTCAGTCCCCTTTTACTTAAGTCGGCATTGTGCATTTTGTATTGAACTCGAATGCGATTTCTGTGTTTCATCGTCAATAAGAAGGTCCAAGGCATACAGTAAACCTGAAGTGAAGCATCGGAATGTAAAACTGGACTCACAGTAGAGGTTCAAATCATAGAAAGGTAGAGTGTCTGTCCTCTTGTACTTAAACCGGCATTGTGCTTTTTGTATTAAATTCAGATGCAGTTTCTGTGTTTCATCGTCAATAAGAAGGTCCAAGGTACACAGTAAACCTGAAGTGCAGCATCGGAAACTAAAACTGGACTCACAGAAGAGGTTCAAAAGATAGAAAGTTAGAGTGTCAGTCCTCTTGTAGTTAAGTCGGCATTGTGCCATTTGTATTAAATTCGGATGCAATTTCTGTGTTTCATCGTCAGTAAGAAGGTCCAAGGGATACAGTAAACCTGAAGTGAAGCATTGTAATCTAAAACTGGACTCACAGGAGAGGTTCAAATCATAGAAAGTTAGAGTGTAAGTCATCTTGTACTTAAGTCGGCATTGTGCCTTTTGTATTAAATTCGGATGCAATTTCTGTGTTTCATCGTCAATAAGAATTTCCAAGGGAAACAGTAAACCTAAATTGAAGCATCGGAATCTAAAATTGGATTCACAGGAGAATTTCAAATCATAGAAAGTTAGAGTGTCAGTCTTCTTGTACTTAAGTCAGCATTGTGCTTTTGTATTAAATTCGGATGCAATTTCTGTGTTTCATCGTCAACAAGAAGGTCCAAGGTATACAGTAAACCTAAAGTGATGCATCGGAATCTAAAACTGGACTAACAGGAGAGGGTCAAATCAGAGAAATTTACGGAGTCAGTCCTCTTGTACTTAAGTCGGCATTGTGCTTTTTGTATTAAATTCAGATGCAATTTCAGTGTTTCATCGTCAGTAAGAAGGTCCAAGGGATACAGTAAACATGAAGTAAAGCATCGGAATCTAAAACTGGACCTACAGGAGAGGTTCAAATCATAGAAAGTTAGAGTGTCAGTCCGCTTGTACTTAAGTCAGCATTGTGTCTTTTGTATTAAATTCAGATTCAATTTCTGTGTTTCATCGACAATAAGAAGGTAAAAGGTATACATTAAACCTGAAGTGAAGCACGGAATCTAAAACTGGACTCACAGGAGAGGTTCAAATCATAGAAAGTTAGAGTGTCAGTCCTCGTGTAGTTAAGCCGGCATTGTGCCTTTTGTATTAAATTCAGATGCGTTTCTGTGTTTCATCGTCAATAAGAAGGTCCTTGGTATACAGTAAACCTGAAGTGAAGCATCGGAATCTAAAACTGGACTCACAGGAAAGGTTCAAATCATAGAAAGTTAAAGTGTCAGTCCACTTGTACTTAAGTCAGCATTCTGCTTTTGTATTAAATTCGGATGCTATTTCTGTGTTTCATCGTCAATAAAAAAGTCCAAGGTATTCACTAAACCTGAAGTGATCCATCGGAATCTAAAACTGGACTAACAGGAGAGGTTGAAATCATAGAAAGTTAGGGGTCAGTAATCTTGTACTTAAGTAGGCATTGTGTTTTTGATTTAATTCAGATGCAATTTGTGTGTTTCATCGTCAATAAGAAGGTCCAAGGGATTCAGTAAACCTGAAGTGAATCATTGGAAATTAAAACTGGACCTACAGGAGAGGTTCAAATCATAGAAAGTTAGAGTGTTAGTCCGCTTGTACTTGAGTCTACATTGTGCCTTTTGTATTAAATTCAGATGCAATTTCTGTGTTTCATCGTCAATAAGAAGGTCCAAGGGATACAGTAAACCTGAAGTGAAGCATCGGAATCTAAAACTGGACTCACAGGAGAGGTTCAAATCATAGAAAGTTAGAGTGTCAGTCCTCTTGTACTTAAGTCGGCATTGTGCCTTATGTATTAAATTCAGATGCGTTTTCTGTGTTTCATCGTCAATAAGAAGGTCTAAGGTACACAGTAAACCTGAAGTGAAACATCAGAATCTAAACTGGACTCACAGGAGAGGTTCAAATCACAGAAAGTTAGTGTGTTAGTCCGCTTGTACTTGAGTCGGCATTGTGCCTTTTGTATTAAAGTCGGATGCCATTTCTTTGTTTCATCGTCAATAAGAAGGTCCAAGGGAAACAGTAAACCTGAAGTGAAGCATCTGAATCTAAAACTGGACACACAGGAAAGGTTCAAATCATGGAAAGTTAGAGTGTCAGTCCTCTTGTACTTAAGTCAGCATTGTGCTTTTGTATTAAATTCGGATGCAATTTCTGTTTTTCATCGTCAATAAAAAAGTCCAAGGTATACACTAAACCTGATGTGATGCATGGGAATCTAAGACTGGACTAACAGGAGAGGTTGAAATCATAGAAAGTTAGGGAGTCAGTCCTTTTGTACTTAAGTCGGCATTGTGCTTTTTGTATTAAATACAGATGCAATTTCTGTGTTTCATCGTCAATAAGAAGGTCCAAGGGATACAGTAAACCTGAAGTGAAACATCGGAATTTAAAACTGGACCTACAGGAGAGGTTCAAATCATAGAAAGTTATAGTGTTAGTCCGCTTGTACTTGAGTCGGCATTGTGCCTTTTGTATGAAATTCAGATGCAATTTCTGTGTTTCGTCGACAATAAGAAGGTCCAAGGTATACAGTAAAGCTGAAGTGAAGCATCAGAATCTAAAACTGGACTCACAGCAGAGGTTCAAATCATGGAGAGTTAGAGTGTCAGTCCTCTTGTACTTAAGTCGGCATTCCGCCTTTTGTATTAAAATCGGATGCTATTTCTGTGTTTCAACCGTCAATAAGAAGGTACAAGGGATACAGTAAACCTGAAGTGAAGCATCGGAATCTAAAACTGGACTCACAGGAGAGGTTCAAATGATAGAAAGTTAGAGTGTCAGTCCTCCTGTAGTTAAGTCGGCATTGTGCCTTTTGCATTACATTCAGATGCGTTTTCTGTGTTTCATCGTCAATAAGAAGGTCCAAAGATACAGTAAACCTGAAGTGAAGCATTAGAATCTAAACTGGACACACAGGCGAGTTTTAAATCATAGAAAGTTAGAGTGTCAGTCCTCTTGTTCATAAGTCGGCATTGTGCCTTTTGTATTAAATTCGGATGCAATTTCTGTGTTTCATCGTCAATAAGAAGGTCCAAGGGAAACAGGTAACCTGAAGTGAAGCATCGTAATCTAAAACTGGACTCACAGGAGACGTCCAAATCATAGAAAGGTAGAGTGTCAGTCCTCTTGTACTTAAGTCAGTATTGTGCTTTTGTATTAAATTCGGATGCAATTTCTGTGTTTCATCGTCAATATGAAGGTCCAAGGTATACAGTAAACCTGAAGTGATGCATCGGAATCTAAAACTGGACTAACAGGAGAGGTTCAAATCATAGAAATTTACGGAGTCAGTCCTCTTGTACTTAAGTCGGCATTGTGCTTTTTGTATTAAATTCAGATGCAATTTCAGTGTTTCATCGTCAGTAAGAAGGTCCAAGGGATACGGTAAACGTGAAAGAAAGCATCGGAATCTAAAACTGGACCAACAGGAGAGGTTCAAATCATAGAAAGTTAGAGTGTCAGTCCGCTTGTACTTCAGTCAGCATTGTGTCTTTTGTATTAAATTCAGATTCAATTTCTGTGTTTCATCGACAATAAGAAGGTAAAAGGTATACAATAAACCTGAAGTGAAGCATCGGAATCTAAAACTGGACTCACAGGAGAGGTTCACATCATAGAAAGTTAGAGTGTCAGTCCTCGTGTAGTTAAGCCAGCATTGTGCCTTTTGTATTAAATTCAGATGCGTTTTCTGTGATTCGTCGTCAATAAGAAGGTCCTAGGTATACAGTAAACCTGAAGTGAAGCATCGGAATCTAAAACTGGACTCACAGGAAAGGTTCAAATCATAGAAAGTAAAAGTGTCAGTCCTCTTGTACTTAAGTCAGCATTCTGCTTTTGTATAAAATTCGGATGCAATTTCTGTGTTTCATCGTCAAAAAAAAAGTCCAAGGTATACACTAAACCTGAAGTGATCCATCGGAATCTAGAACTGGACTAACAGGAGAGGTTTAAATCATAGAAAGTTAGGGGTCAGTCCTCTTGTACTTAAGTAGGCATTGTGTTTTTGATTTAATTCAGATGCAATTTGTGTGTTTCATCGTCAATAAGAAGATCCAAGGGATTCAGTAAACCTGAAGTGAATCATCGGAATTTAAAACTGGACCTACAGGAGAGGTTCAAATCATAGAAAGTTAGAGTGTTAGTCCGCTTGTACTTGAGTCTACATTGTGCCTTTTGTATTAAATTCAGATGCAATTTCTGTTTTACATCGTCAATAAGAAGGTCCAAGGTATAAGGTAAACCTGAAGTGAAGCACCGGAATCTGAAACTGGACTCTATAAAGGCACATTTGCATGCCGAGCGTGAGTTTCCTCGGAAACGCGAGATATTAATTAAATAAATAATCAGTGACAAATAAATAAAGCCTATGGCACACAACAGCAGCGCTGTGTCGCTGATAAAACAAAAGTACATTTTCGTTAGTCGTATGTTTGATTAAAAAAAAAAGAGAGAGCTCTCGTTGAAGTGGTGCGAGAAGCACGTATTTTAGTTTATTGTCTGGCACACCGCCATATTTCATGATATAGAAAATTACTGCGAGTTGCAACCATACTAGGCACTCGATTCTGTAAAGAATTTATATTTATAAAAGTAAGTAGGATTATGAACTGTAGGCTTATTCATTGAATATATCTGATTTAACTAACTGTGTAATTTTTTGTTTAGTAGACAATCACCTCTGTACGACGTTTTGGCATGGCTGGCGAATTATTGTAATATTGAGATTTAGTTTATGAGTCCGCACCTACCGCAGCAGTCTTTGGAAACGATTTAATTACGAAGTCCGATTATCTCAGTTTTATTTCACGGTCAACTACGAGTAACATTGCCTTTACGAAAAAGCCATTGTCAAGCGTCTGATACCGAATAATCAAAACCTGACGACTCATAGGAGAGCCAATCAGACAGATAAAAATAATTAATATTTTAATTTTATTTTATTTTATTTTATTTATTTTATATTGGCGACTGCGTGTCGGACTTGTTATTTTGTCATTTGTTACATTGTTCTCTTTGTTTCATGTGAAAAATCAACCTTCTGGTCCTGGACTTGACTATATGAGAAATAAAAAAAATCAGAAGATATTTGCCAATTATAAAATTTTGCGGGAAGACGCAAAGAAGCTTCCAGCAAAATAAGGTAAGACGCAGCATCTTTGCATTAGCAGGCTTGACCAGACGTATAATTCAGTGTATTAGCTTTTCAGTAAAATTCTGTAGTGTTTCTTTTCCGCATAACAGTTTCAGTGATAAATTCCATTCTCAGTATTTTTCCTTAAACAATAACGTATGCAACAATACCAATACACGAGTGTACAATATGGCCGACTTCTGTACGATATCATGTAACATGGCCAGCAGCCATTACCAATAATCTCAAATTCAGTTTATATTTTTAAATTAACAGACAGCCATTGTTGCTACGACCGATTCATACTTAACTGTATTTTATTTTAAAATCAGTGTCAAATATTTTCTTGAAACATATATCACGTGTGGCATGGTAATAACTAGAAAACAATACGCAAAAATGGAACAGCAAAGACGTACTATTCAGACGCAATCCGACTCGGACGAGAGACAAATGTTAGAAAATGACTTTACGACAGCAACCGGTAGTGACGATTCATCAAACATTGACGCGAGTGTTGACGAAAATTTTGACAATAGGCCTTCCACCACAAAAATTTCAAAGTCTCAGTCAGAGCCCATGTTAATACATGACGTCACGTCTAATGACGCGGCGGGGGCAGAGACCTTGCAAACAGTAAACATTGCCAACATGTTACAAATGCTAATGAAACAAAACGCAGAAAATATGGCAACCTTAAGGATGCAGAACGCGGAAAACATGGCAACCTTAAAGACACAAAATGAACAGTTAAAGACACAAAATGACGAAATTAAATCTGATCTCATAGCAATCAAGGCATGTAATGACACTTTGTGTAAACGTGTGGAACTTATAGACGCCACACTGACCGAACAGATGACTGAACTCAGTACGAAATTTTCCAGGCTTAATACGAGACAAGAAAAGACTACAAATGACGTAGCACTTTTACAGAAACAATTAAAAAACCTTAATGTCACGTGTGAAGCTCTTACTGAACAAATTCAAACATATCCTTCAGTACACGACAACCTTGAAAAACGAATTACTGACGTGCAGAATAAATTTGACGATGTTGAACAACACCTGACTGACATCTTACAATCTGATGCCACAGCTCATTTTCAAAATATTAATAAAGAATTTCATGATTGGGTAGAGAACAAAGACAAACATTTTGATAGATGCATACGTGAAAATTTACCAACAATTGTGCACGACTCCGTAGCGGAATACATCACTAATAACAAACAGCTGATTAGTGACGCAGTACAATCCGTCACTGCACCCATGAGACAATTCACCGATCAACCACAGTCTGAATGTAACGAAAATATCAGTCAAAATGTACAGTTCAGAAACCAATATACATTCGAGTATGACGCACACATACCGCACACCACAAACACACAAGAACAAAACACACCACGACTACAACACATACCACGACGTGCAACCACAAACACAAGCTATTATCATGGTAAACCACAGCAACATTATCGTAATTACTCGCCAGCTGAGCATTGCAGTAATTACAGTGGAACAAATCCATATCATAATGCAAAGGAAGAAGAAAGCTTAATAAAACACAGGCAATTTCAGGCTTTTATCCCAGAGAAACGAACCATTCATCCGGTGATTTTTCTTAAATCTTTTAGTAACGCATTTCCACGCACTTGGAGTGACCGGAAAAAGATTTCATATATTGTCGGTTACATCCAAGGCGATGCAGCTGTCTGGGCATACAGTCAAGCTGACGTATGTACCACGTACAGTGAGTTTGAGCGTGCCTTTCTGAACAAATTCTGGTCGCAATCCGTCCAGGAGCGACTCAGGAGACAAATTTTAGAACCTGAAACTTTTAACAGTAAAAATGGTAACTTACGCAGATATTTTGAAAAATACTTGAACATGGGACATTTTTTAGACGAACCAGTCGCAACACGTGATATACTCCGAGCGTTGAAGGCCAAATTGCCTTTCAACATTAAGGAAAAACTTCTACATATCCCGGATGACGATTCAGATTATTTTTTAACAGCTTTAGATTCGGTTGACATGTTACTTGAAGATCAGCGCTTCGCGCGGCAAAACAGCAGCCACAATGTTTACACTAGTGGTATGCAAAACATGCAGGCTTGCCAACACAATTCTGGCGCGCCCACAGTTGGATACGCGGTACAACAAAAACAGCAAACTCACATGCCGTCTCAGTACGGAAATCAAAATCAACACGCGTATTCCAATACGAACAATAGTTACAACAGTAATAACATTTCATGCGGCAATCCATACAAAAGGCACCGCGGTAATAACTGCAACGGTAACAACGGATACAAAGGTAATAACAAAAACACAAACAGAAATAGAAATAATAATAACTACGAGCCAAGACAGCATCAAGGTTGGACTCGTAACGATCAGTACTTTCATTCAAACTCTGCTTTACCACAGCAGCCACCAGGTCAAAATTGGAGCATACCTTACGACCGACAGGTAAGTTATAATGCGCAACAGCAACAACAACCGCAAAAGTTTGGAGATCATAATAGGCAATATCCGAATGTGAATATAATAGAAATGACACCTGATGCACAACCTCAATCTGTGTCAGTACCTAGTACAAATGATAATCCAACAAACTAGAAACAGTCACTACTTTGCCCCAGGTCGTGGCTGAAGAATCCTTGGGGGGCGGCTTCAATGTTAATCAGTTATTTGACACCACACTTGAACAACAGAATAATGATATGCCGAGTAATTCTAAACAAAAGCTACCTGTTTTATTTATAAGATACAACCACAATAACAATATATCAGATGAACTTTTACAAGACAGTACACAATGTCGTTTAAACACAAATGAAATTGTTTTAGCATCCACTACTGGTGTAGTAGGTGGGATTCCAACTACTATTATCCTAGATACAGGTGCAGCTGTGAGCGTTTTATCTTTTAATTTTTATAAAAAGATGTGTGAATTGGAACCTGTGCCTGAGTTTCCTGCCCAAAACTGTAAAATAACTACTGCACTAGGTAATAAGTCATGTAGGGTTACGAAGCAAGTTTTTGTAAACGTTAAAATAGGTAATGGAACCGTACAATGGCCATTCCTGGTTGTACAAAACCTTGTGACAAATTGCATATTAGGAATAGATATTATGAGCGAGAAGGACTGCATTATAGACTTCTCCAAAGGTAAATGTATTTTAAATGATAAAGGCAGTGTAATTATTATTGATTTGGACAGGAGAACTCTAAAGCATGACAAACACTGTACAGGGTACAAGGTACAGTTAGTACCTGACAAAGACATTCAAGACATGCAAACACACTCATCTGACAGAGAGCTAATGGACTTGAAAACATTGCTTGATCATAAGATAAGTGAAGCTACAGCTCTCAGTGTACATGAACGTATAAAACTACAGGAAGTGTTATCCAAATATTTACAAGTTTTTACCAAACGATTAGGTGTTATCAACACGTATGTGTACAAGATTGAAGTTAAGCCTCACAAGATCTTCTGCCATAAGACATATAACGTACCGTTATCTCAACGACCTGCTGTGTGGCAAGAACTAAAACAAATTACAACATAGATTATAAGTAGTATAGAAATTTTCATTTCAGCGGTTCCAGTGACGCAGTTGAAGACAGAAGAACTTTTCTTTCAACGCCGCGGCACCACCGAGAAGACTGAATATTAAAGTAAAATTTATGATTACGTAGCAGTGAATGACATATTAATTTTTCACGGAACATTTGTTATTGTAGGTACCACTGACTTGATATGACACCTGACGAACCGACAGACGTCATCTGTGAAGCGATCTTTTACTTCGAGAAATAGATTAGACGCACATCTCTCAGCAAGAAAAGCATCTACCAGTAGTCAAGGCCACACAGACACACTACACACACGCACAAAACGCGAGGAATCGAACATTTTCTCTCTCTTACTATTTTGAATATTTATTGAGTAGTGAAAACGCCTGGTCTTGCCTACTGATGTAATGAATGTTGTGTCTAACCTATCTTAATTTCAGATGACATCACAAAAAACATCGATAATATCCCAGCAAAACCGCTAAAGAGGATGTAAATATCTGCAATTCATGTAATCAAATATGACACAATGTAATAACCTATAGCTATGTAATGATGATGTAAACATGTTTATGTGCAACTGTATTATGTTTATGCTAAGAAAATATGTGACGTGTGTATGTATTATTACTTATGTTTTTTTTAAACTGATGTATAATGTAACTGTTACTGTGTGAAAATTTGAACGATAACGAGTGCCAAAATGTGAAAAACTTTAAAAAAAAAAAAAAAAAAAAAAAAATTGCGTAGTGAACCACTATTCACGGACATTAACGTACATTACTAAGTCTGCAACTACGCAGAAACCTATGTGAAAGAAACTGTTAATGACATTCATGATGCATCGTACCTTTGTTAACGCGATGAACGATTTCTTCGATGAGTAACCACGAACATTTAGGTGAGCTATATTTAAAAAAAAAACTGAATATGTGAAGTGCATAATTCGTGCATCGTCTAGCGACATTACTACAGTACCCAACTTCAAGATGTTAACTGGATTAAATGGACACAAAGTGCCTGTCCAGAAAACAACACGACGGGTGGAAGAATTTTGGTTGGAACTTCAGGGAATGAAATGTTCTCGAAATGTGACGGACACGCTTACCTGGACTGTCCAAGGATCGACGCCAGCTATGTGCCGTCCGAGGTTCTGCAACCAAGCTTCCACGGAATATCGAAAACGAACTGCATATGGACTAATTACTCGACGGGTCACGTCTGATCTGTAATAAACAATGCTTTTTGTCACAACGAACTGCATCACAACGACTATAATGGAAATAGGAAATGGACATGCTTATGTATCAATCACGTTGTTATACAACGATGTTACTGTGAAAAAAAAAAACTTTACCACGACGATACTAACCTGTAAAAAAAATTATTGTGCATCAGATGAATATGAACTGTGATAACGACACCATGTGTATAGGTCAACGCACCTGAAAAATACGGACATTTTTCTTTGAAGCATTTCATTGCAATGCTATGTAACTAAGAACATTCAACAATCTAGAGTTGTATTGTATTATAACAAATATTGTAATTTTAAAACTAAGTTACCTGTCATAGAATGTAGTCTTCATATGTAATCTTGGTGGAATATTTTCTTTGTGCAACGACTAAGAAATGCGCGCGCACACGAACAATATGAACTGCAATACTGTGCCGCGTGATCTAAATTTACGAAATAACGGCAGTGCCGTAGTTACACAGACGCTTCTGCGCATGCGCGCACTCTGTTTTGCCAACATAAGAACTTTTTCGGCGCACGCGCGTCATTCAAATTTTGTGTATAATATACAGTATAATGTAAGTCATGTAAATAGTTGTAGATAACTTAGATTTTCTTGTGCCTTTAGGTGAATTGCTCGCCTGCAGGTGTGTCCTTTCGCCTCGCAATTCAGGGGGCAATATAAAGGCACATTTGCATGCCGAGCGTGAGTTTCCACGGAAACGCGAGATATTAATTAAATAAATAATCAGTGACAAATAAATAAAGCCTATGGCACACAACTGCAGCGCTGTGTCGCTGATAAAACAAAAGTACATTTTCGTTAGTCGTATGTTTGATTAAAAAAAAAAGAGAGAGCTCTCGTTGAAGTGGTGCGAGAAGCACGTATTTTAGTTTATTGTCTGGCACACCGCCATATTTCATGATATAGAAAATTACTGCGAGTTGCAACCATACTAGGCACTCGATTCTGTAAAGAATTTATATTTATAAAAGTAAGTAGGATTATGAACTGTAGGCTTATTCATTGAATATATCTGATTTAACTAACTGTGTAATTTTTTGTTTAGTAGACAATCACCTCTGTACGACGTTTTGGCATGGCTGGCGAATTATTGTAATATTGAGATTTAGTTTATGAGTCCGCACCTACCGCAGCAGTCTTTGGAAACGATTTAATTACGAAGTCCGATTATCTCAGTTTTATTTCACGGTCAACTACGAGTAACATTGCCTTTACGAAAAAGCCATTGTCAAGCGTCTGATACCGAATAATCAAAACCTGACGACTCATAGGAGAGCCAATCAGACAGATAAAAATAATTAATATTTAATATTTTATTTTATTTATTTTATAACTCACAGGAGCGGTTCAAATCATAGAGAGTTAGTGTGTCAGTCCTCTTTTACTTAAGTCGGCATTGTGACTATTGTATTGAATTCGAATGCGATTTCTGTGTTTCATCGTCAATAAGAAGGTCCAAGGGATACAGTAAACCTGAAGTGAAACATCGGAATTTAAAACTGGACCTACAGGAGAGGTTCAAATCATAGAAAGTTATAGTGTTAGTCCGCTTGTACTTGAGTCGGCATTGTGCCTTTTGTATGAAATTCAGATGCAGTTTCTGTGTTTCATCGACAATAAGAAGGTCCAAGGTATAGAGTAAAGCTGAAGTGAAGCATCAGAATCTAAAACTATACTCACAGCAGAGGTTCAAATCATAGAGAGTTAGAGTGTCAGTCCTCTTGTACTTAAGTCGGCATTCCGTCTTTTGTATTAAATTCGGATGCAATTTCTGTGTTTCAACCGTCAATAAGAATGTCCAAGGGATACAGTAAACCTGAAGTGAAGCATCGGAATCTAAAACAGGACTCACAGGAGAGGTTCAAATGATAGAAAGTTAGAGTGTCAGTCCTCCTCTAGTTAAGTCGGCATTGTGCCTTTTGCATTACATTCAGATGCGTTTTCTGTGTTTCAGCGTCAATAAGAAGGTCCAAAGAATACAGTAAACCTGAAGTGAAGCATTAGAATCTAAACTGGACTCACAGGCGAGGTTTAAATCATAGAAAGTTAGAGTGTCAGTCCTCTTGTACTTAAGTCGGCCTTGTGCCTTTTGTATTAAATTCGGATGCAATTTCTGTGTTTCATCGTCAATAAGAAGGTCCAAGGGAAACAGTTAACCTGAAGTGAAGCATCGGAATCTAAAACTGGACTCACAGGAGACGTCCAAATCATAGAAAGATAGAGTGTCAGTCCTCTTGTACTTAAGTCAGTATTGTGCTTTTGTATTAAATTCGGATGCAATTTCTGTGTTTCATCGTCAATATGAAGGTCCAAGGTATACAGTAAACCTGAAGTGATGCATCGGAATCTAAAACTGGACTAACAGGAGAGGTTGAAATCATAGAAAGTTAGGGAGTCAGTCCTCATGTACTTAAGTCGGCATTGTGCTTTTTGTATTAAATTCAGATGAAATTTTTGTGTTTCATCGTCAATAAGGAGGTCCAAGGGATACAGTAAACCTGAAGTGAAGCATTGGAATCTAAAACTGGACTCACAGGAGAGGTTCAAATCATAGAAAGTTATAGTGTCAGTCCGCCTGTAGTTAAGTCGGCATTGTGCCGTTTGCATTACATTCAGATGCGTTATCTGTGTTTCATCATCAATAAGAAGGTACAAGGTATACAGTAATCCTGAAGTGAAGCATCTGAATCTAAACTGGACTCACAGAAGAGGTTCAAATCGTAGAAAGTTAGAGTGTAAGTCATCTTGTACTTAAGTCGGCATTGTGCCTTTTGTATTAGATTCGGATGCAATTTGTGTGTTTCATCGACAATAAGAAGGTGAAAGGTACACAGTAAACCTGAAGTGAAGCATCGGAATCTAAAACTGGACTCACAGGAGAGGTTCAAATCATAGAACGTTAGAGTGTCAGTCCTCGTGTAGTTAAGTCGGCATTGTGCCCTTTGTATTAAATTCAGATGCGTTTTCTGTGTTTCATCGTCAATAAGAAGGTCCTAGGTATACAGTAAACCTGAAGTGAAGCATCGGAATCTAAAACTGGACTCACAGGAAAGGTTCAAAGCATAGAAATTTAAAGTGTCAGTCCTCTTGTACTTAAGTCAGCATTCTGCTTTTGTATTAAATTCGAATTCAATTTCTGTGTTTCATCGTCAATAAAAAAGTCCAAGGTATACACTAAACCTGAAGTGATCCATCGGAATCTAAAACTGGACTAACAGGAGAGGTTGAAATCATAGAAAGTTGGGGGTCAGTCCTCTTGTACTTAAGTCGGCATTGTGTTTTTGATTTAATTCAGATGCAATTTCTGTGTTTCATCGTCAATAAGAAGGTCCAAGGGATTCAGTAAACCTGAAGTGAATCATCGTAATTTAAAACTGGACCTACAGGAGAGGTTCAAATCATAGAAAGTTAGAGTGTTAGTCCGCTTGTACTTGAGTCTACATTGTGCCTTTTGTATTAAATTCAGATGCAATTTCTGTGTTACATCGTCAATAAGAAGGACCAAGGTATACAGTAAACCTGAAGTGAAGCACCGGAATCTAAAACTGGACTCACAGGAGCGGTTCAAATCATAGAGAGTTAGTGTGTCAGTCCTCTTTTACTTAAGTCGGCATTGTGCCTTTTGTATTGAATTCGAATGCTATTTCTGTGTTTCATCGTCAATAAGAAGGTCCAAGGGATACAGTAAACCTGAAGTGAAGCATCGGAATCTAAAACTGGACTCACAGGAGAGGTTCAAATCATAGAAAGTTAGAGTGTCAGTCCTCTTGTACTTAAGTCGGCATTGTGCCTTATGTATTAAATTCAGATGCGATTTCTGTGTTTCATCGTCAATAAAAAGGTCCAAGGTACACAGTAAACCTGAAGTGAAGCATCAGAATCTAAACTGGACTCACAGGAGAGGTTCAAATCATAGAAAGTTAGTGTGTTAGTCCGCTTGTACTTGAGTCGGCATTGTGCCTTTTGTATTAAAGTCGGATGCCATTTCTGTGTTTCATCGTCAATACGAAGGTCCTAGGGAAACAGTAAACCTGAAGTGAGGCATCGGAATCTAATACTGGACTCACAGGAAAGGTTCAAATCATGGAAAGTTAGAGTGTCAGTCCTCTTGTACTTAAGTCAGCATTGTGCTTTTGTATTAAATTCGGATGCAATTTCTGTGTTTTATCTTCAATAAAAAAGTCCAAGGTATACACTAAACCTGAAGTGATGCATCGGAATCTAAAACTGGACTAACAGGAGAGGTTGAAATCATAGAAAGTTAGGGAGTCAGTCCTTTTGTACTTAAGTCGGCATTGTGCTTTTTGTATTAAATACAGATGCAATTTCTGTGTTTCATCGTCAATAAGAAGATCCAAGGGATACAGTAAACCTGAAGTGAAACATCGGAATTTAAAACTGGACCTACAGGAGAGGTTCAAATCATAGAAATTTAGAGTGTTTGTCCGCTTGTACTTGAGTCGGCATTGTGCCATTTGTATGAAATTCAGATGCAATTTCTGTGTTTCATCGACAATAAGAAGGTCCAAGGTATACAGTAAAGCTGAAGTGAAGCATCAGAATCTAAAACTGGACTCACAGCAGAGGTTCAAATCATAGAGAGTTAGAGTGTCAGTCCTCCTGTACTTAAGTCGGCATTCCGCCTTTTGTATTAAATTCGGATGCAATTTCTGTGTTTCAACCGCCAATAAGAAGGTCCAAGGGATACAGTAAACCTGAAGTGAAGCATCGGAATCTAAAACTGCACTCACAGGAGAGGTTCAAATCATAGAAAGTTAGAGTGTCAGTCCTCCTGTAGTTAAGTCGGCATTGTGCCTTTTGCATTAGATTCAGATGCGTTTTCTGTGTTTCATCGTCAATAAGAAGGTCCAAAGAATACAGTAAACCTGAAGTGATGCATCGGAATCTAAAACTGGACCAACAGGAGAGGTTGAAATCATAGAAAGTTAAGGAGTCAGTCCTCATGTACTTAAGTCGGCATTGTGCTTTTTGTATTAAATTCAGATGACATTTCTGTGTTTCATCGTCAGTAAGAAGGTCCAAGGGATACATTAAACCTGAAGTAAAGCATCGGAATCCAAAACTGGACCTACAGGAGAGGTTCAAATCATAGAAATTTAGAGTGTCAGTCCGCTTGTACTTAAGACGGCATTGTGCCTTTTGTATTAAAATCAGATTCAATTTCTGTGTTTCATCGTCAATAAGAAGGTAAAAGGAGTACAGTAAACCTGAAGTGAAGCATCGGAATCTAAAACTGGACTCACAGCAGAGGTTCAAATCATAGAAAGTTAGAGTTTCTGTCCTGTTGTAGTTAAGTCGGCATTGTGCCTTTTGTATTAAATTCAGATACAATTTCTGTGTTACATCGTCAATAAGATGGTCGAAGGGATACAGTAAACCTGAAGTGAAGCATCGGGATCTAAAACTGGACTCACAGGAGATGTTCAAATCATAGAGAGTTAGAGTGTCAGTAATCTTTTACTAAAGTAGGCATTGTGCCTTTTTATTCAATTCGGATGCAATTTCTGTGTTTCATCGTCAATAAGAAGGTCCAAGGGAAACAGTAAACCTAAATTGAAGCATCGGAATCTAAAACTGGATTCACAGGAGAAGTTCAAATCATAGAAAGTTAGAGTGTCAGTCTTCCTCTACTTAAGTCAGCATTGTGCTTTTGTATTAAATTCGGATGCAATTTCTGTGTTTCATCGTCAACAAGAAGGTCCAAGGTATACAGTAAACCTGAAGTGATGCATCGGAATCTAAAACTGGACTAACAGGAGTGGTTCAAATCAAAGAAATTTACGGAGTCAGTCCTCTTGTACTTAAGTCAGCATTGTGCCTTTGTATTAAATTCGGATGCAATGTCTGTGTTTCATCGTCAATAAAAAAGTGCAAGGAATACACTAAACATGAAGTGATCCATCGGAATCTAAAACTGGTCTAACAGGAGAGGTTGAAGTCATAGAAAGTTAGGGGTCAGTCCTCTTGTACTTAAGTCGGCATTGTGCCTTATGTATTAAATTCAGATGCGTTTTCTGTGTTTCATCGTCAATAAGAAGGTCCAAGGCATACAGTAAACCTGAAGTGCAGCATCGGATTCTAAAACTGGACTCACAGGAGAGGTTCAAATCATAGAAATTTAGAGTGTCAGTCCTCGTGTAGTTAAGTCGGCATTGTGCCTTTTGTATTAAATTCAGATGCGTTTTCTGTGTTTCATCGTCAATAAGAAGGTCCAAGTTATACAGTAAAGCTGAATTAAGCATCGGAATCTAAAACTGGACTCACAGCAGAGGTTCAAATAATAGAAAGTTTGAGTGTCTGTCCTCTTGTAGTTAAGTCGACATTGTGCCTTTTGTATTAAATTCAGATGCAATTTCTGTGTTACATCGTCAATAAGAAGGTCCAAGGTATACGGTAAACCTGAAGTGAAGCATCGGAATCTAAAACTGGACTCACAGGAGCGGTTCAAATCATAGAGAGTTAGGGTGTCTGTCCCCTTTTACTTAAGTCGGCATTGTGCCTTTTGTATCGAATGCGATTTCTGTGTTTCATCGTCAATAAGAAAGTCCAAGGGATACAGTAAACCTGAAGTGAAGCATCGGAATCTAAAACTGGACTCACAGGAGAGGTTCAAATCATAGAAATGTAGAGTGTCAGTCCTCTTGTACTCAAGCCGGCATTGTGCCTTTTGTATTAAATTCAGATGCAATTTCTGTGTTTCATCGTCAATAAGAAGGTCCAAGGCATACAGTAAACTCGAAGTGCAGCATCGGATTCTAAAGATGGACTCACAGGAGAGGTTCAAATCATAGAAATTTAGAGTGTCAGTCCTCTTGTACTTAAGTCGGCATTGTGCCTTTTGTACTAAATTCGGAAGCATTTTCTGTGTTTCATCGTCAAAAAGGAAGTCCAAGGGATACAGTAAACCTGAAGTGATGCTTCGGAATCTAAAACTTGACTCACAGGAGTGGCTCAAATCATAGAAAGTTAGAGTGTCAGTACTCTTGTACTTAAGTCGGCATTGTGCCTTTTGTATTAAAGTCGGATGCCATTTCTGTGTTCCATCGTCAATAAGAAGGTCCAAGGTATACAGTAAATCTGAAGTGAAGCATCGGAATCTAAAACTGGACTCACAGGAGAGGTTCAAATCATAGAAAGTTAGAGTGTCAGTCCTCTTGTACTTAAGTCGGCATTCCGTCTTTTGTATTAAATTCGGATGCAATTTCTGTGTTTCAACCGTCAATAAGAATGTCCAAGGGATACAGTAAACCTGAAGTGAAGCATCGGAATCTAAAACAGGACTCACAGGAGAGGTTCAAATGATAGAAAGTTAGAGTGTCAGTCCTCCTCTAGTTAAGTCGGCATTGTGCCTTTTGCATTACATTCAGATGCGTTTTCTGTGTTTCAGCGTCAATAAGAAGGTCCAAAGAATACAGTAAACCTGAAGTGAAGCATTAGAATCTAAACTGGACTCACAGGCGAGGTTTAAATCATAGAAAGTTAGAGTGTCAGTCCTCTTGTACTTAAGTCGGCCTTGTGCCTTTTGTATTAAATTCGGATGCAATTTCTGTGTTTCATCGTCAATAAGAAGGTCCAAGGGAAACAGTTAACCTGAAGTGAAGCATCGGAATCTAAAACTGGACTCACAGGTGACGTCCAAATCATAGAAAGATAGAGTGTCAGTCCTCTTGTACTTAAGTCAGTATTGTGCTTTTGTATTAAATTCGGATGCAATTTCTGTGTTTCATCGTCAATATGAAGGTCCAAGGTATACAGTAAACCTGAAGTGATGCATCGGAATCTAAAACTGGACTAACAGGAGAGGTTGAAATCATAGAAAGTTAGGGAGTCAGTCCTCATGTACTTAAGTCGGCATTGTGCTTTTTGTATTAAATTCAGATGAAATTTCTGTGTTTCATCGTCAATAAGGAGGTCCAAGGGATACAGTAAACCTGAAGTGAAGCATTGGAATCTAAAACTGGACTCACAGGAGAGGTTCAAATCATAGAAAGTTATAGTGTCAGTCCGCCTGTAGTTAAGTCGGCATTGTGCCGTTTGCATTACATTCAGATGCGTTATCTGTGTTTCATCATCAATAAGAAGGTACAAGGTATACAGTAATCCTGAAGTGAAGCATCTGAATCTAAACTGGACTCACAGAAGAGGTTCAAATCGTAGAAAGTTAGAGTGTAAGTCATCTTGTACTTAAGTCGGCATTGTGCCTTTTGTATTAGATTCGGATGCAATTTGTGTGTTTCATCGACAATAAGAAGGTGAAAGGTACACAGTAAACCTGAAGTGAAGCATCGGAATCTAAAACTGGACTCACAGGAGAGGTTCAAATCATAGAACGTTAGAGTGTCAGTCCTCGTGTAGTTAAGTCGGCATTGTGCCCTTTGTATTAAATTCAGATGCGTTTTCTGTGTTTCATCGTCAATAAGAAGGTCCTAGGTATACAGTAAACCTGAAGTGAAGCATCGGAATCTAAAACTGGACTCACAGGAAAGGTTCAAAGCATAGAAATTTAAAGTGTCAGTCCTCTTGTACTTAAGTCAGCATTCTGCTTTTGTATTAAATTCGAATTCAATTTCTGTGTTTCATCGTCAATAAAAAAGTCCAAGGTATACACTAAACCTGAAGTGATCCATCGGAATCTAAAACTGGACTAACAGGAGAGGTTGAAATCATAGAAAGTTGGGGGTCAGTCCTCTTGTACTTAAGTCGGCATTGTGTTTTTGATTTAATTCAGATGCAATTTCTGTGTTTCATCGTCAATAAGAAGGTCCAAAGGATTCAGTAAACCTGAAGTGAATCATCGTAATTTAAAACTGGACCTACAGGAGAGGTTCAAATCATAGAAAGTTAGAGTGTTAGTCCGCTTGTACTTGAGTCTACATTGTGCCTTTTGTATTAAATTCAGATGCAATTTCTGTGTTACATCGTCAATAAGAAGGACCAAGGTATACAGTAAACCTGAAGTGAAGCACCGGAATCTAAAACTGGACTCACAGGAGCGGTTCAAATCATAGAGAGTTAGTGTGTCAGTCCTCTTTTACTTAAGTCGGCATTGTGCCTTTTGTATTGAATTCGAATGCTATTTCTGTGTTTCATCGTCAATAAGAAGGTCCAAGGGATACAGTAAACCTGAAGTGAAGCATCGGAATCTAAAACTGGACTCACAGGAGAGGTTCAAATCATAGAAAGTTAGAGTGTCAGTCCTCTTGTACTTAAGTCGGCATTGTGCCTTATGTATTAAATTCAGATGCGATTTCTGTGTTTCATCGTCAATAAGAAGGTCCAAGGTACACAGTAAACCTGAAGTGAAGCATCAGAATCTAAACTGGACTCACAGGAGAGGTTCAAATCATAGAAAGTTAGTGTGTTAGTCCGCTTGTACTTGAGTCGGCATTGTGCCTTTTGTATTAAAGTCGGATGCCATTTCTGTGTTTCATCGTCAATACGAAGGTCCTAGGGAAACAGTAAACCTGAAGTGAGGCATCGGAATCTAATACTGGACTCACAGGAAAGGTTCAAATCATGGAAAGTTAGAGTGTCAGTCCTCTTGTACTTAAGTCAGCATTGTGCTTTTGTATTAAATTCGGATGCAATTTCTGTGTTTTATCTTCAATAAAAAAGTCCAAGGTATACACTAAACCTGAAGTGATGCATCGGAATCTAAAACTGGACTAACAGGAGAGGTTGAAATCATAGAAAGTTAGGGAGTCAGTCCTTTTGTACTTAAGTCGGCATTGTGCTTTTTGTATTAAATACAGATGCAATTTCTGTGTTTCATCGTCAATAAGAAGATCCAAGGGATACAGTAAACCTGAAGTGAAACATCGGAATTTAAAACTGGACCTACAGGAGAGGTTCAAATCATAGAAATTTAGAGTGTTTGTCCGCTTGTACTTGAGTCGGCATTGTGCCATTTGTATGAAATTCAGATGCAATTTCTGTGTTTCATCGACAATAAGAAGGTCCAAGGTATACAGTAAAGCTGAAGTGAAGCATCACAATCTAAAACTGGACTCACAGCAGAGGTTCAAATCATAGAGAGTTAGAGTGTCAGTCCTCCTGTACTTAAGTCGGCATTCCGCCTTTTGTATTAAATTCGGATGCAATTTCTGTGTTTCAACCGCCAATAAGAAGGTCCAAGGGATACAGTAAACCTGAAGTGAAGCATCGGAATCTAAAACTGCACTCACAGGAGAGGTTCAAATCATAGAAAGTTAGAGTGTCAGTCCTCCTGTAGTTAAGTCGGCATTGTGCCTTTTGCATTAGATTCAGATGCGTTTTCTGTGTTTCATCGTCAATAAGAAGGTCCAAAGAATACAGTAAACCTGAAGTGATGCATCGGAATCTAAAACTGGACCAACAGGAGAGGTTGAAATCATAGAAAGTTAAGGAGTCAGTCCTCATGTACTTAAGTCGGCATTGTGCTTTTTGTATTAAATTCAGATGACATTTCTGTGTTTCATCGTCAGTAAGAAGGTCCAAGGGATACATTAAACCTGAAGTAAAGCATCGGAATCCAAAACTGGACCTACAGGAGAGGTTCAAATCATAGAAATTTAGAGTGTCAGTCCGCTTGTACTTAAGACGGCATTGTGCCTTTTGTATTAAAATCAGATTCAATTTCTGTGTTTCATCGTCAATAAGAAGGTAAAAGGAGTACAGTAAACCTGAAGTGAAGCATCGGAATCTAAAACTGGACTCACAGCAGAGGTTCAAATCATAGAAAGTTAGAGTTTCTGTCCTGTTGTAGTTAAGTCGGCATTGTGCCTTTTGTATTAAATTCAGATACAATTTCTGTGTTACATCTTCAATAAGATGGTCGAAGGGATACAGTAAACCTGAAGTGAAGCATCGGGATCTAAAACTGGACTCACAGGAGATGTTCAAATCATAGAGAGTTAGAGTGTCAGTAATCTTTTACTAAAGTAGGCATTGTGCCTTTTTATTCAATTCGGATGCAATTTCTGTGTTTCATCGTCAATAAGAAGGTCCAAGGGAAACAGTAAACCTAAATTGAGGCATCGGAATCTAAAACTGGATTCACAGGAGAAGTTCAAATCATAGAAAGTTAGAGTGTCAGTCTTCCTCTACTTAAGTCAGCATTGTGCTTTTGTATTAAATTCGGATGCAATTTCTGTGTTTCATCGTCAACAAGAAGGTCCAAGGTATACAGTAAACCTGAAGTGATGCATCGGAATCTAAAACTGGACTAACAGGAGTGGTTCAAATCAAAGAAATTTACGGAGTCAGTCCTCTTGTACTTAAGTCAGCATTGTGCCTTTGTATTAAATTCGGATGCAATGTCTGTGTTTCATCGTCAATAAAAAAGTGCAAGGAATACACTAAACATGAAGTGATCCATCGGAATCTAAAACTGGTCTAACAGGAGAGGTTGAAGTCATAGAAAGTTAGGGGTCAGTCCTCTTGTACTTAAGTCGGCATTGTGCCTTATGTATTAAATTCAGATGCGTTTTCTGTGTTTCATCGTCAATAAGAAGGTCCAAGGCATACAGTAAACCTGAAGTGCAGCATCGGATTCTAAAACTGGACTCACAGGAGAGGTTCAAATCATAGAAATTTAGAGTGTCAGTCCTCGTGTAGTTAAGTCGGCATTGTGCCTTTTGTATTAAATTCAGATGCGTTTTCTGTGTTTCATCGTCAATAAGAAGGTCCAAGTTATACAGTAAAGCTGAATTAAGCATCGGAATCTAAAACTGGACTCACAGCAGAGGTTCAAATAATAGAAAGTTTGAGTGTCTGTCCTCTTGTAGTTAAGTCGACATTGTGCCTTTTGTATTAAATTCAGATGCAATTTCTGTGTTACATCGTCAATAAGAAGGTCCAAGGTATACGGTAAACCTGAAGTGAAGCATCGGAATCTAAAACTGGACTCACAGGAGCGGTTCAAATCATAGAGAGTTAGGGTGTCTGTCCCCTTTTACTTAAGTCGGCATTGTGCCTTTTGTATCGAATGCGATTTCTGTGTTTCATCGTCAATAAGAAAGTCCAAGGGATACAGTAAACCTGAAGTGAAGCATCGGAATCTAAAACTGGACTCACAGGAGAGGTTCAAATCATAGAAATGTAGAGTGTCAGTCCTCTTGTACTCAAGCCGGCATTGTGCCTTTTGTATTAAATTCAGATGCAATTTCTGTGTTTCATCGTCAATAAGAAGGTCCAAGGCATACAGTAAACTCGAAGTGCAGCATCGGATTCTAAAGATGGACTCACAGGAGAGGTTCAAATCATAGAAATTTAGAGTGTCAGTCCTCTTGTACTTAAGTCGGCATTGTGCCTTTTGTACTAAATTCGGAAGCATTTTCTGTGTTTCATCGTCAAAAAGGAAGTCCAAGGGATACAGTAAACCTGAAGTGATGCTTCGGAATCTAAAACTTGACTCACAGGAGTGGCTCAAATCATAGAAAGTTAGAGTGTCAGTACTCTTGTACTTAAGTCGGCATTGTGCCTTTTGTATTAAAGTCGGATGCCATTTCTGTGTTCCATCGTCAATAAGAAGGTCCAAGGTATACAGTAAATCTGAAGTGAAGCATCGGAATCTAAAACTGGACTCACAGGAGAGGTTCAAATCATAGAAAGTTAGAGTGTCAGTCCTCGTGTAGTTAAGTCGGCATTGTGCCTTTTGTATTAAATTCAGATGCGTTTTCTGTGTTTCATCGTCAATAAGAAGGTCCTAGGTATACAGTAAACCTGAAGTGAAGCATCGCAATCTAAAACTGGACTCACAGGAAAGGTTCAAATCATAGAAAGTTAAAGTGTCAGTCCTCTTGTACTTAAGTCAGCATTGTGCTTTTGTATTAAATTCGGATGCAATTTCTGTGTTTCATCGTCAATAAAAAAGTCCAAGGTATACACTAAACCTGAAGTGATCCATCGGTATCTAAAACTGGACTAACAGGAGAGGTTGAAATCATAGAAAGTTTGGGGTCACTCCTCTTGTACTTAAGTCGGCATTGTGTTTTTGATTTAATTCAGATGCAATTTCTGTGTTTCATCGTCAATAAGAAGGTCCAAGGGATTCAGTAAACCTGAAGTGAATCATCGGAATTTAAAACTGGACCTACAGGAGTGGTTCAAATCATAGAAAGTTAGAGTGTTAGTCCGCTTGTACTTGAGTCTACATTGTGCCTTTTGTATTAAATTCAGATGCCATTTCCCTGTTACATCGTCAATAAGAAGGTCCAAGGTATACGGTAAACCTGAAGTGAAGCACCGGAATCTAAAACTGGACTCACAGGAGCGGTTCAAATCATAGAGAGTTAGTGTGTCAGTCCTCTTTTACTTAAGTCGGCATTGTGCCTTTTGTATTGAATTCGAATGCGATTTCTGTGTTTCATCGTCAATAAGAAGGTCCAAGGGATACAGTAAACCTGAAGTGAAGCATCAGAATCTAAAACTGGACTCACAGGAAAGTTCAAATCATAGAAAGTTAGAGTGTCAGTCCTCTTGTACTTAAGTCGGCATTGTGCCTTCTGGATTAAATTCAGATGCGTTTTCTGTGTTCCATCGTCAATAAGAAGGTCCAAGGTACACAGTAAACCTGAAGTGAAGCATCAGAATCTAAACTGGACTCACAGGAGAGGTTCAAATCATAGAAAGTTAGTGTGTCAGTCCTCTTGTACTTAAGTCGGCATTGTGCCTTTTGTATTAAATTTGGATGCAATTTCTGTGTTTCATCGTCAATAAGATGGTCCAAGGGAAACAGTAAACCTCAAGTGAAGCATCGGAATCTAAAACTGGACTCACAGGAAAGGTTCAAATCATAGAAAGTTAGAGTGTCAGTCGTCTTGTACTTAAGTCAGCATTGTGCTTTTGTATGAAATTCGGATGCAATTTCTGTGTTTCATCGTCAATAAAAATGTCCAAGGTATACACTAAACCTGAAGTCATGCATCGGAATCTAAAACTGGATTAACAGGAGAGGTTGAAATCATAGAAAGTTAGGGAGTCAGTCCTTTTGTACTTAAGTCGGCATTGTGCTTATTGTATTAAATACAGATGCAATTTCTGTGTTTCATCGTCAATAAGAAGGTCCAAGGGATACAGTAAACCTGAAGTGAAACATCGGAATTTAAAACTGGACCTAAAGGAGAGGTTCAAATCGTAGAAAGTTAGAGTGTTTGTCCGCTTTTACTTGAGTCGGCATTGTGCCTTTTGTACGAAATTCAGATGCAATTTCTGTACTTCATCGACAATAAGAAGGTCCAAGGTATACAGTAAAGCTGAAGTGAAGCATCGGAATCTAAAACTGGACTCACAGCAGAGGTTCAAATAATAGAAAGTTTGAGTGTCTGTCCTCTTGTAGTTAAGTCGACATTGTGCCTTTTGTATTAAATTCAGATGCAATTTCTGTGTTACATCGTCAATAAGAAGGTCCAAGGTATACGGTAACCCTGAAGTGAAGCATCGGAATCTAAAACTGGACTCACAGGAGCGGTTCAAATCATAGAGAGTTAGAGTGTAACTCCCCTTTTACTTAAGTCGGAATTGTGCCTTTTGTATCGAACTCGAATGCGATTTCTGTGTTTCATCGACAATAATAAGGTCCAAAGTATACAGTAAAGCTGAAGTGATGCATCGGAATTTAAAACTGCACTCACAGGAGAGGTTCAAATCATAGAAAGTTAGAGTGTCAGTCCTCTTGTAGTTAAGTCGGCATTATGCCTTTTGTACTAAATTCAGATGCAATTTCTGTGTTTCATCGTCAATAAGAAGGTCCAAGGTATACAGTAAACCTGAAGTGAAGAATCGGAATCTAAAATTGGACTCACAGGAGAGGATCAAATCATAGTAAGTTAGAGTGTCAGTCCTCTTGTACTTAAGTCGGCATTGTGCCTTTTGTATTAAATTCAGATGCAATTTCTGTGTTTCACCGTCAATAAGAAGGTCCAAGGTATACAGTAAACCTGAAGTGAAGCATCGGGATCTAAAACTGGATTCACAGGAGAGGTTCAAATCATAGAAAGTTAGATGGTCAGTCCTCTTGTACTTAAGTCGGCATTGTGCCTTCTGTATTACATTCAGATGCAATTTCTGTATTTCATCGTCTATAAGAAGGTCCAAGGTATACAGTAAACCTGAAGTGAAGCATCGGAATCAAAAACTGGAGTCACAGGAGAGGTTCAAATCATTGATAGTTAGAGTAACAGTCCGCTTGTACTTAAGTCGGCATTGTGCCTTTTGTATTAAATTTGGATGCAATTTCTGAGTTTCATCGTCAATAAGAAGGTCCAAGGGATACAGTAAACCTGAAGTGAAGTATCGGAATCTGAAACTGGACTCTCAGGAGAGGTTCACATCATAGAAAATTAGAGTGTCAGTCCTCTTGTACGTAAGTCGGCATGCTGCCTTTTGTATTAAATTCAGATGCAATTTCTGTGTTTCATCATCTATAAGAATGTCCAAGGTATACAGTAAACCTGAAGTGAAGCATCGGAATCTAAAACTGGACTCACAGGAGAGGTTCAAATCATAGAGAGTTAGAGTGTCAGTCCTCTTGTACTTCAGTCATCATTGAGCCATTTGTATTAATTTCGGATATAATTTCTGTGTTCCCTCGTCAATACGAAGGACCAAGGGAAACAGTAAACCTGAAGTGAAGCATCGGAACCTAAAACTTGACCCACTGGAGGGGTTCAAATCATAAAAAGTTAGAGTGTCAGGCCTCTTGTACTTAAGTCTGCATTGTGCATTTTGCATTAAATTCGGATGCAATTTCTGTGTTTCATCGTCAATAAGAAGGTCCAAGGGATACAGTAAACCTGAAATGAAGCGTCAGAATCTAAAACTGGACCCAAAGGAGAGGTTCAAATCATAGAAAATTAGAGTGTCAGTCCTCTTGTAATTAAGTCGGCATTGTGCCCTTTGTATTACATTCGGATGCAATTTCTGTGTTTCATCGTCAATGAGATGTTCCAAGGGTTACAGTTAACCTGAAGTGAAGCATCGGAATGTACAACTTGACCCACTGGACGGGTTCAAATCATAGAAATTTAAAGTGACAGTCCTGTTGTACTTAAGTCGGCATTGTGCCTTTTGTATTAAATTCGGATGCAGTTTCTGTGTTTCATCGTCAATATGAAGGTCCAAGGGATACAGTAAACCTGAAGTGAAGCACCAGATTCTAAAACTGGACTCATAGGAGAGGTTCAAATCATAGAAAGTTTGAATGTCAATCTTCTTGTACTTTAGTAAGCATTGTGCCCTTTGTATTAAATTCGGATGCAATTTCTGTGTTTCATCGTCGACAAGGATGTCCAAGGGATACACTAAACCTGAAGTGAAGCATCGGAATCTAAAACTGGACTCACAGGAGAGGTTAAAATCGTAGAGAGTTAGAGTGTCAGTGCTCTTGTACTTAAGTCATCATTGTGACTTTTGTATTAATTTCGGATATAATTTCTGTGTTCCCTCGTCAATAAGATAGACCAAGGGATACAGTAAACCCGAAGTGAAGCATCAGAATCTAAAACTGGACTCACAGGAGAGGTTCAAATCATCGAAAGTTAGAGTGACAGACCTCTTGTATTTAAGTCGGCATTGTGCCTTTTGTATTAAATATGGATGCAATTTCTGTGTTTCATCGTCAATAAGAAGGTCCAAGGGATACAGTTAACCTGAAGTGAAGCATCGGAATCCAAAACAGGACTCACAGGAGAGGTTCAAATCATAGAAAGTTAGAGTGCCAGTCCTTTTGTACTTAAGTCGGCATTGTGCTTTACGTACTAAATTTGGATGCAATTTCTGTGTTTCATCGTCAATAAGAAGGTCCAAGCGATACAGTAAACCTGAGGTGAAGCATCGGAATCTAAAACAAAACTCACAGAAGAGGTTCATATCATAGAAAGTTAGAGTGTCAGTCCTCTTGTACTTAAGTCGGCATTGTGCCTTTTGTATTAAATTCGGATCCAATTTCTGTGTTTCATCGTCAATAAGGATGTCCAAGGGAAACAGCAAACCTGAAGTGAAGCATCGGAATCAAAAACTGGACTCACTGGAGAGGTTCAAATCATAGAAAGTTGGAGTGTCAGTCCTCTTGTACTTAAGTCGGCATTGTGCCCTTTTGTATGAAATTCGGATGCAATTTCTGTGTTCCATCGTCAATAAGAAGGTCCAAGGTATACAGTAAACCTAAAGTGAAGCATCGGAAACTAAAACTGGACTCACAGGAGAGGTTCAAATCAAAGAAATTTAGAGTGTCAGTCCTCTTGTACTTAAGTCGGCATTGTGCCTTTCGTATTAAATTCGGATGCAATTTCTGTGTTTCATCGTGAATAAGAGGGTCCAAGGGAAACAGTAACCCTGAAGTGAAGCATCGGAATCTAAAACTGGACTCACAGGAGACGTTCAAATCATAGAAAGTTAGAGTGCAGTCCTCTTGTACTTAGGTCGGCATTGTGCCTTTTGTATTAAATTCGGATATAATCTCTGTGTTTCATCGTCAATAAGAAGGTCCAAGGTATACAGTAAACCTGAAGTGAAGCATCGTAATCTGAAACTGGACTCACTGGATAGGTTCAAATCGTAGAAAATTAGAGTGTCAGTCCTCTTGTACTTAAGTCGGCATTGTGCCTTTTGAATTAAATTCGGATGCAATTTCTGTGTTTCATCGTCAATAAGGATGTCCAAGGGATACAGTAAACCTGAAGTGAAACATCGGAATCTAAACTGAACTCACAGGAGAGGTTCAAATCATGGAGAGTTAGAGTGTCAGTGCACTTGTACTTAAGTCAGCATTGTGCCTTTTGTATTATATTCTGATAATATTTCTGTGTTTCATCGTCAATAAGAAGGTCCAAGGGATACAGTAAACCTGAAGTGAAGCATCGGAATCTAAAACTGGACTCACAGGAGAGGTTCAAATCATAGAAAGTTAGAGTGTCAGTCCCGTTGTACTTAAGTCGGCTTTGTGCATTTGTATTAAATTCAGATGCTATTTCTGTGTTTCATCGGCAATGAGAAGGTCGAAGGGTTACAGTAAACCTGATGTGAAGCATCGGAATATAAAACTGGACTCACAGGAGAGGTTCAAAACATAGAGAATTAGAGTGTCAGTCCTCTTGTACTTAAGTCGGCATTGTGCCTTTTGTATTAAATTCAGATGCAATTTCTGTGTTTCATCGTCAATAAGATGGTCCAAGGGAAACAGTAACCCTTGAGTGAAGCATCGGAATCTAAAACTGGACTCTCAGGAGAGGTTCAAATCATAGAAAATCAGAGTGTCAGTCCTCTTGTACGTAAGTCGCCATGCTGCCTTTTGTAATAAATTCAGATGCAATTTCTGTGTTTCATCATCTATAAGAATGTCCGAGGTATACAGTAAACCTGGAGTGAAGCATCGGAATCTAAAACTGGACTCACAGGAGAGGTTCAAATCATAGAAAGTTAGAGTGTCAGTCCTCTTGTACTTAAGTCATCATTGTTCATTTTGTATTAAATTCGGATATAAATTCTGTGTTCCATCGTCAGTAAGATGGACCAAGGGATACAGTAAACCTGAAGTGAAGCATCAGAATCTAAAACTGGACTCACAGGAGGGGTTCAAATCATCGAAAGATAGAGTGACAGACCTCTTGTACTTAAGTCGGCATTGTGCCTCTTGTATTAAATTCGGATGCAATTTCTGTGTTTCATCGTCAATAAGAAGGTCCAAGGGAAACAGTAAACCTGAAGTGAAGCATCGGAATCCAAAACAGGACTCACAGGATAGGTTCAAATCATAGAAAGTTAGAGTGTCAGTCCCGTTGTACTTAAGTCGGCTTTGTGCATTTGTAATTAATTCAGATGCTATTTCTGTGTTTCATCGCCAATGAGAAGGTCGAAGGGTTACAGTAAACCTGATGTGAAGCATCGGAATCTAAAACTGGACTCACAGGAGAGGTTCAAAACATAGAAAGTTAGAGTGTCAGTCCTCTTGTACTTAAGTCGGCATTGTGCCTTTTGTATTAAATTCAGATGCAATTTCTGTGTTTCATCGTCAATAAGATGGTCCAAGGGAAACAGTAACCCTTGAGTGAAGCATCGGAATCTAAAACTGGACTCTCAGGAGAGGTTCAAATCATAGAAAATCAGAGTGTCAGACCTCTTGTACGTAAGTCGCCATGCTGCCTTTTGTAATAAATTCAGATGCAATTTCTGTGTTTCATCATCTATAAGAATGTCCAAGGTATACAGTAAACCTGGAGTGAAGCATCGGAATCTAAAAGTGGACTCACAGGAGAGGTTCAAATCATAGAAAGTTAGAGTGTCAGTCCTCTTGTACTTAAGTCATCATTGTGCCTTTTGTATTAAATTCGGATATAATTTCTGTGTTCCATCGTCAATAAGATGGACCAAGGGATACAGTAAACCTGAAGTGAAGTATCAGAATCTAAAACTGGACTCACAGGAGAGGTTCAAATCATCGAAAGTTAGAGTGACAGACCTCTTGTACATAAGTCGGCATTGTGCCTCTTGTATTAAATTCGGATGCAATTTCTGTGTTTCATCGTCAATAAGAAGGTCCAAGGGAAACAGTAAACCTGAAGTGAAGCATCGGAATCTGCAACTTGACCCACTGGAAGTGTTCAAATCATAGAAAGTTAAAGTGTCAGTCCTCTTTTACTTAAGTCGGCATTGTGCCTTTTGTACTAAATTCGGATGCAATTTCTGTGTTTCATCGTCAATATGAAGGTCCAAGGGATACAGTAAACCTGAAGTGAAGCACCAGAATCTAAAACTGGACTCACAGGAGAGGTTCAATTCATAGAAAATTAGAGTGTCGGTCCTCTTGTACTTAAGTCATCATTGTGCCTTTTGTATTAATTTCGGATATAATTTCTGTGTTCCCTCGTCAATAAGAAGGACCACGGGATACAGTAAACCTGAAGTGAAGCATCAGAATCTAAAACTGGACTCACAGGAGAGGTTCAAATCATCGAAAGTTAGAGTGACAGACCACTTGTATTTAAGTCGGCATTGTGCCTTTTGTATTAAATTCGGATGCAATTTCTGTGTTTCATCGTCAATAAGAAGGTCCAAGGGATACAGTTAACCTGAAGTGAAGCATCGGAATCCAAAACAGGACTCACTGGAGAGGTTCAAATCGTAGAAAGTTAGAGTGCCGGTCCTCTTGTACTTAAGTCGGCATTGTGCTTTACGTACTAAATTTGGATGCAATTTCTGTGTTTCATCGTCAATAAGAAGGTCCAAGCGATACAGTAAACCTGAGGTGAAGCATCGGAATCTAAAACAGGACTCACAGAAGAGGTTCATATCATAGAAAGTTAGAGTGTCAGTCCTCTTGTACTTAAGTCCTCATTGTGCCTTTTGTATTAAATTCGGATCCAATTTCTGTGTTTCATCGTCAATAAGGATGTCCAAGGGAAACACTAAACCTGAAGTTAAGCATCGGAATCAAAAACTGGACTCACTGGAGAGGTTCAAATCATAGAAAGTTGGAGTGTCAGTCCTCTTGTACTTAAGTCGGCATTGTGCCCTTTTGTATCAAATTCGGATGCAATATCTGTGTTTCATCGTCAATAAGAAGGTCCAAGGTATACAGTAAACCAAAAGTGAAGCATCGGAATCTAAAACTGGACTCACAGGAGAGGTTCAAATCATAGAAATTTAGAGTGTCAGTCCTCTTGTACTTAAGTCGGCATTGTGCCTTTCGTATTAAATTCGGATATAATCTCTGTGTTTCATCGTCAAAAAGAAGGTCCAAGGTATACAGTAAACCTGAAGTGAAGCATCGGAATCTAAAACTGGACTCACAGGAGAGGTTCAAATCACAGAAAGTTAGAGTGTCAGTCCTCTTGTAGTTAAGTCGGCATTGTGCCTTTTGTATTAAAATCGGATGCAATTTCTGTGATTCATCGTCAATAAGAAGGTCCAAGGGATACAGTAAACATGAAGTGAAGCATCGAAATCTAAAACAGGACTCACAGGAGAGGTTCAAATCACGGAAATTTTGAGTGTCAGTCCTCTTGTACTTAATACGGCATTGTGCCTTTTGTATTAAATTCGGATGCAATTTCTGTGTTTCATCGTCAATAAGAAGGTCCAAGGGAAACAGTAAACCTGAAGTGAAGCATCGTAATCTGAAACTGGACTCACTGGAGAGGTTCAAATCGTAGAAAATTAGAGTTTCAGTCCTCTTGTACTTAAGTCGGCATTGTGCCTTTTGAATTAAATTCGGATGCAATTTCTGTGTTTCATCGTCAATAAGGATGTCCAAGGGATACAGTAAACCTGAAGTGAAACATCGGAATCTAAACTGAACTCACAGGAGAGGTTCAAATCATGGAGAGTTATAGTGTCAGTCCACTTGTACTTAAGTCAGCATTGTGCCTTTTGTATTATATTCTGATAATATTTCTGTGTTTCATCGTCAATAAGAAGGTCCAAGGGATACAGTAAACCTGAAGTGAAGCATCGGAATCTAAAACTGGACTCACAGGAGAGGTTCAAATCATAGAGAGTTAGAGTGTCAGTCCTCTTGTACTTCAGTCATCATTGAGCCATTTGTATTAATTTCGGATATAATTTCTGTGTTCCCTCGTCAATACGAAGGACCTAGGGATACAGTAAACCTGAAGTGAAGCATCGGAATCTAAAACTGGACTCACAGGAGAGGTTCAAATCATCGAAAGCTAGAGTGTCAGTCCCCTTGTACTTAAGTCGGCATTGTGCCTTTTGTATTAAATTCGGATGCAATTACTGCGTTTCATCGTCAATAAGAAGGTCCAAGGGAAACAGTAAACCTGAAGTGAAGCATCGGAACCTAAAACTTGACCCACTGGAGGGGTTCAAATCATAAAAAGTTAGAGTGTCAGGCCTCTTGTACTTAAGTCTGCATTGTGCCTTTTGCATTACATTCGGATGCAATTTCTGTGTTTCATCGTCAATAAGAAGGTCCAAGGGATACAGTAAACCTGAAATGAAGCATCAGAATCTAAAACTGGACCCAAAGGAGAGGTTCAAATCATAGAAAATTAGAGTGTCAGTCCTCTTGTACTTAAGTCGGCATTGTGCCCTTTGTATTACATTCGGATGCAATTTCTGTGTTTCATCGTCATTTGAGATGTTCCAAGGGTTACAGTAAACCTGAAGTGAAGCATCGGAATCTAAAACTGGACTCACTGCAGAGGTTCAAATCATAGAAAGTTAGAGTGCCAGTCCTCTTGTACTTAAGTCGGCATTGTGCCTTTTGTACTAAATTTGGATGCAACTTCTGTGTTTCATCGTCAATAAGAAGGTCCAAGCGATACAGTAACCTGAAGTGAAGCATCGGAATCTAAAACAGGACTCACAGAAGAGGTTCAAATCATAGAAAGTTAGAGTGTCAGTCCTCTTGTACTTAAGTCGGCATTGTGCCTTTCGTATTAACTTCGGATGCATTTTCTGTGTTTCATCGTCAATAAGAAGGACCAAGGGAAACAGTAAACCTGAAGTGAAGCATCGGAATCTAAAACAGGACTCACAGAAGAGGTTCAAATCATAGAAAGTTAGAGTGTCAGTCCTCTTGTACTTAAGTCGGCATTGTGCCTTTTGTATTAAAATCGGATCCAATTTCTGTGTTTCATCGTCAATAAGGATGTAGAAGGTATACAGTAAACCTGAAGTAAGCATCGGAATTTAAAACTGGACTCACAGGAGAGGTTCAAATCATAGAAAGTTAGAGTGTCAGTCCTCTTGTAGTTTAGTCGGCATTGTGCCTTTTGTATTAAATTCGGATGCAATTTCTGTGTTTCATCGTCAATAAGAAGGTCCAAGGGATACAGTAAACCTGAAGTGAAGAATTGGAATATAAAACTGGACTCACAGGAGAGGATCAAACAATACATAGTTAGAGTGTCAGTCCTCTTGTACTTAAGTCGGCATTGTGACTTTTGTATTAAATTCAGATGCAATTTCTGTGTTTCATCGTCAATAAGAAGGTCCAAGGTATACAGTAAACCTGAAGTGAAGCATCGGAATCTAAAACTGGATTCACAGGAGAGGTTCAAATCGTAGAAAATTAGATTGTCAGTCCTCTTGTACTTAAGTCGGCATTGTGCCTTCTGTATTACATTCAGATGCAATTTCTGTGTTTCATCGTCTATAAGAAGGTCCAAGGTATACAGTAAACCTGAAGTGAAGCATCGGAATCAAAAACTGGAGTCACAGGAGAGGTTCAATTCATTGATAGTTAGAGTAATAGTCCGCTTGTACTTAAGTCGGCATTGTGCCTTTTGTACTAAATTTGGATGCAATTTCTGTGTTTCATCGTCAATAAGAATGTCCAAGGGATACAGTAAACCTGAAGTGAAGCATCAGAATCTGAAAGTGGACTCTCAGGAGAGGTTCAAATCATAGAAAATTAGAGTGTCAGTCCTTTTGTACGTAAGTCGGCATGCTGCCTTTTGTATTAAATTCAGATGCAATTTCTGTGTTTCATCATCTATAAGAATGTCCAAGGTATACAGTAAACCTCAAGTGAAGCATCGGAATCTAAAACTGGACTCACAGGAGAGGTTCAAATCATAGAAAGTTAGAGTGTAAGTCCTCTTGTACTTAAGTCATCATTGTGCCTTTTGTATTAAATTCGGATATAATTTCTGTGTTTGATCGTCAATAAGATGGAACAAGGGATACTGTAAAGCTGAAGTGAAGCATCAGAATCTAAAACTGGACTCACAGGAGAATTTCAAATCATCGAAAGTTAGAGTGACAGACCTCTTGTACTTAAGTCGGCATTGTGCCTTTTGTATTAAATTCGGTTGCAATTTCTGTGTTTCATCGTCAATAATAAGGTCTAAGGGAAACAGTAAACCTGAAGTGAAGCATCGGAATCTACAACTTGACCCACTGGACGGGTTCAAATCATAGAAAGTTAAAGTGACAGTCCTGTTGTACTTAAGTCGGCATTGTGCCTCTTGTATTAAATTCGGATGCAATTTCTGTGTTTCATCGTCAATATGAAGGTCCAAGGGATACAGTAAACCTGAAGTGAAGCACCAGAATCTAAAACTGGAATCACAGGAGAGGTGCAAATCATAGAAAGTTAGAATGTCAATCTTCTTGTACTTCAGTAAGCATTGTGCCTTTTGTATTAAATTCGGATGCAATTTCTGTGTTTCATCGTCGACAAGGATGTCCAAGGGATACACTAAACCTGAAGTGAAGCATCGGAATCTATAACTGGACTCACAGGAGAGATTCAAATCGTAGAGAGTTAGAGTGTCAGTGCTCTTGTACTTAAGTCATCATTGTGCCTTTTGTATTAATTTCGGATATAATTTCTGTGTTCCCTCGTCAATAAGAAGGACCAAGGGATACAGTAAACCTGAAGTGAAGCATCAGAATCTAAAACTGGACTCACAGGAGAGGTTCAAATCATCGAAAGTTAGAGTGACAGACCTCGTGTATTTAAGTCGGCATTGTGCCTTTTGTATTAAATTTGGATGCAATTTCTGTGTTTCATCGTCAATAAGAAGGTCCAAGGGATACAGTTAACCTGAAGTGAAGCATCGGAATCCAAAAGAGGACTCACAGGAGAGGTTCAAATCATAGAAAGTTAGAGTGCGAGTCCTTTTGTTCTTAAGTCGGCATTGTGCTTTACGTACTAAATTTGGATGCAATTTCTGTGTTTCATCGTCAATAAGAAGGTCCAAGCGATACAGTAAACCTGAGCTGAAGCATCGGAATCTAAAACAGGACTCACAGAAGAGGTTCATATCATAGAAAGTTAGAGTGTCAGTCCTCTTGTACTTAAGTCGGCATTGTGCCTTTTGTATTAAATTCGGATCCAATTTCTGTGTTTCATCGTCAATAAGAATGTCCAAGGGAAACAGTAAACCTGAAGTGAAGCATCGGAATCAAAAACTGGACTCACTGGAGAGGTTCAAATCCTAAAAAGTTGGCGTGTCAGTCCTCTTGTACTTAAGTCGGCATGGTGCCATTTTGTATCAAATTCGGATGCAATTTCTGTGTTTCATCGTCAATAAGAAGGTCCAAGATATACAGTAAACCTAAAGTGAAGCATCGGAATCTAAAACTGGACTCACAGGAGAGGTTCAAATCAAAGAAATTTAGAGTGTCAGTCCTCTTGTACTTAAGTCGGCATTGTGCCTTTCGTATTAAATTCGGATGCAATTTCTGTGTTTCATCGTGAATAAGAAGGTCCAAGGGAAACAGTAACCCTGAAGTGAAGCATCGGAATCTAAAACTGGACTCACAGGAGACGTTCAAATCATAGAAAGTTAGAGTGCAGTCCTCTTGTACTTAGGTCGGTATTGTGCCTTTTGTATTAAATTCGGATATAGTCTCTGTGTTTCATCGTCAATAAGAAGGTCCAAGGTATACAGTAAACCTGAAGTGAAGCATCGGAATCTAAAACTGGACTCACAGGAGAGGTTCAAATCACAGAAAGATAGAGTGTCAGTCCTCTTGTAGTTAAGTCGGCATTGTGCCTTTTGTATTAAAATCGGATGCAATTTCTGTGATTCATCGTCGATAAGAAGGTCCAAGGGATACAGTAAACCTGAAGTGAAGCATCGAAATCTAAAACAGTACTCACAGGAGAGGTAAAATCATGGATATTTTGAGTGTCAGTCCTCTTGTACTTAAAACGGCATTGTGCCTTTTGTATTAAATTCGGATGCAATTTCTGTGTTTCATCGTCAATAAGAAGGTCCAAGGGAAACAGTAAACCTGAAGTGAAGCATCGTAATCTGAAACTGGACTCACTGGAGAGGTTCAAATCGTAGAAAATTAGAGTGTCAGTCCTCTTGTACTTAAGTCGGCATTGTGCCTTTTGAATTACATTCGGATGCAATTTCTGTGTTTCATCGTCAATAAGGATGTCCAAGGGATACAGTAAACCTGAAGTGAAACATAGGAATTTAAACTGAACTCACAGGAGAGGTTCAAATCATGGAGAGTTAGAGTGTCAGTCCACTTGTACTTAAGTCAGCATTGTGCCTTTTGTATTATATTCTGATAATATTTCTGTGTTTCATCGTCAATAAGAAGGTCCAAGGGATACAGTAAACCTGAAGTGAAGCATCGGAATCTAAAACTGGACTCACAGGAGAGGTTCAAATCATCGAAATTTATAGTGTCAGACCACTTGTACTTAAGTCGGCATTGTGCCTTTTCTATTAAATTCGGATGCAATTTCTGTGTTTCGTCGTCAATATGAAGGTCCAAGGCATACAGTACACCTGAAGTGAAGCATCGGAATCCAAAACAGGACTCACAGGATAGGTTCAAATCACAGAAAGTTAGAGTGTCAGTCCCGTTGTACTTAAGCCGGCTTTGTGCATTTGTATTAAATTCAGATGCTATTTCTGTGTTTCATCGCCAATGAGAAGGTCGAAGGGTTACAGTAAACCTGAAGTGAAGCATCGGAATCTAAAACTGGACTCACAGGAGAGGTTCAAAACATAGAAAGTTAGAGTGTCAGTCCTCTTGTACTTAAGTCGGCATTGTGCGTTTTGTATTAAATTCAGATGCAATTTCTGTGTTTCATCGTCAATAAGATGGTCCAAGGGAAACAGTAACCCTTGAGTGAAGCATCGGAATCTAAAACTGGACTCTCAGGAGAGGTTCAAATCATTCAAAATCAGAGTGTCAGTCCTCTTGTACGTAAGTCGCCATGCTGCCTATTGTAATAAATTCAGATGCAATTTCTGTGTTTCATCATCTATAAGAATGTCCAAGGTATACAGTAAACCTGGAGTGAAGCATCGGAATCTAAAACTGGACTCACAGGAGAGGTTCAAATCATAGAAAGTTAGAGTGTCAGTCCTCTTGTACTTAAGTCATCATTGTGCCTTTTGTATTAAATTCGGATATAATTTCTGTGTTCCATCGTCAATAAGATGGACCAAGGGATACAGTAAACCTGAAGTGAAGCATCAGAATCTAAAACTGGACTCACAGGAGAGGTTCAAATCATCGAAAGTTAGAGTGACAGACCTCTTGTACTTAAGTCGGCATTGTGCCTCTTGTATTAAATTCGGATGCAATTTCTGTGTTTCATCGTCAATAAGAAGGTCCAAGGGAAACAGTAAACCTGAAGTGAAGCATCGGAATCTGCAACTTGACCCACTGGAAGTGTTCAAATCATAGAAAGTTAAAGTGTCAGTCCTCTTTTACTTAAGTCGGCATTGTGCCTTTTGTATTAAATTCGGATGCAATTTCTGTGTTTCATCGTCAATATGAAGGTCCAAGGGATACAGTAAACCTGAAGTGAAGCACCAGAATCTAAAACTGGACTCACAGGAGAGGTTCAATTCATAGAAAATTAGAGTGTCGGTCCTCTTGTACTTAAGTCGGCGTTGTGCCTTCTGTATTAAATTCAGATGCAATTTCTGTGTTTCATCGTCAATAAGATGGTCCAAGGTATACAGTTAACCCGAACTGAAGCATCGGAATCTAAAACTGGACTCACAGGAGAGATTCAAATCATAGAAAGTTAGAGCGTCAGTCCTCTTGTAGTTAAGTCGGCATTGTGCCTTTTGTATTAAATTCAGATGCAATTTCTGTGTTTCATCGTCAATAAGAAGGTCCAAGGTATACAGTAAACCTGAAGTGAAGCATTGGAATCTAAAACTGGATTCACAGGAGAGGTTCAAATCATAGAATGTTAGAATGTCAATCTTCTTGTACTTCAGTCAGTATTGTGCCTTTTGTATTAAATTCGGATGCAATTTCTGTGTGTCATCGTCGACAAGGAAGTCCAAGGGATACACTAAACCTGAAGTGAAGCATCGGAATCTAAAACTGGACTCACAGTAGAGGTTCAAATCATAGAGAGTTAGAGTGTCAGTCCTCCTGTACTTAAGTCATCATTGTGCCTTTTGTATTAATTTCGGATATAATTTCTGTGTTCCCTCGTATATAAGAAGGACCAAGGGATACAGTAAACCTGAAGTGAAGCTTCGGAATCTAAAACTGGACTCACAGGAGAGGTTCAAATCATCGTAAGTTAGAGTGACAGGCCTCTTGTATTTAAGTCGGCATTGTGCCTTTTGTATTAAATTCGGATACAATTTCTGTGTTTCATCGTCAATGAGAAGGTCCAAGGGATACAGTAAACCTGAAGTGAAGCATCGGAATCCAAAACAGGACTTACAGGAGAGGTTCAAATCATAGAAATTTAGAGTGTCAGTCCCCTTGTACTTAAGTCGGCATTGTGCCTGCTGTATTAAATTCAGATGCAATTTCTGTGTTTCATCGTCAATGCGAAGGTCTAAGGGAAACAGCAACCCTTGAGTGAAGCATCGGAATGTAAAACTGGACTCTCAGGAGAGGTTCAAATCATAGAAAATCAGAGTGTCAGTCCTCTTGTACGTAAGTTGGCATGCTGCCTTTTGTATTAAATTCAGATGCAATTTCTGTGTATCATCATCTATAAGAATGTCCAAGGTATACAGTAAACCTGAAGTGAAGCATCGGAATCTAAAACTGGACTCACAGGAGAGGTTCAAATCATAGAATGTTAGAGTGTCAGTCCTCTTGTACTTAAGTCATCATTGTGCAATTTGTATTAAATTCGGATATAATTTCTGTGTTCCATCGTCAATAAGATGGACCAAGGGATTCAGTAAACCTGAAGTGAAGCATCAGAATCTAAAACTGGACTCACAGGAGAGGTTCAAATCATCGAAAGTTAGAGTGACAGACCTCTTGTACTTAAGTCGGCATTGTGTCTTTTGTATTAAATTCGGATGCAATTTCTGTGTTTCATCGTCAATAAGAATGTCCAAGGGAAACAGTAAACCTGAAGTGATGCATCCGAATCTACAACTTGACCCACTGGAGGGGTTCAAATCATAGAAAGTTAAAGTGTCAGTCCGCTTGTACTTAAGTCGGCATTGTGCCTTTTGTATTAAATTCGGATGCAATTTCTGTGTTTCATCGTCAATATGAAGGTCCAAGGGATACAGTAAACCTGAAGTGAAGCACCAGAATCTAAAACTGGACTCACAGGAGAGGTTCAATTCATAGAAAATTAGAGGCTCAGTCCTCTTGTACTTAAGTCGGCATTGTGCCTTCTGTATTAAATTCAGATGCAATTTCTGTGTTTCATCGTCAATAAGATGGTCCAAGGTATACAGTTAACCTGATGTGAAGCATCGGAATCTAAAACTGGACTCACAGGAGAGATTCAAATCATAGAAAGTTAGAGCGTCAGTCCTCTTGTAGTTAAGTCGGCATTGTGCCTTTTGCATTAAATTCGGATGCAATTTCTGTGTTTCATCGTCAATAAGAAGGTCCAAGGGATACAGTAAACCTGAAGTGAAGCATCGGAATCCAAAACAGGACTCACAGGAGAAGTTCAAATCATAGAAATTTAGAGTGTCAGTCCCCTTGTACTTAAGTCGGTATTGTGCCTTTTGTATTAAATTCGGATGCAATTTCTGTGTTTCATCGTCAATAAGAAGGTCCAAGGGAAACAGTAAACCTGAAGTGAAGCATCGGAATATAAAACTTGCCCCACTGGAGGGGTTCAAATCATAAAAAGTTAGAGTATCTGTCCTCTTGTACTTATGTCGGCATTCTGCCTTTTGCATTAAATTCGGATGCAATTTCTGTGTTTCATCGTCAATAAGAAGGTCCAAGGGATACAGTAAACCTGAAGTGAAGCATCAGAATCTAAAACTGGACTCACAGGAGAGGTTCAAATCATCGAAAGTTAGAGTGACAGACCTCTTGTACTTAAGTCGGCATTGTGCCTCTTGTGTTAAATTCGGATGCAATTTCTGTGTTTCATCGTCAATAAGAAGGTCCAAGGGAAACAGTAAACCTGAAGTGAAGCATCGGAATCTGCAACTTGACCCACTGGAAGTGTTCAAATCATAGAAAGTTAAAGTGTCAGTCCTCTTTTACTTAAGTCGGCAATGTGCCTTTTGTATTAAATTCGGATGCAATTTCTGTGTTTCATCGTCAATATGAAGGTCCAAGGGATACAGTAAACCTGAAGTGAAGCACCAGAATCTAAAACTGGACTCACAGGAGAGGTTCAATTCATAGAAAATTAGAGTGTCGGTCCTCTTGTACTTAAGTCGGCATTGTGCCTTCTGTATTAAATTCAGATGCAATTTCTGTGTTTCATCGTCAATAAGATGGTCCAAGGTATACAGTTAACCCGAACTGAAGCATCGGAATCTAAAACTGGACTCACAGGAGAGATTCAAATCATAGAAAGTTAGAGCGTCAGTCCTCTTGTAGTTAAGTCGGCATTGTGCCTTTTATATTAAATTCAGATGCAATTTCTGTGTTTCATCGTCAATAAGAAGGTCCAAGGTATACAGTAAACCTGAAGTGAAGCATTGGAATCTAAAACTGGATTCACAGGAGAGGTTCAAATCATAGAATGTTAGAATGTCAATCTTCTTGTACTTCAGTCAGTATTGTGCCTTTTGTATTAAATTCGGATGCAATTTCTGTGTGTCATCGTCGACAAGGAAGTCCAAGGGATACACTAAACCTGAAGTGAAGCATTGGAATCTAAAACTGGACTCACAGGAGAGGTTCAAATCATAGAGAGTTAGAGTGTCAGTCCTCTTGTACTTAAGTCATCATTGTGCCTTTTGTATTAATTTCGGATATAATTTCTGTGTTCCCTCGTATATAAGAAGGACCAAGGGATACAGTAAACCTGAAGTGAAGCATCGGAATCTAAAACTGGACTCACAGGAGAGGTTCAAATCATCGTAAGTTAGAGTGACAGGCCTCTTGTATTTTAGTCGGCATTGTGCCTTTTGTATTAAATTCGGATGCAATTTCTGTGTTTCATCGTCAATGAGAAGGTCCAAGGGATACAGTAAACCTGAAGTGAAGCATCGGAATCCAAAACAGGACTTACAGGAGAGGTTCAAATCATAGAAATTTAGAGTGTCAGTCCCCTTGTACTTAAGTCGGCATTGTGCCTGCTGTATTAAATTCAGATGCAATTTCTGTGTTTCATCGTCAATGCGAAGGTCCAAGGGAAACAGCAACCCTTGAGTGAAGCATCGGAATGTAAAACTGGACTCTCAGGAGAGGTTCAAATCATAGAAAATCAGAGTGTCAGTCCTCTTGTACGTAAGTTGGCATGCTGCCTTTTGTATTAAATTCAGATGCAATTTCTGTGTTTCATCATCTATAAGAATGTCCAAGGTATACAGTAAACCTGAAGTGAAGCATCGGAATCTAAAACTGGACTCACAGGAGAGGTTCAAATCATAGAATGTTAGAGTGTCAGTCCTCTTGTACTTAAGTCATCATTGTGCAATTTGTATTAAATTCGGATATAATTTCTGTGTTCCATCGTCAATAAGATGGACCAAGGGATACAGTAAACCTGAAGTGAAGCATCAGAATCTAAAACTGGACTCACAGGAGAGGTACAAATCATCGAAAGTTAGAGTGACAGACCTCTTGTACTTAAGTCGGCATTGTGTCTTTTGTATTAAATTCGGATGCAATTTCTGTGTTTCATCGTCAATAAGAAGGTCCAAGGGAAACAGTAAACCTGAAGTGATGCATCCGAATCTACAACTTAACCCACTGGAGGGGTTCAAATCATGGAAAGTTAAAGTGTCAGTCCGCTTGTACTTAAGTCGGCATTGTGCCTTTTGTATTAAATTCGGATGCAATTTCTGTGTTTCATCGTCAATATGAAGGTCCAAGGGATACAGTAAACCTGAAGTGAAGCACCAGAATCTAAAACTGGACTCACAGGAGAGGTTCAATTCGTAGAAAATTAGAGTCTCAGTCCTCTTGTACTTAAGTCGGCATTGTGCCTTCTGTATTAAATTCAGATGCAATTTCTGTGTTTCATCGTCAATAAGATGGTCCAAGATATACAGTTAACCTGATGTGAAGCATCGGAATCTAAAACTGGACTCACAGGAGAGATTCAAATCATAGAAAGTTAGAGCGTCAGTCCTCTTGTAGTTAAGTCGGCATTGTGCCTTTTGCATTAAATTCGGATGCAATTTCTGTGTTTCATCGTCAATAAGAAGGTCCAAGGGATACAGTAAACCTGAAAGGAAGAATAGGAATCTTAAACTGGACTCACAGGAGAGGATCAAATCATAGAAATTTAGAGTGTGAGTCCTCTTGTACTTGAGTCGGCATTGTGCCTTTTGTATTAAATTCAGATGCAATTTCTGTGTTTCATCGTCAATAAGAAGGTCCAAGGTATACAGTAAACCTGAAGTGAAGGATTGGAATCTAAAACTGGATTCACAGGAGAGGTTCAAATCATAGAAAGTTAGAATGTCAATCTTCTTGTACTTCAGTCAGCATTGTGCCTTTTGTATTAAATTCGGATGCAATATCTGTGTTTCATCGTCGACAAGGAAGTCCAAGTAATACACTAAACCTGAAGTGAAGCATCGGAATCTAAAACTGGACTCACAGGAGAGGTTCAAATCATAGAGAGTTAGAGTGTCAGTCCTCTTGTACTTAAATCATCATTGTGCCTTTTGTATTAATTTCGGATATAATTTCTGTGCACCCTCGTATATAAGAAGGACCAAGGGATACAGTAAACCTGAAGTGAAGCATCGGAATCTAAAATTGGACTCCCAGGAGAGGTTCAAATCATCGAAAGTTTGAGTGACAGACCTCTTGTATTTAAGTCGGCATTGTGTCTTTTGTATTAAATTCGGATGCAATTTCTGTGTTTCATCGTCAATAAGAAGGTCCATGGGATACAGTAAACCTGAAGTGAAGCATCGGAATCCAAAACAGGACTCACAGGAGAGGGTCAAATCATAGAAATTTAGAGTGTCAGTCCCCTTGTACTTAAGTCGGTATTGTGCCTTTTGTATTAAATTCGGATGCAATTTCTGTGTTTCATCGTCAATAAGAAGGTCCAAGGGAAACAGTAAACCTGAAGTGAAGCATCGGAATCTAAAACTTGCCCCACTGGAGGGGTTCAAATCATAAAAAGTTAGAGTATCTGTCCTCTTGTACTTATGTCGGCATTCTGCCTTTTGCATTAAATTCGGATGCAATTTCTGTGTTTCATCGTCAATAAGAAGGTCCAAGGGATACAGTAAACCTGAAGTGAAACATCAGAATCTAAAACTGGACTCACAGGAGAGGTTCAAATCATAGAAAATTAGAGTGTCAGTCCTCTTGTACTTAAGTCGGCATTGTGCCCTTTGTATTACATTCGGACACAATTTCTGTGTTTCATCGTCAATGTGATGTTCCAAGGGTTACAGTAAACCTGAAGTGAAGCTTCGGAATCTAAAACAGGACTCACTGGAGAGGTTCAAATCATAGAAAGTTGGAGTGTCAGTCCTCTTGTACTTAAGTCGGCATTGTGCCCTTTTGTATCAAATTCGGATGCAATTTCTGTGTTTCATCGTCAATAAGAAGGTCCAAGGTATACAGTAACCCTGAAGTGATGCATCGGAATCTAAAACTGGACTCACAGGAGACGTTCAAATCATAGAAAGTTAGAGTGCAGTCCTCTTGTACTTAGGTCGTCATTGTGCCTTTTCTATTAAATTCGGATATAATCTCTGTGTTTCATCGTCAAAAAGAAGGTAAAAGGTGTACAGTAAACCTGAAGTGAAGCATCGGAATCTAAAACTGGACTCACAGGAGAGGTTCAAATCATAGAAAGTTAGAGTGTCAGTCCTCTTGTAGTTAAGTCGGCATTGTGCCTTTTGTATTACTTTCGGATGCAATTTCTGTGATTCATCGTCAATAAGAAGGTCCAAGGGATACAGTAAACCTGAAGTGAAGCATCGAAATCTAAAACAGGACTCACAGGAGAGGTTCAAATCATAGAAATTTTGAGTGTCAGTCCTCTTGTACTTAAGTCGGCATTGTGCCTTTTGTATTAAATTCGGATGCAATTTCTGTGTTTCATCGTCAATAAGAAGGTCCAAGGGAAACAGTAAACCTGAAGTGAAGCATCGGAATCTAAAACTAGACTCACTGGAGAGGTTCCAATCCTAGAAAATTAGAGTGTCAGTCCTCTTGTACTTAAGTCGGCATTGTGCCTTTTGAATTAAATTCGGATGCAATTTCTGTGTTTCATCGTCAATAAGGATGTCCAAGGGATACAGTAAACCTGGAGTGAAGCATCGGAATCTAAAACTGAACTCACAGGAGAGGTTCAAATCATAGAGAGTTAGAGTGTCAGTCCACTTGTACTTAAGTCAGCATTGTGGCTTTTGTATTATATTCTGATATCATTTCTGTGTTTCATCGTCAATAAGAAGGTCCAAGGGATACAGTAAACCTGAAGTGAAGCATCGGAATCTAAAACTGGACTCACAGGAGAGGTTGAAATCATCGAAATTTAGAGTGTCAGACCACTCGTACTTAAGTCGGCATTGTGCCTTTTCTATTAAATTCGGATGCAATTTCTGTGTTTCATCGTCAATAAGAAGGTCCAAGGGATACAGTAAACCTGAAGTGAAGCATCGGAATTGTAATATTATTGGTATTTCCGTCCTACGAAAGCTTTGAGTATTCTTTGAAAGACATTTGTTTTGTATAATTTACGTAACTGTAAAGATGCGCATCTAGCGCGGACGCTAATACATCGATTGCGCAGTCAAAGAAACATTTTAACAGAAGCTGAACTGTCGTTCCGCTTCGATCTAAATAAAAGATGACGGTAGAAAACGTTTGTAGATCTTCAGATTTTAATGTACTTCTGCTTGTTATGTGAAAACGTAAAGGAGGTCGCCGTTAAGTTAAAAAAAGTGAGCGGTCTTGCCAGCGTGCAGACAACATAATTAATTAATAACATTAAAGTAATTTATGTTCGAGACTGTAATTCAGCAAGTTATTGTTATCGGAGGTGTTGAACAGTGCAACAATTATCTTCAACGAAAGGAGAAAAGTAGTGACTATAATTTGTGACAAAAACGTGAACCAAGGAGACAGCACAGGACAGGCTGAAATCTGATCGCACCATACTGTTAGAAAAGTAATTATGTAAGTTGTATTGTTTATAAATAAGCCCTAATTTGCTAGTGAGAATTGTTTGAATATATTTAGTGTTTACCAGACTTCTTATTCTGTTCTTTTCCTTTATACTTTTTTATCCTCCGTGCCATATTACTTTTATAAATGTCAAACAGCCTTTACTACTGCAGAGAATACTGCGGCATCCTGGTCGTTGACAGAAGGCCGCTCCTTGTCTTCTATACAACTCATAGCTGCCCCATTTATTGTTAAAGGTCCCTTAGGTAATTATAAAATTCATACTGATTACGTAAAGAAATCCGGGTTGTTCTTTTCCAAATAATAGAAGTCTTTGCGTAATCAGAAACTAGCCTCCTTCTGACAACGATCAGGAGCCGACCAGAAGACGGACGTCTTCGACCGCTTTCGTGTGTCCTGTGGCAAAGCTGTGCCAAACTGGGAACACGACATTCTAGTATGAAACACAGATTTAAATTGAAAGAATTGAGATATATTTAATAGTAATAATAATTTTTTTTTATCATACTAGATCTCTGCCATGTTTATTTTCAAGTTTGTGACGTAACTGCTCAAATAAATATTTCGCGGTACGCCGATCGTCAACTCTCAGATGCGCGCGCTGATAGTCAAACGTCACACCGCGGTAGGTGACAATCGCTTCCCGCATGAGGAGTAATGAGTCTGAAAGATCGTTACGACTCACGCGCAGTCGTAATATTATTGGATTCACGTACTTAGTGAATGAAGTATTTAAGGATGTCTCCTTGTAGGGAGCAAAACAGACATAACATAAGGCACATAGAATTATATACGTTTCACACTAAGTCGTCAAAGCTACTCACAGTTGCTTGATCATTAACAAACTTGGTTGTGGCAGATGCCATCATAAGTGTTCAAGGATCCCTTTTTTTTTGTTTTTTTTTCTTGTTCTCAAGAATTACTCTCATTCAGTCAATTGAAACATTGAAATACTAACAAAGATACAAGTACAAATTAAATACACATACAGATACAAATATACATAAATATTGATTATAAGAAAAAAAATTCTATTACAGTATTGGTGCATTTCCGCCAATTGTGAACAGAACATAAAACTTTTATCAGTCTTTCTCGTAGCGACGTCACTCTTCACTTTGTAGTTGGGAGTATTTCCCATGAACTCGGGTGATTTTCACAGGGGAATTCTTTCGTCACCTGTCACTTTTCACTGCACTAAAACTGGGGATCACCTTTTCACATTCTGGTGGAAAAACACTGGGAATTTCACTATGTGAAGGGGGAAGTGATACTTCTTGACTCGACGATCCACCGGGTCATGTCGGGAATCAGGAAAGTTGATGACTGGTTCAATGACGAATGAGTCAGTTTGGTGGCTGTCTTAATCTCATTCCAATTCATGTTTCAGCACATGAAAATACAGAAAAAAAAATCAGTATTAGGACTTGCTCATTAACTAGCATCTTAATCTAAGGGAATATAGAGTAAGAATTTAAGACAATAAAAATTACTACATAGACTATGTACATATACATTATATATTATTCATATTTTGTGTCTAGGTTTTACATTCTTTCGTTAGCAAATATTAGCAAAACACGTTTCGTCTTGTACAGGTCTTTCTTAAGCAATGTATTTAGCAATATTGCCGTAGCAATTTTTATAGTTAAGGAAAAGTCATCATTAGTGTACTTTAAATGTAAATATAGTAAAATCGTTCGTAGTTTATCAACGTTTTATTATTTTTATGTCCATTTTCATCTCAAATCTGGAGCACGCTTGCGCCCGTTATGGAGAGGAATGCTTATTGTTGAGTACGGGCCGGCGAGCAGTCATTGAATGTTGCCACAGTGCCTCACAGTCACGTGGTAACGAACTGGCGGTTTAACAGCGTTGGAAGTCCGCGTCCTGCACGAGGCAGATAGTTCTGTGGCTGCCAACCTTTCTTTTAACTTGTGCATTTTGTTGAATCGTGGGTACTGGAGCAGCTCGTCAAGGCGACATGGTCAACCTGGACGGTAAATTGACTGCACCAGCGACGAAGAACAGTCATCGATGAAAATGACTACTGTCTCCTATTGCAGTAAGTACAATAGCTTGTCTATCCTTTGACTGATAGTCACTGTATCGTCGTTGCAACGTGAGAATACTTGTAATGCTACTTCACACGCGGAACATCACTCGTGTCCATAAGTTTATTACAGTTCTGATTCACACAAGAGATAACTAGTTTCTCGTGCCCTACTATTTTACACACGTGTCCATCATTTTGTCACAGAGTCACACGCAGCAATCCATACGTGTCCATATAGGTCTCTCTATACTACAGAGTAGCACAGGTAATGCTAAAATTACTTATCATGATAGGATCATTTACAAGATATACATGGTTTTTTTTTATTACTGTCCAAGACGTAACGAAAAACGTGTTTGCTCTTCTGAATGGTGCTTCTGAAGCACGTTAGATTTTATATATATTTTAAATCTGATTCTTTTCCTTATGGTTCTATAACAGCCCTTTTTCTTGTTCATTTATTCGGTTACATCAATAATCAGTAAAATATACCCACTTTGGCGTGACGAACAGTTCACGTTCAAAACTTCATCTAACAGAAATCGGGAAAATTATTCCTATTTCCTAGGATGCTTTTGCTCACAGCAAATCAGATTTACATCACATTTCGATAAGTAACTGCAGATACACATTAACCAACGAGCCACGATCGTCAATACACACAACATACACTCGTCAAGTCTTTTGAACCAATTTCCAAATTTCTTCCCCTACCGGGTAGGGTAGAAAGGTAAGAACGCTAAAGAAGAAAACTACAATAGGATAGTGCAAGGAAATGAAAGATACGAAGATAGATAATAGGTGAAATAATCAGTTGAGCAAATTCATTCTTCGGCTCCATCGTTTTTAGTGTCATCCACGTGGCATAACTTGACTTCAGTATTAAAATGTCGCACAAATCCGCTTCCAAAGCATCTTCAAATATATTTCAAAATCACGGCATGCGGACATAGCAGAAGAATATAAGCAGATTATCTCAGTCCTCAACTAGGTGTCTTAATATCGAAGGTTTCTGTATAATACTCGTGACATAGGAATAGTCTCTCTAAGTTTCTCCAATACAGGACCTAATTCTTATTATAAATGCAAATTTCTTAACTGGTTGACTCATAGTAATAAATAAATTAAAGTTGCTCTCCAGATGCGGGTACCATTATTCATTTCTTTGTACATAAACTATATGTTGCTGCTTATACTCGGTGTAATCTACAGATTACAATGTATCAGTTTTGCATCGTACATGGTTCCAGCGACTTAAAATATCAATCCTTTGAAGGCTTAACTTAGGTTAATACTTCACATATACGGACATTCTGGTCTGAATGAGGGATTTAAAGAAAACCTTTACTACTTGGTAAAAAGTAGATTTGCCATAACTTAAAACTAAAGCAGCAGGTGGCACTTTGGCACATCCCTTACTCAATTCAACGACTGCAGTCTTCTATTGCTCACGAAACTTAAAACGACCTTAAAACTAAAGCAAATCTTATTTTCCAAATACGTAGAGTACCTTCTTCAATCACTTCATATCTTGCAAGCTCCATCATTACTTCATGACCACCTCACTCAAATGATTACGTCACCTGCAGAATACATGTACATGCTGTTGATTCACTTACTTTCTAAACAGATCACACTCTTGTTTCAAGTTGCCGCTTAACATAATAAATGATATTTTTTTTAATGTTTTTCATGGTACTTCTTCAGGTCTACATGGTGGTAAAGTCCTTTTATTCGTCCACTAACTGGATCTGCCAACACGTAACAACCAATATGTGGCTTCCTGACTATAACAAACGGTTCTTCGTATAAGTGTTGCCACTTACGATTTTTACGTAAGATGAGAGATGGTTTGAAGTGTGTCCTCAGAAGAACACGCTCGTTCAGGCGATACGACAGAACTTTATTGACATGCTTGTCAAATGCCTTTTTTCTTAAATTGGCATGAGTTGTGAGAGAGATCAGGGCTTGTCTTAACTTATTATCTAGGTTGACTTCTGGACCTTCTATCTTGGGAATGGGATCAGTCCATTCATTGCTTCCCCTTTGCCTGGAGATTAGTTCTGAAGGTGTGAAACCGGTCGAAGTGTGCGGAAGATTATTTACAATCTCTTCAAATGGAGTAACGAAATCGACCCACCGTGTTTGCTGGTTCGGTACATAGGTGCGAATAAAACGATTAAATTCTTTGAAGACTCGTTCTGTCGGGTTACTTTGCGGTCTAAATCTTGGGATTAGAATCTGTCTAATACCATTATTGGCAAGAAACTGTCTCCACTCATTTCCAACGAAGTTTGAAGCATTATCAGACAACATGATTTCCGGCTTACCAAAACGAGGAAAATAATCCTTTTCTATTCGTCTTATTAAAGATTTTGCACTGGAAGACTTCATCGCGTATAAACGCACGTGCTTAGTGAAGAGGTCTAGCAAAACAGCAAGGTACTTAGCACCTCCTCTTCCTCTAGGAAGTGGACCTGCATAGTCGAGACTGACTATTTGGTTAGGACGCTCAGTGTAGATAGGATTCAATGGTATGACATTCGAAAGATTGAAGGGCTTTGCCTTCTGACAGATTACACAAGTGCTTAGCAGTTTATGAATTCTCTTATGCAGATTGGGTACGTAGCAATAGGCAAAAATCTTTCTTTTACACTTCTCGGGGCCATAATGTCCCGAGGATAGGTGAGTGTACCATATGAGATATTCAACGTACTCCTCAGGAATACAAACACACCATTGCTCCGTCAACATAGATGTACGATGAAATAAAACACCATTGTGTGATTTATAAAATTTTGACAAACGATGATTGGGGTTGTCTTGTAGAAGCTGTTTGACTCTCTTCCATTTTCGGTCACTTTCTTGCAGAGTACCCATCTGTCGGCAAAGACGTAGAAAACAACTACGATTCAAGGGATCTTTCATAAGGAGTATCTTGTGATTGGAAATCTGTTCTACAAGTTCCGTAGGCTCCGGCATACCTTCCGGCATGCGTGACAGTGCATCTGCAACGATGTTGTTCTTGCCTTTCACGTAAACAATTTCGAAATTGTACTCCTGTAGAAATAGGCACCAGCGAGTAAGCCTCGGATGATAGAGCTTACACGAAAGGAGAAAGCTAAGAGCTTGATGGTCGGAATACACTTTGATCGGATGGCCATAAACGTAATAATTAAAACGGCGGAACGCCCACACAACTGCCAATCCTTCTAACTCTGTAACAGAATACGATCTTTCGCACTCCGTCAGCACACGACTGGCAAAACTAACTATCCTAATCTCTTCTTTATCTCTAGTTTTCTTTAGCTGGAACAAACAAGCGCCCAAACCTTGAAATGAGGCGTCACAAGAAATGCAGAATTCAGAGTTCATATCCGGATGACTGAGGATATTGCTATTCAGAAGAGCTTGTTTGATTTTGTCAAAGGCTTGCTGACATTCAGAGGTCCATACCCAATGAACGTTTTTCTTTAATAGATTGTGCAACACTGGACTGTTCATGGATTGATTTGGTATAAAGCGACGAAAGAAAGACGTTAACCCTAGAAACCCTTTTAATTGTCTTTTGGTGCAGGGCACAGGGAAGTTCCTTATTGCAGACAGTTTGTTAGGATCGGGAGAGATTCCCTCAGAAGAGATAATATGACCAAGGAATTTTACTTCCTTTTTTGCAAACTTTGATTTCTGTAAATTGGCAGTAACGCCAAAGTTAGCAAACCTCACGAAGATTTTCCGAATCAAGTCAAGATGTTCCTCCCATGAAGTCGAGGCTACTAAGATATCATCGACGTAGACAGTTATTTTGTCCAGTAAATCATGACCTAAGACATGGTCAAGTGCGGCAATAAAGACACCTGAACTAATATTCAAGCCAAAGGGTACGACACGAAATTGATATGACCGACCCGCAAAGATAAAGGCCGTGTACTTCCTTGAAGAAGGCGACAACTTCACCTGCCAATAGCTACTTCGAAGGTCGATGGAGGTTAGAAATTTGATACCATAAAACCTTTGCAGTTGCTCCTCCAATGCTTCCGGTCGGGTACACACAGGAACAATAATTTTGTTGATGTTCCTAGCGTCTAGAACAAGCCTAACACTTCCGTCCTGTTTAAATATAGACAATAATGGGCTCGAATATGGAGAGTCAGAGGGCTCAATTATTTTCCAGTTTAACATTTTGCGGATTTCCTGTCGTACTGCTTCCTTGCGGGAATGCGGAACTGCATAGGTGGTTTTACAGTAGGTGCTGTGGGGCTTAACCTTCATGTCAAATACATAGTTGGCTATGATTCCAGGTTTCTTAGAAAACACTTTGGTAAATTGTGTCAACAGATCGTATAGTTCCTTTCTTTGTCGGTCACCTAATCCTTCAGATTCATTAACCTTCGTCAGTAATTCTTCATGTGTCGGTAATAAGTCAAAGTCTTCGTCTGCATCTATTGACTCGTCTAAATAATTGAAATATTATTGCCGAGATGTGAGCTTGCGGAGCTTTACTTTATGTTCTTGGCTGGACAACTTAACTTTGGTCCTCATAAGTCGAATCACTATACTCTTATCACTGCATCTGAAAGTACATGTACCTTCATGCAAATCTATGATGACACGATTCTTACGTAGAAACTCCATTCCTAGGAGGCAAGGTACTGACAGATTTTTAACAACTAGAAAAGTACATGGTATGGTGTCTGATGCAAATCTCACTGGTACATGAATTTGTAGCGTCACCTTTTGAACTAGAGAGCCTACAGCTCCGGAGACGGTACACCCTTGTACTGGCAATGACAGAACTTTTGCTACAGAACACACTTTCTTATATACACATAAAGACAAAACATTGATATTGGCACCAGTATCTATTATAGCGACAAGTGGTACATCATGAATATGAATCATAGTGGATGCCTGAACCTGGTTGTCCCATAAATCCTCACCATTCAAAACGTCATTCTCCTTCAGCAAGTCATCTCGTAAGTCAGAGTCATTGTCATATCGTATAAGGTTGATTTGCCCCCTAATGAAATCGCCCCCAACATGTTCCGCAGCTTCCCCAAGGAGGCAAGAAAAGGAAGCTGCTTTTAGTTTTCCGCATGTTCATTAGATTGAATTTCGCTCACAATTACTTTTGAAGTACCGGGCGGTACGCTCGGTACGAGGTTTGCTTCCGTATTCCACCTAAGTTGCGAGCTATTTGCCGGAATTTCAGTCGAGATGGTGTGTGTTGGCGGGTTTGCTCGGGCATAATAGATGCGAGAATTTTGAGGTTCATGATTTTGACTTTGATAGTTGGTAAAAGGCGGAGGACTATTCCTAAAGTTTGGAGCATACTGTTGTTTGTATTGCTTGGAAGGATCTGGAGGATTTCTCCCTTGAGAACAGTGCTGGAATCTAGGCTGGTTACCATACTGCTGCTGACTGTTGGTGTTAAGCCAACGTCCTTTTCCATTGAAATTATTATTATAGCGATCATTGTAATTAACTGGTGAATTACCGTATTGCTGTTGTGTTGTCTGGTATATGGGGTGGTACCTATTTTGATCCTGGAATTTATGTTTCTGCTTCCCGTTACGGCGGTAGTAGTTGTTATTATCGCACGGAACGTCGTGTCCTTTACTGTTGTTGGGTTGGTATGACATACCTGAGTCTGCGCCTACACCGTGCGGCTGTGTAGTGTGCGGGCCAAGATTACAATTACTCCGCGCACTAGCACGCACGTCTTCTCGAATCATGTCAAGGTTGTCAAGTACTGACAGAAAAGCCTCCGTGTCGTCGTCACTGACATTTACTAACTTCTCCCTGATTGATACCGGTAGCTTTGACTTAAGGATCATAATTACGTCCTTCGGGGAAATGGGCGTGTCCCAATATTGTATTTTTCGCAGGTATTTCTCGAAGTACCTACGGAGACCAGCACTTCTCGTATTAAATGGTTCAGCATTATATACCTCCTTTCTAAGGCGTTGTTGTATGCCTGAACTCCAGAATTTGTTCAGAAATTGCTTTTCGAAGTCAGCGTAATTATTACATCTGTCAATTACTTCGGTTCCCCAGACAGAACCCTCTCCTTAAATGTAACCTACTATAAAGCGCATACGTTGCTTGTCATCCCAGCTCTCAGGAAAAACGCCATTAAATGACTTCAGAAAAACCATTGGGTGGATGTTGCGTTTCTCTGGCAGAAAAGGCTGGAATACGCGGTGCTTGAGAACGCTTTCTTCTTTCATGAGCTCGACAAGAGTTACTTGATCATTCTGGTTGCGTACTAAAGGATTCTTACTACTGTGTCCATGTACAAGTGGAGAGAATTCTACACGAGACACGGGATTATTATTGTATTCATGCTCTGAAGAAAGCAAGTGTGAATGCTCACTTCTATTGTCATTAGGAAAATCATTGACTTGTCGTTTCAACTGCTCGATTTCCTCAGTGAGGTGTCGTTTCCACTCGGGAAGATCTCGGTGAAAAACTCTACGAATCTCTCCTAATTCAGTGAGAATCGTATCTCCTGATGTACCTGGAGCAGCTAAAACTTCAACTGTGGCTGACTTAACGGCTTCTTTTAAGTCGTGTTGAACCTTGTTTGCTATGTACTGTTCCTTAGTCTCGACCCATTCTACAAATTCTTTTCCTATCGTGGAACGTACGTTGGCTGCAGCATCATTCACCCTCTTTTCAATGTTTATTTCGGATAGCGCCTGTGTCAGGTCATTGACCTGGCCTTGCAGAGTGACGACATTGTCTGCAAGCTTGTTTACTTTAGCTCCGACCTCAGCGGACTTTTTTGAAACTTCTGTTGTAACTGCCTGGCAACTTTCGATTTGTACTTTGATGTCTTTGTGCACGTTACCTACTGTGCTCTCACATGCATCTACCTTCTGCAGAATACCTTCTATCCTTTCATTAACTTTAGTACTTAATTCCGAGATATATTCCACCGTGACTGTCCTTATTCTTGCCTCTAAGTTGGCATCAATATTATCTAACCTATTTTTCATTGTACCAATCATGGTATTCAGGTCAAACCATTTTCGCTCTGTCTGCCGTTCCTTTTCCCTTTCTTTTTGTTCCCTTTCTTGTCTATCTCGTTGTTTTTGTAATTTATAAGCTTCCCTTTCCCGTTTCTCCTGTTCTCTTTCTTGAAAAAAAATTCTCATCATTTCAACCATCACATTTTCTCCCTCTTGCTGTGACGATAATTGCTGTGACGATACGTCACGCACACCATCATCGTCTACCGTTGTCTCCATTCGCGATTCGGGTCTGCCTGTTCCCGTTCGCGAACGTAGTGGGTATGACTTGCAACTGTGTCATCACCGTCATCCAGACTGTTTGTCGGCTTTCCTTTGTCATCTGCCATGTTTATTTTCAAGTTTGTGACGTAACTGCTCAAAGAAATATTTCGCGGTACGCCGATCGTCAATTCTCAGATGCGCGCGCTGATAGTCAAACGTCACACCGCGGTAGGTGACAATTGCAGAGTTATACCGGGTAGAAGACAAGATGGCACCTAACTTTGAAAATAAGTGACAAACACCTACTAGACACTGAATCCTGCTATTATGGCATCCATCTTGTGTTCTTAACCGTAGCAACAATGAAGATGCTCATAATACTAACAAATAAACTTTGCATGAAGAGATGATCAGAAATGAATTCTAACTACGTAAATAAGCAACTCTGCAAGGAAATAACAGAGATAGGATAAAATGAAGCAGTAAGGAAAGAAATTCCGGAAATCAGTTATATTATACAAGACGCGAGATTTTATGCGTAATGAAAACCGTACTTACATCAGTCGTTTTGCGCACTGCTGTTATTTTTGGAATTTTTCTCTTTGTTTTTTTATACTTCCTCGATTTCGTTCAGTACTTCCTTTATGGCTTCCCGATGTCCACCGGATGATGTCATGAAACAATAACAGAACAGATTAAAATTTTTTATCAGGTCCCTGTTCGGGCGCCAGATCTAGTATGATAAAAAAAAAATTATTATTACTATTAAATATATCTCAATTCTTTCAATTTAAATCTGTGTTTCATACTAGAATGTCGTGTTCCCAGTTTGGCACAGCTTTGCCACAGGACACACGAAAGCGGTCGAAGACGTCCGTCTTCTGGTCGGCTCCTGATCGTTGTCAGAAGGAGGCTAGTTTCTGATTACGCAAAGACTTCTATTATTTGGAAAAGAACAACCCGAATTTCTTTACGTAATCAGTATGAATTTTATAATTACCTAAGGGACCTTTAACAATAAATGGGGCAGCTATGAGTTGTATAGAAGACAAGGAGCGGCCTTCTGTCAACGACCAGGATGCCGCAGTATTCTCTGCTGTAGTAAAGGCTGTTTGACATTTATAAAAATAATATGACACGGAGGATAAAAAAGTATAAAGGAAAAGAACAGAATAAGAAGTCTGGTAAACACTAAATATATTCAAACAATTCTCACTAGTAAATTAGGGCTTATTTATAAACAATACAACTTACATAATTACTTTTCTAACAGTATGGTGCGATCAGATTTCAGCCTGTCCTGTGCTGTCTCCTTGGTTCACGTTTTTGTCACAAATTATAGTCACTACTTTTCTCCTTTCGTTGAAGATAATTCTTGCACTGTTCAACACCTACGATAGCAATAACTTGCTGAATTACAGTCTCGAACATAAATTACTTTAATGTTATTAATTAATTATGTTGTCTGCACGCTGGCAAGACCGCTCACTTTTTTTAACTTAACGGCGACCTCCTTTACGTTTTCACATAACAAGCAGAAGTACATTAAAATCTGAAGATCTACAAACGTTTTCTACCGTCATCTTTTATTTAGATCGAAGCGGAACGACAGTTCAGCTTCTGTTAAAATGTTTCTTTGACTGCGCAATCGATGTATTAGCGTCCGCGCTAGATGCGCATCTTTACAGTTACGTAAATTATACAAAACAAATGTCTTTCAAAGAATACTCAAAGCTTTCGTAGGACGGAAATACCAATAATATTACAACTCCGATGCTTCACTTCAGGTTTACTGTATCCCTTGGACCTTCTTATTGACAATGAAACACAGAAATTGCATCCGAATTTAATAGAAAAGGCACAATGCCGACTTAAGTACAAGTGGTCTGACACTCTAAATTTCGATGATTTCAACCTCTCCTGTGAGTCCAGTTTTAGATTCCGATGCTTCACTTCAGGTTTACTGTATCCCTGGGACCTTCTTATTGACGATGAAACACAGAAATGATATCAGAATATAATACAAGAGGCACAATGCTGACTTAAGTACAAGTGGACTGACACTCTAACTCTCTATGATTTGAACCTCTCCTGTGAGTTCAGTTTTAGATTCCGATGCTTCACTCCAGGTTTACTGTATCCCTTGGACATCCTTATTGACGATGAAACACAGAAATTGCATACGAATTTAATTCAAAAGGCACAATGCCGACTTAAGTACAAGAGGACTGACACTCTAATTTTCTAGGATCTGAACCTCTCCAGTGAGTCTAGTTTTAGATTCCGATGCTTCACTTCAGGTTTACTGTCTCCCTTGGACCTTCTTATTGACGATGGAACACAGAAATTGCATCCGAATTTAATACAAAAGGCACAATACCGACTTAAGTACAAGAGGACTGACACTCAAAATTTCTATGATTTGAACCTCTCCAGTGAGTCCTGTTTTAGATTCCGATGCTTCACTTCAGGTTTACTGTAACCCTTGGAACATCACATTGACGATGAAACACAGAAATTGTATCCGAATGTAATACAAAGGGCACAATGCCGACTTAAGTACAAGAGGACTGACACTCTAATTTTCTATGATTTGAACCCCTCCAGTGGGGCAAGTTTTAGATTCCGATGCTTCACTTCAGGTTTAGTGTTTCCCTTGGACCTTCTTATTGACGATGAAACACAGAAATTGCATCCGAATTTAATACAAAAGGCACAATGCCGACTTAAGTACAAGGGGACTGACACTCTAAATTTCTATGATTTGAACCTCTCCTGTGAGTCCTGTTTTGGATTCCGATGCTTCACTTCAGGTTTACTGTATCCCTTGGACCTTCTTATTGACGATGAAACACAGAAATTGCATCCGAATTTATTACAAAAGGCACAATGCCGACTTAAATACAAGAGGTCTGTCACTCAAACTTTCGATGATTTGAACCTCTCCTGTGAGTCCAATTTTAGATTCCGATGCTTCACTTCAGGTTTACTGGATCCCTTGGTCCTTCTTATATACGAGGGTACACAGAAATTATATCCGAAATTAATACAAAAGGCACAATGATGATTTAAGTACAAGAGGACTGACACTCTAACTCTCTATGATTTGAACCTCTCCTGTGAGTCCAGTTTTAGATTCCTATTCTTCCTTTCAGGTTTACTGTATCCCTTGGACCTTCTTATTGACGATGAAACACAGAAATTGCATCCGAATTTAATGCAAAAGGCACAATGCCGACTTAACTACAAGAGGACTGACGCTCTAACTTTCTATGATTTGAATCACTCCTGTGAGTCCAGTTTTAGATTCCGATGCTTCACATCAGGTTAACTGTATACCTTGGACCATCTTATTGACGATGAAACACAGAAATTGCATCTGAATTTAATACAGAAGGCACAATGCCGACTTAAGCACAAGAGGACTGAGACTCTAATTTTCTATGAATTGAACCTCTCCTGTGAGTCCAGTTTTAGATTTTGGTGCTTCACTTCAGGTTTACTGTATCCCTTGGACCTTCATATTGACGATGAAACACAGAAATTGCATCCGAATTTAATACAAAAGGCACAATGCCGACTTAAGTACAAGAGGACTGACACTTTAACTTTCTATGATTTGAACCCCTCCAGTGGGTCAAGTTGTAGATTCGGATGCATCACTTCAGGTTTACTGTTTCCCTTGGACCTTCTTATTGACGATGAAACACAGAAATTGCATCCGAATTTAATACAAAAGACACAATGCCGACTTAAGTACAAGAGGTCTGTCACTCTAACTTTCGATGATTTGCACCTCTCCTGTGAGTCCAGTTTTAGATTCTGATGCTTCACTTCAGGTTTACTGTATCCCTTGGTCCATCTTATTGACGATGGAACACAGAAATTATATCCGAATTTAATACAAATTGCACAATGATGACTTAAGTACAAGAGGACTGACACTCTAACATTCTATGATTTGAACCTCTCCTGTGAGTCCAGTTTTAGATTCCGATGCTTCACTTCAGGTTTACTGTATACCTTGGACATTCTTATAGATGATGAAACACAGAAATTGCATCTGAATTTAATACGAAACGCAGCATGCCGACTTACGTACAAGAGGACTGACACTCTGATTTTCTATGATTTGAACCTCTCCTGAGAGTCCAGTTTTACATTCCGATGCTTCACTCAAGGGTTGCTGTTTCCCTTGGACCTTCGTATTGACGATGAAACACAGAACTTGCATCTGAATTTAATACAACAGGCACAATGCCGACTTAAGTACAAGGGGACTGACACTCTAAATTTCTATGATTTGAACCTCTCCTGTAAGTCCTGTTTTGGATTCCGATGCTTCACTTCAGGTTTACTGTATCCCTTGGACCTTCTCATAGACGATGAAACACAGAAATTGCATCCGAATTTAATACAAAAGGCACAATGCCGACGTAAATACAAGAGGTCTGTCACTCTAACTTACGATGATTTGAACCTCTCCTGTGAGTCCAGTTTTAGATTCCGATGCTTCACTTCAGGTTTACTGTATCCCTTGGTCCTTCTTATATACGAGGGAACACAGAAATTATATCCGAAATTAATACAAAAGGCACAATGATGACTTAAGTACAAGAGGACTGACACTCTAACTCTCTATGATTTGAACCTCTCCTTTGAGTCCAGTTTTAGATTCCGATGCATCACTTCAGGTTTAGTGTATCCCTTGGACTTCCTTGTCGACGATGACACACAGAAATTGCATCCGAATTTAATACAAAAGGCACAATACTGACTGAAGTACAAGAAGATTGACATTCTAACATTCTATGATTTGAACCTCTCCTGTGAATCCAGTTTTAGATTCCAATGCTTCACTTCAGGTTTACTGTATACCTTGGACCTTCTTATTGACGAAGAAACACAGAAATTGCATCTGAATTTAATACAAAAGGCACAATGCCGACTTAACTACAAGAGGACTGACGCTCTAACTTTCTATGATTTGAATCTCTCCTGTGAGTCCAGTTTTAGATTCCGATGCTTCAGTTCGGGTTAACTGTATACCTTGGACCATCTTATTGACGATGAAACACAGAAATTGCATCTGAATTTAATACAGAAGGCACAATGCCGACTTAAGTACAAGAGGACCGACACTTTAACTTTCTATGATTTGAACACTTCCAGTGGGTCAAGTTGCAGATTCCGATGCTTCACTTCAGGTTTACTGTTTCCCTTGGACCTTCTTATTGACGATGAAACACAGAAATTGCATCCGAATTTAATACAAGAGGCACAATGCCGACTTAAGTACAAGAGGTCTGTCACTCTAACTTTCGATGATTTGAACCTCTCCTGTGAGTCCAGTTTTAGATTCTGATGCTTCACTTCAGGTTTACTGTATCCCTTGGTCCACCTTATTGACGATGGAACACAGAAATTATATCCGAATTTAATACAAAAGGCACAATGATGACTTAAGTACAAGAGGACTGACACTCTAACTTTCTATGATTTGAACCTCTCCTGTGAGTCCAGTTTTAGATTCCGATGCTTCACTCCAGGTTTCTGTATACCTTGGACATTCTTATAGATGATGAAACACAGAAATTGCATCTGAATTTATTACAAAAGGCAGCATGGAGACTTACGTACAAGAGGACTGACACTCTGATTTTCTATGATTTGAACCTCTCCTGAGAGTCCAGTTTTAGATTCCGATGCCTCACTCAAGGGTTACTGTTTCCCTTGGACCATCTTATTGACGATGAAACACAGAAATTGCATCTGAATTTAATACAAAAGGCACAATGCCGACTTAAGTACAAGAGGACTGACACTCTAACTTTCTATGTTTTGAACCTCTCCTGTGAGTCCAGTTTTAGATTCCGATGCTTCACATCAGGTTTACTGTAACCCTTCGACCTTCTCATTGGCGATGAAACACAGAAATAGCATCTGAATTTAATACAAATGCACAAAGCCGACTTAAGTGCAACGGGACTGACACTCTAACTTTCTATGATTTGAACCTATCCTGTGAGTCCTGTTTTGGATTCCGATGCTTCACTTCAGGTATACTGTATCCCTTGGACCTTCATATTGACGACGAAACACAGAAATTGCATCCGAATTTAATAGAAAAGGCACAATGCCGACTTAAGTACAAGTGGTCTGACACTCTAAATTTCGATGATTTGAACCTCTCCTGTGGGTCCAGTTTTAGATTCCGATGCTTCACTTCAGGTTTACTGTATCCCTTGGACCTTCTTATTGACGATGAAACACAGAAATATTATCAGAATATAATACAAAAGGCACAATGCTGACTTAAGTACAAGTGGACTGACACTCTAACTCTCTATGATTTGAACCTCTCCTGTGAGTTCAGTTTAGATTCCGATGTTTCACTTCAGGTTTACTGTATCCCTTGGACATCCTTATTCACGATGAAACACAGAAATTGCATCCGAATTTAATTCAAAAGGCACGTTTTTGTCACAAATTATAGTCACTACTTTTCTCCTTTCGTTGAAGATAATTCTTGCACTGTTCAACACCTCCGATAACAATAACTTGCTGAATTACAGTCTCGAACATAAATTACTTTAATGTTATTAATTAATTATGTTGTCTGCACGCTGGCAAGACCGCTGACTTTTTTTAACTTAACGCCGACCTCCCTTACGTTTTCACATAACAAGCAGAAGTACATTAAAATCTGAAGATCTACAAACGTTTTCTACAGTCATCTTTTATTTAGATCGAAGCGGAACGACAGTTCAGGTTCTGTTAAAATGTTTCTTTGACTGCGCAATCGATGTATTAGCGTCCGCGCTTGATGCGCATCTTTACAGTTACGTAAATTTTACAAAACAAATGTCTTTCAAAGAATACTCAAAGCTTTCGTAGGACGGAAATACCAATAATATTATAGAATCCAAAACAGGACTCACAGGATAGGTTCAAATCATAGAAAGTTAGAGTGTGAGTCCCGTTGCACTTAAGACGGCATTGTGCCATTTGTATTAAATTCGGATGCAATTTCTGTGTTTCATCGTCAATAAGAAGGGCCAAGGGATACAGTAAACCTGAAGTGAAGCATCAGAATCTAAAACTGGACTCACAGGAGAGGTTCAAATCATAGAAAAGTAGAGTGTCAGTATTCTTGTACTTAAGTCGGCTTTGTGCCTTTGTATTAAATTCAGATGTAATTTCGGTGTTTCATCACCAATGAGAAGGTCCAAGGGTTACAGTAAACCTGATGTGAAGCATCGGAATCTAAAACTGGACTCACAGGAGAGGTTCAAATCATAGAAAGATAGAGTGTCAGTCCACTTGTACTTAAGTCGGCATTGTGCCTTTTGTATTAAATTCAGATGCAATTTCTGTGTTTCATCGTCAATAAGAAGGTCCAAGGGAAACATTAACCCTGAAGTGAAGCGTCGGAATGTAAAACTGGACTCACTGGAGAGGTTCAAATCATAGAAAGTTAGAGTGCAGTCCTCTTGTACTTAGGTCGGCATTGTGCCTTTTGTATTAAATTCGGATATAATTTCTGTGCTTCATCGTCAATAAGAAGGTCCAAGGTATACAGTAAAACTGAAGTGAAGCATCGGAATCTAAAACTGGACTCACAGGAGAGGTTCAAATCATAGAAAGTTAGAGTGTCAGTCCTCCTGTAGTTAAGTCAACATTGCGCGTTTTGTATTAAATTCGGATGCAATTTCTGTGATTCATCGTCAATAAGAAGGACCAAGGGATACAGTAAACCCGAAGTAAAGCACCGAAATCTAAAACAGGACTCACAGGAGAGGTTCAAATCATAGAAATTTTGAGTGTCAGTCCTCTTGTACTTAAGTCGGTATTGTGCCTTTTGTATTAAATTCGGATGCAATTTCTGTGTTTCATCGTCAATAAGAAGGTCCAAGGGATACAGTAAACCTGAAGTGAAGCATCGGAATCTAAAACTGAATTCACTGGAGAGGTTCAAATCGTAGAAAATTAGAGTGTCAGTCCTCTTGTACTTAAGTCTGAATTTTGCCTTTTGAATTAAATTCGAATGCAATTTCTGTGTTTCATCGACTATAAGGATGTCCAAGGGATACAGTAAAAATGAAGTGAAGCATCGGAATCTAAAACTGAACTCACAGGAGAGGTTCAAATCTTAGAGGGTTAGAGTGTCCGTCCTCTTGTACGTAAGTCAGCATTGTGCCTTTTGTATTAAATTCGGATATATTTTCTGTGTTTCATCGTCAATAGAAAGGTCCAAGGGATACAGTTAACCTGAAGTGAAGCATCGGAATCCAAAACAGGACTCATAGGAGAGATTCAAATCATAGAAAGTTAGAGTGTCAGTCCCCTTGTACTAAAGTCAGCATTGTGCCTTTTGTATTAAATTCGGATGCAATTTCTGTGTTTCATCGTCAATAAGAACGTTCAAGGGATACAGTAAACCTGAAGTGAAGCATCAGAATCTAAAACTGGACTCACTGCAGAGGTTCAAATCATAGAAAGTTAGAGTGTCAGTTCTCTTGTACTTAAGTCGGCATTGTGCCTTTTGAACTAAATTCGGATGCAATTTCTGTGTATCATCGTCAATGAGAAGGTCCAAGGGATACAGTAAACCTGAAGTGAAGCATCGGAATCTAAAACAGTACTCACAGGAGAGGTTCAAATCATAGAAATTTAGAGTGTCAGTCCTCTTGTACTTAAGCCGGCATTGTGCCTTTTGTATTAAATTCGGATGCAATTTCTGTGTTTCATCGTCAATACAAATGTCCGAGGGAAACAGTAAACCTAAAGTAGAGCATCGGAATCTAAAACTGGACTCACAGGAGAGGTTCAAATCATAGAAATTAAGAGTGTCAGTCCTCTTGTACTTAAGTCGGCATTGTGCCTTTCGTATTAAATTCGGATGCAATTTCTTTGTTTCATCGTCAATAAGAAGGTCCAAGGGAAACAGTAACCCTGAAGTGAAGCATCGGAAACTAAAACTGTACTCACAGAAGAGGTTCAAATCATAGAAAGTTAGAGAGCAGTCCTCTTGTACTTCGATCGGCATTGTGCCTTTTGTATTAAATTCGGATGTAATTTCTGTGTTTCATCGTCAATAAGAATGTCCAAGGTATACAGTAAACCTGCAGTGAAGCATCGGAATCTAAAACTGGCCTCACAGGGGAGGTTCAATTCACAGAAAGTTAGAGTGTCAGTCCTCTTGTAGTTAAGTCGGCATTGTGCCTTTTGTATTAAATTCGGATGCAATTTCTGTGACTCATCGTCAATAAGAAGGTCCAAGGGATACAGTAAACCTGAAGTGAAGCATCGAAATCTAAAACAGGACTCACAGGAGAGGTTCAAAATATAGAAAATTAGAGTGTCAGTCCTCTTGTACTTAAGTCGGCATTGTGCCTTTTGTATTAAATTCGGATGCAGTTTCTGTGTTTCATCATCAACAAGGATGTCCAAGGGATACACTAAACCAGGAGTGAAGCATCGGAATCTAAAACTGGACTCACAGGAGAGGTTCAAATCATAGAGAGTTAGAGTGTCAGTCCACTCGTACGTAAGTCATCATTGTGCCTTTTGTATTAGATTGGGATATAATTTCTGTGTTTCATCGTCAATAAGAAGGTCCAAGGGATACAGTAAACCTGAAGTGAAGCATCGGAATCTCAAACAGGACTCACAGGAGAGGTTCAAATCATCGAAATTTAGAGTGTCAGACCACTTGTACTTAAGTCGGCATTGTGCCTTTTCTATTAAATTCGGATGCAATTTCTGTGTTTCATCGTCAATACGAAGGTCCAAGGGATACAGTAAACCTGAAGTGAAGCATTGGAATCCAAAACAGGACTCACAGGATAGGTTCAAACCATAGAAAGTTAGAGTGTCAGTCCCGTTGTACTTAAGTTGGCATTGTGCCATTTGTATTAAATTCGGATGCAATTTCTGTGCTTCATCGTCAATAAGAAGGTCTAAAGGATACAGTAAACCTGAAGTGAAGCATCAGTATCTAAAACTGGACTCACAGGAGAGGTTCAAATCATAGAAAAGTAGAGTGTCAGTCTTCTTGTACTTAAGTCGGCTTTGTGCCTTTGTATTAAATTCAGATGTAATTTCGGTGTTTCATCACCAATGAGAAGGTCCAAGGGTTACAGTAAACCTGATGTGAAGCATCGGAATCTAAAACTGGACTCACAGGAGAGGTTCAAATAATAGAAAGTTAGAGTGTCAGTCCACTTGTACTTAAGTCGGCATTGTGCCTTTTGTATTAAATTCAGATGCAATTTCTGTGTTTCATCGTCAATAAGAAGGTCCAAGGGAAGCATTAACCCTGAAGTTAAGCATCGGAATCTAAAACTGGACTCACAGGAGAGGTTCAAATCATAGAAAGTTAGAGAGTCAGTCCTCTTGTACTTAAGTCGGCATTGTGCCTTTTGTATTAAATACGGTTGCAATTTCTGTGATTCATCGTCAATAAGAAGGTCCAAGGGATACAGTAAACCTTAAGTAAAGCACCGAAATCTAAAACAGGACTCACAGGAGAGGTTCAAATCATAGAAATTTTGAGTGTCAGTCCTCTTGTTCTTAAGTCGGTATTGTGCCTTTTGTATTAAATTCGGATGCAATTTCTGTGTTTCATCGTCAATAAGAAGGTACAAGGGATACAGTAAACCTGAAGTGAAGCATCGGAATCTAAAACAGGACTCACAGGAGAGGTTCAAATCATAGAAATTTAGAGTGTCAGTCCTCTTGTACTTAAGTCGGCATTGTGCCTTTTGTATTAAATTCGGATGCAATTTCTGTGTTTCATCGTCAATAAAAATGTCCGAGGGAAACAGTAAACCTAAAGTAGAGCATCGGAATCTAAAACTGGACTCACAGGAGAGGTTCAAATCATAGAAATTAAGAGTGTCAGTCCTCTTGTACTTAAGTCAGCATTGTGCATTTCGTATTAAATTCGGATGCAATTTCTTTGTTTCATCGACAATAAGATGGTCCAAGGGAAACAGTAACCCTGAAGTGAAGCATCGGAAACTAAAACTGTACTCACAGAAGAGGTTCAAATCATAGAAAGTTAGAGAGCAGTCCTCTTGTACTTCGATCGGCATTGTGCCTTTTGTATTAAATTCGGATGTAATTTCTGTGTTTCATCGTCAATAAGAATGTCCAAGGTATACAGTAAACCTGCAGTGAAGCATCGGAATCTAAAACTGGCCTCACAGGAGAGGTTCAAATCACAGAAAGTTAGAGTGTCAGTCCTCTTGTAGTTAAGTCGGCATTGTGCCTTTTGTATTAAATTCGGATGCAATTTCTGTGACTCATCGTCAATAAGAAGGTCCAAGGGATACAGTAAACCTGAAGTGAAGCATCGAAATCTAAAACAGGACTCACAGGAGAGGTTCAAAATATAGAAAATTAGAGTGTCAGTCCTCTTGTACTTAAGTCGGCATTGTGCCTTTTGTATTAAATTCGGATGCAGTTTCTGTGTTTCATCATCAACAAGGATGTCCAAGGGATACACTAAACCAGGAGTGAAGCATCGGAATCTAAAACTGGACTCACAGGAGAGGTTCAAATCATAGAGAGTTAGAGTGTCAGTCCACTTGTACGTAAGTCATCATTGTGCCTTTTGTATTAGATTGGGATATAATTTCTGTGTTTCATCGTCAATAAGAAGGTCCAAGGGATACAGTAAACCTGAAGTGAAGCATCGGAATCTCAAACAGGACTCACAGGAGAGGTTCAAATCATCGAAATTTAGAGTGTCAGACCACTTGTACTTAAGTCGGCATTGTGCCTTTTCTATTAAATTCGGATGCAATTTCTGTGTTTCATCGTCTATACGAAGGTCCAAGGGATACAGTAAACCTGAAGTGAAGCATTGGAATCCAAAACAGGACTCACAGGATAGGTTCAAACCATAGAAAGTTAGAGTGTCAGTCCCGTTGTACTTAAGTTGGCATTGTGCCATTTGTATTAAATTCGGATGCAATTTCTGTGCTTCATCGTCAATAAGAAGGTCCAAAGGATACAGTAAACCTGAAGTGAAGCATCAGTATCTAAAACTGGACTCACAGGAGAGGTTCAAATCATAGAAAAGTAGAGTGTCAGTCTTCTTGTACTTAAGTCGGCTTTGTGCCTTTGTATTAAATTCAGATGTAATTTCGGTGTTTCATCACCAATGAGAAGGTCCAAGGGTTACAGTAAACCTGATGTGAAGCATCGGAATCTAAAACTGGACTCACAGGAGAGGTTCAAATAATAGAAAGTTAGAGTGTCAGTCCACTTGTACTTAAGTCGGCATTGTGCCTTTTGTATTAAATTCAGATGCAATTTCTGTGTTTCATCGTCAATAAGAAGGTCCAAGGGAAGCATTAACCCTGAAGTGAAGCATCGGAATCTAAAACTGGACTCACAGGAGAGGTTCAAATCATAGAAAGTTAGAGAGTCAGTCCTCTTGTACTTAAGTCGGCATTGTGCCTTTTGTATTAAATACGGTTGCAATTTCTGTGATTCATCGTCAATAAGAAGGTCCAAGGGATACAGTAAACCTTAAGTAAAGCACTGAAATCTAAAACAGGACTCATAGGAGAGGTTCAAATCATAGAAATTTTGAGTGTCAGTCCTCTTGTTCTTAAGTCGGTATTGTGCCTTTTGTATTAAATTCGGATGCAATTTCTGTGTTTCATCGTCAATAAGAAGGTACAAGGGATACAGTAAACCTGAAGTGAAGCATCGGAATCTAAAACTGAACTCACTGGAGCGGTTGAAATCGTAGAAAGTTAGAGTGTGAGTCCTCTTGTACTTAAGTCGGCATTTTGCATTTTGAATTAAATTCGAATGCAATTTCTGTGTTTCATCGACTATAAGGATGTCCAAGGGATACAGTAAAAATGAAGTGAAGGATCGGAATCTAAAACTGAACTCACAGGAGAGGTTCAAATCATTGAAAATTAGAGTGTCAGTCCTCTTGTACTTAGGTCTGCATTGTGCCTTTTGTATTAAATTCGGATGCAATTTTTGTGTTTCATCGTCAATAAGGAGGTCCAAAAGATACAGTAAACCTAAAGTGATGCTTCGGAATCTAAAACTGGACTCACAGGAGATTTTAAATCATAGAGAGTAAGGGTGTCAGTCCTCTTGTACTTAATTTGGCATTGTGCCTTTTGTATTAATTTCGGATATAATTTCTGTGTTTCATCGACATTAAGAAGGTCCAAGGGATACAGTAAACCTGAAGTGAAGCATCGGAACCTAAAACTGGACTCACAGGAGAGGTTCATATCATAGAAAGTTAAAGTGTCAGACCTCTTATACTTAAGTCGGTACTGTGCCCTTTGTATTAAGTTCGGATGCAATTTCTGTGTTTCATCGTCAATAAGAAGGTCCAGGGGATACAGTAAACCTGAAGTGAAGCATCAGAATCTAAAACTGGACTCACAGCCGAGGTTCAAATCATAGAAAGTTAGAGTGTCAGTCCTCTTGTACTTAAGTGGGCATTGTGCCTTTTGTACTAAATTCGGATGCAATTTCTGTGTTTCATCGTCAATAAGAAGGTCCAAGGGATACAGGCAACCTGAAGTGAAGCAGCGGATTCTAAAACAGGAATCACAGGAGAGGTTCAGATCATAGAAAGTTAGAGTGTCAGTCCTCTTGTACTTAAGTCGCCATTGTGCCTTTTGTATTAAATTCGGATGCAATATCTGTGGTTCATCGTCAATAAGAATGTCTAAAGTATACAGTAAACCTGAAGTGAAGCATCGGAATCTAAAACTGGACTCACAGGAGAGGTTCAAATCACAGAAAGTTAGAGTGTCAGTCCTCTTGTAGTTAAGTCGGCATTGTGCCTTTTGTATTAAATTCGGATGCAATTTCTGTGACTCATCGTCAATAAGAACGTCCAAGGGATACAGTAAACCTGAAGTGAAGCATCTAAATCTAAAACAGGACTCACAGGAGAGGTTCATATGATAGAAATTTAGAGTGTCAGTCCTCTTGTACTTAAGTCGGCATTGTGCCTTTTGTATTAAATTCGGATGTAATTTCGGTGTTTCATCGTCAATAGGAAGGTCCAAGGGAAACAGTAAACCTGAAGTGAAGCATCGGAATCTAAAACTGAACTCACTGGAGAGGTTCAAATCGTAGAAAATTAGAGTGTCAGTCCTCTTGTACTTAAGTCGGCATTTTGCATTTTTAATTAAATTCGAATGCAATTTCTGTGTTTCATCGACTATAAGGATGTCCAAGGGATACAGTAGAAATGAAGTGAAGCATCGGAATCTAAAACTGAACTCACAGGAGAGGTTCAAATCATAGAGGGTTAGAGTGTCAGTCCTCTTGTACTTAAGTCGGCATTGTGCCTTTTGTATTAAATTCGGATGCAATTTTTGTGTTTCATCGTCAATAAGAATGTCCGAGGGAAACAGTAAACCTAAAGTAGAGCATCGGAATCTAAAACTGGACTCACAGGAGAGGTTCAAATCATGGAAATTTAGAGTGTCAGTCCTCTTGTACGTAAGTCAGCATTGTGCCTTTTGTATTAAATTCGGATATAATTTCTGTGTTTCATCGTCAATAGAAAGGTCCAAGGGATACAGTAAACCTGAAGTGAAGCATCGGAATCCAAAACAGGACTCATAGGAGAGATTCAAATCATAGAAAGTTAGAGTGTCAGTCCCCTTGTACTAAAGTCAGCATTGTGCCTTTTGTATTAAATTCGGATGCAATTTCTGTGTTTCGTCGTCAATAAGAACGTTCAAGGCATACAGGAAAAATGAAGTGAAGCATCAGAATCTAAAACTGGACTCACTGCAGAGGTTCAAATCATAGAAATTTAGAGTGTCAGTCCTCTTGTACTTAAGTCGGCATTGTGCCTTTTGTATTAAATTCGGATGCAATTTTTGTGTTTCATCGTCAATAAGAATGTCCGAGGGAAACAGTAAACCTAAAGTAGAGCATCGGAATCTAAAACTGGACTCACAGGAGAGGTTCAAATCATGGAAATTAAGAGTGTCAGTCCTCTTGTACTTAAGTCGGCATTGTGCCTTTCGTATTAAATTCGGATGCAATTTCTTTGTTTCATCGTCAATAAGAAGGTCCAAGGGAAACAGTAACCCTGAAGTGAAGCATCGGAAACTAAAACTGTATTCACAGAAGAGGTTCAAATCATAGAAAGTTAGAGTGCAGTCCTCTTGTACTTAGATCGGCATTGTGCCTTTTGTATTAAATTCGGATACAATTTCTGTGTTTCATCGTCAATAAGAATGTCCAAGGTATACAGAAAACCTGAAGTGAAGCATCGGAATCTATAACTGGACTCACAGGAGAGGTTCAAATCACAGAAACTTAGAGTGTCAGTCCTCTTGTAGTTAAGTCGGCATTGTGCCTTTTGTATTAAATTCGGATGCAATTTCTGTGACTCATCGTCAATAAGAAGGTCCAAGGGATGCAGTAAACCTGAAGTGAAGCATCGAAATCAAAAACAGGACTCACAGGAGAGGTTCATATCATAGAAATTTAGAGTGTCAGTCCTCTTGTACTTAAGTCGGCATTGTGCCTTTTGTATTAAATTCGGATGTAATTTCGGTGTTTCATCGTCAATAGGAAGGTCCAAGGGAAACAGTAAACATGAAGTGAAGCATCGGAATCTAAAACTGGACTCACTGGAGAGGTTCAAATCGTAGAAAATTAGAGTGTCAGTCCTCTTGTACTTAAGTCGGCATTGTGCCTTTTGAATTAAATTCGGATGCAATTTCTGTGTTTCATCGTCAATAAGAATGTCCAAGGGATACAGTAAACCTGAAGTGAAGCATCGGAATCTAAAACTGAACTCACAGGAGAGGTTCAAATCATAGAGAGTTAGAGTGTCAGTCCTCTTGGACTTAGGTCAGCATTGTGCCTTTTGTATTAAATTCGGATATCATTTCTGTGTTTCCTCGTCAATAAGAAGGTCCAAGGGATACAGTAAACCTGAAGTGAAGCATCTGAATCAAAAACTGGACTCACAGGAGAGGTCCAAAATCATCGAAATTTAGAGTGTCAGACCACTTGTACTTAAGTCGGCATAGTGCCTTTTCTAATAAATTCGGATGCAATTTCTGTGTTTCATCGTCAATAAGAAGGTCCAAGGGATACAGTAAACCTGAAGTGAAGCATCTGAATCCAAAACAGGACTCACAGGAGAGGTTCAAATCATAGAAAATTAGAGTGCTAGTCCTCTTGTACTTAAGTCGGCTTTGTGCCTTTGTATTAAATTCAGATGCAATTTCTGTGTTTCATCGCCAATGAGAAGGTCCAAGGGTTACAGTAAACCTGATGTGAAGCATCGGAATCTAAAACTGGACTCACAGGAGAGGTTCAATTCATAGAAAGTTAGAGCGTCAGTCCTCTTGTACTTAAGTCGGCATTGTGCCTTTTGGATTAATTTCAGATGCAATTTCTGTGTTTCATCGTCAATAAGAAGGTCCAAGGGAAACAGTAACCCTGAAGTGAAGCATCGGAATCTAAAACTGGACTCAGAGGAGAGGTTCAACTCATAGAAAGTTAGAGCGTCAGTCCTCTTGCACTTAAGTCCGTATTGTGCCTTTGGTATTAGATTGGGATGCAATTTCTGTGTTTCATCGTCAATATGAAGGTCGAAGGTATACAGTAAACCTAACGTGAAGCATCGAGATCTAAAACTGGACTCACAGGTGAGGTACAAATCATAGAAATTTAGAGTGTCAGTCCTCTTGTACTTAAGTCGGCATTGTGCCTTTTGTATTACATTTGGATGCAATTTCTGTGTTTCATTGTCACTAAGAAGGTCCATGGGATACAGTAAACCTGAAGTGAAGTATCGGAAACTAAAACTGGACTCACAGGAGAGGTTCAAATCACAGAAAGTTAGAGTGTCAGTCCTCTCGCACTTATGTCGGCATTGTGCATTTTGTATTAAATTCAGATGCAATTTCTGTGTTACATCGTCAATAAGAAGGTCCACAGTATACAGCAAACCTGAAATGAAGCATCGGAATCTAAAACAGGACTCACAGGAGAGGTTCAAATCATAGAAAGTTAGAGTGACAGTCCACTTGTACTTCAGTCTGCATTGTGCCTTTTGTATTAAATACGGATGCGATTTCTGTGTTTCATCGTCAATAAGAAGGTCTAAGGGAAACAGTTAACCTGAAGTGAACTATCGGAATCTAAAACTTGACGCACAGGAGAGGTTCAAATCATAGAAAGTTAGAGTATCAGTCCTCTTGCACTTAAGTCGGTATTGTGCCTTTTGTATTAAATTCGGATGCATTTTCTGTGTTTCATCGTCAATAAGAAGGTCCAAGGTATACAGTAAACCTAAAGTGAAGCATCGGAATCTAAAACTGGACTCACAGGAGAGGTTCAAATCATTGAAAATTAGAGTGTCAGTCCTCTTGTACTTAGGTCTGCATTGTGCCTTTTGTATTAAATTCGGATGCAATTTTTGTGTTTCATCGTCAATAAGGAGGTCCAAGGGATACAGTAAACCTAAAGTGATGCTTCGGAATCTAAAACTGGACTCACAGGAGATTTTAAATCATAGAGAGTAAGGGTGTCAGTCCTCTTGTACTTAATTTGGCATTGTGCCTTTTGTATTAATTTCGGATATAATTTCTGTGTTTCATCGACAATAAGAAGGTCCAAGGGATACGGTAAACCTGAAGTGAAGCATCGGAACCTAAAACTGGACTCACAGGAGAGGTTCAAATCATAGAAAGTTAAAGTGTCAGACTTCTTATACTTAAGTCGGTACTGTGCCTTTTGTATTAAGTTCGGAAGCAATTTCTGTGTTTCATCGTCAATAAGAAGGTCCAGGGGATACAGGCAACCTGAAGTGAAGCAGCGGATTCTAAAACAGGAATCACAGGAGAGGTTCAGATCATAGAAAGTTAGAGTGTCAGTCCTCTTGTACTTAAGTCGGCATTGTGCCTTTTGTACTAAATATGGATGCAATTTCTGTGTTTCTTCGTCAATAAGAAGGTCCAAGGGATACAGGAAACCTGAAGTGAAGCATCAGAATCAAAAACTGGACTCACTGCAGAGGATCAAATCATAGAAAGTTAGAGAGTCAGTTCTCTTGTACTTAAGTCGGCATTGTGCCTTTTGTACTAAATTCGGATGCAATTTCTCTGTTTCATCGACAATGGGAAGGTCCAAGGGATACAGTAAACCTGAAGTGAAGCATCGGAATCTAAAACAGCACTCACAGGAGAGGTTCAAATCATAGAAAGTTAGAGTGTCTGTCCTCTTGTACTTAAGTCGGCATTGTGCCTTTTGTATTAAATTCGGATGCAATATCTGTGGTTCATCGTCAATAAGAATGTGTAAGGTATACAGTAAACCTGAAGTGAAGCATCGGAATCTAAAACTGGACTCACAGGAGAGGTTCAAATCACAGAAAGTTAGAGTGTCAGTCCTCTTGTAGTTAAGTCGGCATTGTGCCTTTTGTATTAAATTCGGATGCAATTTCTGTGACTCATCGTCAATAAGAAGGTCCAAGGGATACAGTAAACCTGAAGTGAAGCATCGAAATCTAAAACAGGACTCACAGGAGAGGTTCATATCATAGAAATTTAGAGTGTCAGTCCTCTTGTACTTAAGTCGGCATTGTGCCTTTTGTATTAAATTCGGATGTAATTTCGGTGTTTCATCGTCAATAGGAAGGTCCAAGGGAAACAGTAAACCTGAAGTGAAGCATCGGAATCTAAAACTGAACTCACTGGAGAGGTTCAAATCGTAGAAATTTAGAGTGTCAGTCCTCTTGTACTTAAGTCGGCATTTTGCATTTTTAATTAAATTCGAATGCAATTTCTGTGTTTCATCGACTATAAGGATGTCCAAGGGATACAGTAAAAATGAAGTGAAGCATCGGAATCTAAAACTGAACTCACAGGAGAGGTTCAAATCATAGATTGTTAGAGTGTCAGTCCTCTTGTACGTAAGTCAGCATTGTGCCTTTTGTATTAAATTCGGATATAATTTCTGTGTTTCATCGTCAATAGAAAGGTCCAAGGGATACAGTAAACCTGAAGTGAAGCATCGGAATCCAAAACAGGACTCATAGGAGAGATTCAAATCATAGAAAGTTAGAGTGTCAGTCCCCTTGTACTAAAGTCAGCATTGTGCCTTTTGTATTAAATTCGGATACAATTTCTGTGTTTCATCGTCAATAAGAACGTTCAAGGGATAGAGTAAACCTGAAGTGAAGCATCAGAATCTAAAACTGGACTCACTGCAGAGGTTCAAATCATAGAAAGTTAGAGTGTCAGTTCTCTTGTACTTAAGTCGGCATTGTGCCTTTTGTATTAAATTCGGATATAACCTCTGTGTTTCATCGTCAATAAGAATGTCCAAGGTATACAGTAAACCTGAAGGGAAGCATCGGAATCTAAAACTAGAGTCACAGGAAAGGTTCAAATCACAGAAAGTTAGAGTGTCAGTCCTCTTGTAGTTAAGTCGGCATTGTGCCTTTTGTATTAAATTCGGATGCAATTTCTGTGACTCATCGTCAATAAGAAGGTCCAAGGGATGCAGTAGACCTGAAGTGGAGCATCGAAATCTGAAACAGGACTCACAGGAGAGGTTCATATCATAGAAATTTAGAGTGTCAGTCCTCTTGTACTTAAGTCGGCATTGTGCCTTTTGTAATAAATTCGGATGTAATTTCGGTGTTTCATCGTCAATAGGAAGGTCCGAGGGAAACAGTAAACCTGAAGTGAAGCATCGGAATCTAAAACTGGACTCACTGGTGAGGTTCAAATCGTAGAAAATTAGAGTGTCAGTCCTCTTGTACTTAAGTCGGCATTGTGCCTTTTGAATTAAATTCGGATGCAATTTCTGTGTTTCATCGTCAATAAGAATGTCCAAGGGATACAGTAAAAGTGATGTGAAGCATCGGAATCTAAAACTGAACTCACAGGAGAGGTTCAAATCATAGAGAGTTAGAGTGTCAGTCCTCTTGTACTTCAGTCAGCATTGTGCCTTTTGTATTAAATTCGGATATCATTTCTGTGTTTCCTCGTCAATAAGAAGGTCCAAGGGATGCAGTTAACCTGAAGTGAAGCATCGGATTCAAAAACTGGACTCACAGGAGAGGTTCAAATCATCGAAATTTAGAGTGTCAGACCACTTGTACTTAAGTCGGCATAGTGCCTTTTCTATTAAATTCGGATGCAATTTCTGTGTTTCATCGTCAATAAGAAGGTCCAAGGGATACAGTAAACCTGAAGTGAAGCATCATAATCTAAAACTGGACTCACAGGAGAGGTTCAAATCATAGAAAATTAGAGTGCCAGGCCTCTTGTACTTAAGTCGGGTTTGTGCCTTTGTATTAAATTCAGATGCAATTTCTGTGTTTCATCGCCAATGAGAAGGTCCAAGGGTTACAGTAAACCTGATGTGAAGCATCGGAATCTAAAACTGGACTCACAGGAGAGGTTCAATTCATAGAAAGTTAGAGTGTCAGTCCTCTTTTACTTAAGTCGGCATTGTGCCTTTTGTATTAATTTCAGATGCAATTTCTGTGTTTCATCGTCTATAAGAAGGTCCAAGGGAAATAGTAACCCTGAACTGAAGCATCGGAATCTAAAACTGGACTCACAGGAGAGGTACAAATCATAGAAAATTAGAGTGTCAGTCCTCTTGTACTTAAGTCGGCATTGTGCCTTTTGTATTACATTTGGATGCAATTTCTGTGTTTCATCGTCAATAAGAAGGTCCAAGGGATACAGTAAACCAGAAGTGAAGCATCGGGAACTAAAACTGGACTCACACGAGAGGTTCAAATCACAGAAAGTTAGAGTGTCAGTCCTCTTGCACTTAAGTCGGCATTGTGCCTTTTGTATTACATTCAGATGCAATTTCTGTGTTACATCGTTAATAAGAAGGTCCACAGTATACAGCAAACCTGAAATGAAGCATTTGAATCTAAAACAGGACTCACAGGAGAGGTTCAAATCATAGAAAGTTAGAGTGTCAGTCCACTTGTACTTCAGTCTGCATTGTGCCTGTTGTATTAAATACGGATGCAATTTCTGTGTTTCATCGTCAATAAGAAGGTCTAAGGGAAACAGTTAACCTGAAGAGAAGCATTGGATTCTAAAACAGGAATCACAGGAGAGGTTCAAATCATAGAAAGTTAGAGTTTCAGTCCTCTTGTACTTAAGTGGGCATTGTGCCTTTTGTACTAAATTCGGATGCAATTTCTGTGTTTCATCGTCAATAAGAAGGTCCAAGGGATACAGGCAACCTGAAGTGAAGCATCGGATTCTAAAACAGGAATCACAGGAGAGGTTCAAATCATAGAAAGTTAGAGTGTCAGTCCTCTTGTACTTAAGTCGGCATTGTGCCTTTTGTACTAAATTTGGATGCAATTTCTGTGTTTCATCGTCAGTAAGAAGGTCCAAGGGATACAGGAAACCTGAAGTGAAGCATCAGAATCAAACACTGGACTCACTGCAGAGGATCAAATCATAGAAAGTTAGAGAGTCAGTTCTCTTGTACTTAAGTCGGCATTGTGCCTTTTGTACTAAATTCGGATGCAATTTCTCTGTTTCATCGTCAATGAGAAGGTCCAAGGGATACAGTAAACCTGAAGTGAAGCATCGGAATCTAAAACTGGACTCACTGGAGAGTTTCAAATCGTAGAAAATTAGAGTGTCAGTCTTCTTGTACTTAAGTCGGCATTGTGCCTTTTGTATAAAATTCAGATGCAATTTCTGTGTCTCATCGTCAATAAGATGCCCAAGCGATAGAGTAAACCTGAAGTGAAGCATCAGAATCCAAAACTGGACTCACAGGTGAGGTTCAAATCATAGAGAGTTGGAGTGCCAGTCCTATTGTACTTAAGTCAGCATTGTGCCTTTTGTATTAAATTTGGATGCAATTTCTGTGTTCCATCGTCAATGAGAAGGTCCAAGGATTACAGTAAACCTGAAGTGAAGCATCGGAATGTAAAACTGGACTCACAGGAGAGGTTCAAATCATAGAATGTTAGAGTGTCAGTCCTCTTGTAGTTAAGTCGGCATTGTGCTTTTTGTATTAAATTCGGATGCAATTTCTGTGTTTCATCGTCAATAAGAAGGTCCAAAGGAAACAGTAAACCTGAAGTGAAGCATCGAAAACGAAAACAGGACTTACAGGAGAGGTTCAAATCATAGAAATTTAGATTGTCAGTCCTCTTGTACTTAAGTCGGCATTGTGCCTTTTGTATTAAATTCGGATGCCATTTCTATGTTTCATCGTCAATAAGAAGGTCCAAGGGAAGCAATAAAACCTGAAGTGAAGCATCGGAATCAAAAACTGGACTCACTGGAGAGGTTCAAATCGTAGAAAATTTGATTGTCAGTCTTTTACTTATGTCGGCATTGTGCCTTTTGAATTAAATTCGGATGCAATTTCTGTGTTTCATCGACAATAAGGATGTCCAAGGGATACAGTAAACCTGAAGTGAAGCATCGGAATCTAAAACTGAACTCACAGGAGTGGTTCAAATCATAGAGTTAGTGTGTCAGTCCACTTGTACTTAAGTCAGCATTGTGCCTTTTGTATTAAATTCGAATATCATTTCTGTGTTTCATCGTCAATAAGAAGGTCCAAGGGATACAGTAAACCTGAAGTGCAGCATGGGAATCTAAGACTGCACTCACAGGAGAGGTTCAAATCATCGAAATATAGAGTGTCAGACCACTTGTACTTAAGTCGGCATTGTGCCTTTTGAATTAAATTCGGATGCAATTTCTGTGTTTCATCGTCAATAAAGACGTCCAAGAGATACAGTAAACCTGAAGTGAAGCATCGGAATCTAAAACTGAACTCACAGGAGAGGTTCAAATCATCGAAATTTAGAGTGTCAGACCACTTGTAATTAAGTCGGCATTATGCATTTTGTATTAAATTCGGATATCATTTCTGTGTTTCATCCTCAATAAGAAGGTCCAAGGGATACAGTAAACCTGAACTGCAGCATCGGAATCTAAAACTGGACTCACAGGAGAGGTTCAAATCAACGAAATTTAGAGTGTCAGACCACTTGTACTTAAGTCGGCATTTTGCCTTTTGTATTAAATTCGGACGCAATTTCTGGGTTTCCTTGTCAATAAGGATGTCCAAGGGATACAGTAAAACTGAAGTGAAGAATTGGAATCTAAAACTGAACTCACCGGAGAGGTTCAAATCATAGAGAGTTGGAGTGTCAGTCCTCTTGTACTTAAGTCAGCATTGTGACATTTGTATTAAATACAGATGCAATTACTGTGTTCCATCGTCAATGAGAGGGTCGAAGGATTACAGTAAACCTGAAGTGAAGCATCGGAATCCAAAACTGGACTCACTGCAGATTTCAAAATCATAAGAAGTTATAGTGTCAATCCTCTTGTACTTAAGTCGGCATTGTGCCTTTTGTACTAAATTCGGATGCAATTTCTGTGATTCATCGTCAATAAGAAGGTCCAAGGTATACTGTAAACCTAAAGTGAAGCATCGGAATCTAAAACTGGACTCACAGGAGAGGTTCAAATCATAGAAAGTTAGAGTGTCAGTCCTCTTGTACTTAAGTCGGCATTGTGCTTTTGTATTAAATTCAGATGCAATTTCTGTGTTTCATCGTCAATAAGAAGGTCCAAGGGAAACAGTAACCCTGAAGTGAAGCATCGGAATCTAAAACTGGACTCATAGGAGAGGTTCAAATCATACAAAGTTAGAGTGTCAGTCCTCTTGTACTTAAGTCGGCATTCTGCCTTTTTTATTAAATTCGGATGCAGTTTCTGTGTTTCATCGTCAAGGAGAAGGTCCAAGGGTTACAGTAAACCTATAGTGAAGCATCGGAATCTAAAACTGGACTCACTCCAGAGGTTCAAATCATAGACAGTTAGACTGTCAGTCCTCTTGTACTTAAGTCGGCATTGTGCCTTTTGTATTAAATGCGGATGCAATTACTGTGTTTCATCGTCAATAAGAAGGTCCAAGGTATACTGTAAACCTAAAGTGAAGCATCGGAATCTAAAACTGGACTCACAGGAGAGGTTCAAATCATAGAAAGTTAGAGTGTCAGTCCTCTTGTACTTAAGTCGGTATTGTGCCTTTTGTATTAAATTCGGATGCAATTTCTGTGTTTCATCGTCAATAAGGAGGTCCAAGGGATACATTAAACCTAAAGTGATGCTTCGGAATCTAGAACTGGACTCATAGGAGAGGTTCAAATCATAGAGAGTTAGAGTGTCAGTGCTCTTGTACTTAAGCCGGCATTGTGCCTTTTGTATTTATTTCGGATATAATTTCTGTGTTTCTTCGACAATAAAATGGTCCAAGGGATACAGTAAACCTGAAGTGAAGCATCGGAATCTAAAACTGGACTCACAGGAGAGGTTCAAATCATAGAAAATTAGAGTGTCAGACCTCTTGTACTTAAGTCGGTATTGTGCCTTTTGTATTAAGTTCGGATGCAATATCTGTGTTTCATCGTCAATAAGAAGGTCCAGGGGATACATTAATCCTCAGGTGAAGCATCAGAATCCAAAACTGGACTCACAGGAGAGGTTCAAATCATAGAATATTAGAGTGTCAGTCCTCTTGTACTTAAGTCGGCATTTTGCCTTTTGTATTAAATTCGGACGCTATTTCTGTGTTTCATCGTCAATAAGGATGTCCAAGGGATACAGTAAACCTGAAGTGAAGAATTGGAATCTAAAACTGAACTCACAGGAGAGGTTTAAATCATAGAGAGTTGGAGTGTTAGTCCTCTTGTACTTAAGTCAGCATTGTGCCTTTTGTATTAAATTCGGATGTAATTTCTGTGTTCCATCGTCAATGAGAAGGTCCAAGGATTACAGTTAACCTGAAGTGAAGCATCGGAATCCAAAACTAGACTCACTGCAGAGATTAATATCATAGGAAGTTAGAGCGTCAATCCTCTTCTACTTAAGTCGGCATTGTGCCTTTTGTATTAAATTCGGATGCAATATCTGTGTTTCATCGTCAATAAGAAGGTCCAAGGGAAACAGTAAACCTGAAGTGAAGCATCGGAATCAAAAACTGTACTCACTGGAGAGTTTCAAATCGTAGAAAGTTAGAGTGTCAGTCTTCTTGTACTTAAGTCGGCACTGTGCCTTTTGTATAAAATTCAGATGCAATTTCTGTGTCTCATCGTCAATAAGAAGGTCCAAGCCATACAGTAAACTTGAAGTGAAGCATCAGAATCCAAAACTGGACTCACAGGAGATGATCAAATCATAGAATATTAGAGAGTCAGTCCTCTTGTACTTAAGTCGGCATTTTGCCTTTTGTATTAAATTCGGACGCAATTTCTGTGTTTCATCGTCAATAAGGATGTCCAAGTGATACAGTAAACCTGAAGTGAAGAATTGGAATCTAAAACTGAACTCACAGGAGAGGTTCAAATCATAGAGTGTTGGAGTGTCAGCCCTCTTGTACTTAAGTCAGCATTGTGACTTTTGTATTAAATTCGGATGCAATTTCTGTGTTCCATCGTCAATGAGAAGGTCCAAGGATTACAGTAAACCTGAAGTGAAGCATCTGAATCCAGAACTGGACTCACTGCAGGGGTTAAAGGCATAGGAATTTAGAGTGTCAATCCTCTTGTACTTAAGTCGGCACTGTGCCTATTGTACTAAATTCGGATGCAATTTCTGTGATTCATCGTCAATAAGAAGGTCCAAGGTATACAGTAAACCTAAAGTGAAGCATCGGAATTTAAAACTGGAATCACAGGAGATGTTCAAATCATAGAAAGTTCGAGTGTCAGTCCTCTTGCACTTAAGTCGGCATTGTGCCTTTTGTATTAAATTCGGATGCAATTTCTGTGTTTCTTCGTCAATATGAAGGTAAAAGGGAAACAGTAACATTGAAGTGAAGCATCGGAATCTCAAACTGGACTCACAGGAGAGGTTCAAATCATAGAAAGTTAGAGTGTCAGTCCTCTTCTACTTAAGTCGGCATTCTGCCTTTTGTATTAAATTCGGATGCAATTTCTGTGTTCCATCGTCAATAAGAAGGTCCGAGGGAAACAGTAAACCTGAAGTGAAGCATCGGAATCTAAAACTGGACTCACTGGAGAGTTTCAAATCGTAGAAAATTAGAGTGTCAGTCCTCTTGTACTTCAGTCAGCATTGTGCATTTTGTATTAAATTCGGATGCAATTTCGGTGTTTCATCGTCAATAAGGAGGTCCAAGGGATACAGTAAACCTAAAGTGAAGCTACGAAATCTAAAACTGGACTCACAGGAGAGGTTGAGATCATAGAGATTTAGAGTGTCAGTCCTCTTGTACTGAAGTCGGCATTGTGCCTTTTGTATCAAGTTCGGATGTAATTTCAGTGTTTCATCGTCAATAAGAAGTTCTAAGGGATACAGTAAACCTGAAGTGATGCATCGGAATCTAAAAAAGGACTCACAGGAGAGGTTCAAATCATAGAAAGTTGGAGTGTCAGTCCCCTTGTACTTCTGTCGGCATTGTGCCTTTTGTATTAAATTCGGATGCAATTTCTGTGTTTCATCGTCAATAAGAAGGCCCAGGGGATACAGTAAACCTGAAGTGAAGCATCGGAATCTAAAACAGGACTCACAAGATAGGTTCAAATCATAGAAAGTTAGACTGTCAGTCCTCTTGTACTTAAGTCGGCATTGTGCTTTTTGTATTAAATTGGGATGCAAGTTCTGTGTTTCATCGTCAACAAGAAGGTCCAAGGGAAACAGTAAACCAGAAGTGAAGCATCGGAATCTAAAACTGGACTCACTGGAGAGGTTCATAGCGTAGAAAGTTTGAGTGTCGGTCATCTTGTACTTAAGCCGGCATTGTGCCTTTTGTATAAAATTCGGATGCCATTTCTGTGTTTCATCGTCAATAAGAAGGTCCAAGGGATACAGTAAACCTAAAGTGAAGCATCAGAATCGAAAACTGGACTCACTGGAGAGTTTCAAATCATAGAAAATTAGAGTGTCAGTCCTCTTGTACTTAAGTCGGCATTGAGCCTTTTGTATTAAATTCGGATGCAATTTCTGTGTTTCATCGTCAATAAGGATGTCCAAGCGATACAGTAAACCTGAAGTGAAGCATCGGAATCTAAACTGTACTCACAGGAGAGGTTCAAATCATAGAGAGTTGGAGTGTCAGTCCTCTAGTACTTAGGTCAGCATTGCGCCTTTTGTATTAAATTCGGATTTAATTTCTGTGTTTCATCGTTAATAAGAAGGTCCAAGGGATACAGTAAACCTGAGGTGAAGCATCGGCATCTAAAACTGGACTCACATGAGGGGTTCAAATCATCGAAATTTAGAGTGACAGACCTTTTTTACTTAAGTCGGCATTGTGCCTTTTGTATTAAATTCGGATGCAATTTCTGTGTTTCATCGTCAATAAGAAGGTCCAAGGGACACAGTAAACATGACGTGAAGCATCGGAATCCAAAACAGGACTCACAGGAGAGGTTCAAATCATAGAAAGTTAGACTGTCAGTCCCCTTGTTTTTAAGTCGGCATTGTGATTTTTGTATTAAATTCGGATGCAATTTCTGTGTTTCATCGTCAATAAGAAGGTCCAAGGGAAACAGTAAACCAGAAGTGAAGCATCGGAATCTAAAACTGGACTCTCTGGAGAGGTTCAATGCGTAGAACGTTAGAGTGTCGGTCCTCTTGTACTTAAGCCGGCATTGTGCCTTTTGTATAAAATTCGGATGCCATTTCTGTGTTTCATCATCAATAAGACGGTCCAAGGAATACAGTATACCTGATGTGAAGCATCGGAATCTAAACTGAGCTCACAGGAGAGCTTAAAATCATAGTGAGTTGGAGTGTCAGTCCTCTTGTACTTAGGTCAGCATTGTGCCATTTGTATTAAATTCGGATTTAATTTCTGTGTTTCATCGTTAATATGAAGGTCCAAGGGATACAGTAAACCTGAAGTGAAGCATCGGCATCTAAAACTGGACTCACAGGAGGGGTTCAAATCATCGAAATTTAGACTGTCAGACCTTTTTACTTAAGACGGCTTTGTGCCTTTTGTATTAAATTCGAATGCAATTTCTGTGTTTCATCGTCAATAAGAAAGTCCAAGGGATACAGTTAACCTGAAGTGAAGCATCGGAATCAAAAACAGGACTCACAGGAGAGGGACAAATCATTGAAAGGTAGACTGTCAGTCCCCTTGTACTTAAGTCGGCATTGTGCTTTTTGTATTAAATTCGGATGCAATTTCTGTGTTTCATCGTCAACAAGAAGGTACAAGGGATACAGTAAACCTGAAGTGAAGCATCAGATTCTAAAACTGGACTCACAGGAGAGGTTCAAATCATAGAAAATTAGAGTGTCAGTCCTCTTGTACTTATGTTGGCATTGTGCCTTTTGTATTAAATTCGGATGCTATTTCTGTGTTTCATCGTCAATGAGAAGATCCAAGGGAAACAGTAAACCTGAAGTGAAGCATCGGAATCTAAAACTGGCCTCACTGCAGAGGTTCAAATCATAGAAAGTTTGAGTGTCAGTTCTCTTGTACTTAAGTCGGCATTGTGCCTTTAGTACTAAATTCGGATGCAATTTCTGTGTTTCATCGTTAATAGGAAGGTCCAAGGGATACAGTAAACCTGAAGTGAAGCATCGGAATCTAAAACAGGACTCACAGGAGAGGTTCAAATCATAGATAGTTAGAGTGTCAGTCCTCTCATACTTAAGTCGGCATTGTGCCTTTTGTATTTAATTCGGATGCAATTTCTGTGTTTCATCGTCAATAAGAAGGTCCAAGGGAAACAGTAAACCTGAAGTGAAGCATCGGAATCTAAACTGGAGTCACTGGAGAGGTTGAAATCATAGAATGTTAGAGTGTCAGTTCTCCTGTACTTAAGTCGGCATTGTGCCTTTTGTATTAAATTCGGATGCAATTTCTGTGTTTCATCGTCAATAAGAAGGCCCAAATTATACAGTAATCCTAAAGTGAAGCATCAGAATCTAAAACTGGAGTCACAGGAGAGGTTCAAATCATAGAAAGTTAGAGTGTCAGTCCTCTTGTACTTAAGTCGGTATTATGCCTTTTGTATTAAATTCGGATGCAATTTCTGTGTTTCATCGCCAGTAATAAGGTCCAAGGTATATAGTAAACCTAAAGTGAAGCATCGGAATCTAAAACTGGACTCACAGGAGAGGTTCAAATCATGGAAAGTTAAAGTGTCGGTCCTCTTGTAGTTAAGCCGGTATTGTGCATTTTGTATTAAATTCAGATGCAATTTCTGTGTTACTTTGTCAATAAGAAAGTCCAATGGATACAGTAAACCTGAAGTGAAGCATCGGAATCTAAAACTGGACTCACAGGACAGGCTCAAATCGTAGAAAGTTAGAGTGTCAGTCCTCTTGTACTTAAGTCGGCATTGTGCCTTTTGTATTAAATTGGGATGCAATTTCTGTGTTTCATCGTCAATAAGAAGGTCCAAGGGAAACAGTAAACCAGAAGTGAAGCATCGGAATCTAAAACTGGACTCACTGGAGAGGTTCAAATCGTAGAAAGTTAGAGTGTCGGTCCTCTTGTACTTAAGCCGGCATTGTGCCTTTTGTATAAAATTCGGATGCCATTTCTGTGTTTCATCGTCAATAAGAAGGTCCAAGGGATACAGTAAACCTAAAGTGAAGCATCAGAATCGAAAACTGGACTCACAGGAGAGGTTCAAATCATAGAAAATTAGAGTGTCAGTCCTCTTGTACTTAAGTCAGCATTGTGCCTTTTGTATTAAATTCGGATGCAATTTCTGTGTTTCATCGTCTATAAGGATGTCCAAGGGATACAGTAAACCTGAAGTGAGGCATCGGAATCTAAACTGAACACATAGGAGAGGTTCAAATCATAGAGAGTTGTAGTGTCATTCCTGTTGTACTTAGGTCAGCATTGTGCCTTTTGTATTAAATTCGGATTTAATTTCTGTCTTTCATCGTTAATAAGAAGGTCCAAGGGATACAGTAAACCTGAAGTGAGGCATCGGAATCCAAAACTGGACTCACCGGAGGGGTTGAAATCATCGGAATTTAGAGTGTCAGACCTTTTGTACTTAGGTCGGCATTGTGCCTTTTGTATTAAATTCGGATGCAATTTCTGTGTTTCATCGTCAATAAGAAGTTCCAAGGGATACAGTAAACCTGAAGTGAAGCATCGGAATCTAAAACAGGCCTCACAGGAGAGGTTCAAATCATAGATGGTTAGAGTGTCAGTCCTCTTGTACTTAAGTCGGCATTGTGCCTTTTGTATTTAATTCGGATGCAATTTCAGTGTTTCATCGTCAATAAGAAGGTCCAAGGGAAACAGTAAACCTGAAGTGAAGCATCGTAATCTGAAACTGGACTCACTGGATAGGTTCAAATCGTAGAAAATTAGAGTGTCAGTCCTTCTGTACTTAAGTCGGCATTGTGCCTTCTGTATTAGATTCGGATGCTAATTCTGTGTTTCATCGTCAATGAGAAGGTCCAAGGTTTACAGTAAACCTGAAGTGAAGCATCGGAATCTAAAACTGGACTCACTGCAGAGGTTCAAATCATACAAACTTAGAGTGTAAGTCCTCGTGTACTTAAGTCGGCATTGTGCCTTTTGTACTAAATTCGGATGCAGTTTCTGTGTTTCATCGTCAATAAGAAGGTCCAAGGGATACAGTAAACCTGAAGTGAAGCATCGGAAGCTAAAACTGGACTCACAGGAGGGGTTCAAATCATCGGAATTTAGAGTGTCAGACCTTTTGTACTTATGGCGGCATTGTGCCTTTTGTATTAAATTCGGATGCAATTTCTGTGTTTCAACGTCAATAAGAAGGTCGAAGGGATACAGTAAACCTGAAGTGAAGCATCGGAATCCAAAACAGGACTCACAGGAGAGGTTCAAATCACAGAAAGTTAGACTGTCAGTCCCCTTGTACTTAAGTCGGCATTGTGCTTTTTGTATTAAATTCGGATGCAATTTCTGTGTTTCATCGTCAATAAGAAGGTCCAAGGGATGCAGTAAACCTGAAGTGAAGCATCGGAATCTAAAACAGGGGTCACAGGAGAGGTTCAAATCATAGATAGTTAAAGTGTGAGTCCTCTTGTACTTAAGTCGGCATTGTGCCTTTTGTATTAAATTCGGATGCAATTTCTGTGTTTCATCGTCAATAAGAAGGCCCAAGGTATACAGTAATCCTGAAGTGAAGCATCGGAATCTTTAACTGGACTCACAGGAGAGGTTCAAATCATAGAAAGTTAGAGTGTCAGTCCTCTTTTACTTAAGTCGGCATTGTGCCTTTTGTATTAAATTGGGATATAATTTCTGTGTTTCATCGTCAATAAGAAGGTCCAAGGGATACAGTAAACCTAAAGTGAAGCATCAGAATCGAAAACTGGACTCACAGGAGAGGTTCAAATCATAGAAAATTAGAGTGTCATTCCTCTTGTACTTAAGTCGGCATTGTGCCTTTTGTATTAAATTCGGATGCAATTTCTGTGTTTCATCGTCAATAAGAAGGTCCAAATGAAACAGTAACCCTAAAGTGAAGCATCGGAATCTAAAACTGGACCCACAGGAGAGGTTCAAAACAGAGAAAGTTAGAGTGTCAGTCCTCCTGTACTTAAGTCGGCATTGTGCCTTTTGTATTTAATTCGGATGCTATCACTGTGTTTCATCGTCAATGAGAAGGTCCAAGGGTTACAGTAAACCTGAAGTGAAGCATCGGAATCTAAAACTGGACTCACTGCAGAGGTTCAAATCATAGAAACTTAGAGTGTCAGTCCTCTTGTACTTAAGTCGGCATTGTGCCTTTTGTACTAAATTCGAATGCAGTTTCTGTGTTTCTTCGTCAATACGAAAGTCCAAGGGATACAGTAAACCTAAAGTGAAGCATCGGAATCTAAAAGAGGACTCACTAGAGAGGTTAAAATCAAAGAAAGTTAGAGTGTCAGTCCTCTTGTACTTAAGTCGGCATTGTGCCTTTTGTATTAAAATCGGATGCAATTTCTGTGTTTCATCGTCAAAATGAAGGTCCAAGGTAAACAGTAACCCTGAAGTGAAGCGTCGGAATCTAAAACTGGACTCACAGGAGAGGTTCAAATCATAGAAATTTAGATTGTCAGTCGTACTGTACTTAAGTCGGCATTGTGCCTTTTGAATTAAATTTGGATGCAGTTTCTGTGTTTCATCGTCAATGAGAATATCCAAGGGTGACAGTAAACCTAAAGTAAAGCGACGGAATCTAAAACTGGACTCACTGCAGAGGTTCAAATCATAGAAAGTTAGACTGTCAGTCCTCTTGTACTTAAGTCGGCAATGTGCCTTTTGTATTAAATACGGATGCAATTTCTGTGTTTCATCGTCTATAAGAAGATCCAAGGGAAACAGTAAACCAGAAGTGAAGCATCGGAACCTAAAACTGGACTCACAGGAGAGGTTCAATTCATAGAAATGTAGTCAGTCCTCTTGTACTTAAGTTGGCATTGTGCCTTTTGTAATAAATTCGGACGCTATTTCTGTGTTTCATCGTCAATGAGAAGGTCCAAGGGTTACAGTAAACCTGAAGGGAAGCATCGGAATCTAAAACTGAACTCACTGCAGAGGTTCAAATCATAGAATGTTAGAGTGTCAGTCCTCTTGTACTTAAGTCGGCATTGTGCCTTTTGTACTAAATTCGGATGCAATTTCTGTGTTTCATCGTCAATAAGAAGGTCCAAGGGATACAGTAAACCTGAAGTGAAGCATCGGAACCCAAAACAGGACCCACAGGAGAGATTCAAATCATAGAAAGTTAGAGTGTCAGTCCTCTTGTACTTAAGTCGGGATTGTGCCTTTTGTATTTAATTTGGATGCAATTTTTGTGTCTCATCGTCAATATGAAGGTCCAAGGGAAACAGTTAACCCGAAGTGAAGCATCGGAATCTAAACTGGACTCACTGGAGAGGTTGAAATCATAGAATGTTAGAGTGTCAGTCCTCCTGTACTTAAGTCGGCATTGTGCCTTTTGTATTAATTTCGGATGCAGTTTCTGTGTTTCATCGTCATTGAGAAGGTCCAAGGGTGACAGTAAAAGTAAAGTAAAGCGTCGGAATCTAAAACTGGACTCACTGCAGAGGTTCAAATCATAGAAAGTTAGACTGTCAGTCCTCTTGTACTTAAGTCGGCAATGTGCATTTTGTATTAAATACGGATGCAATTTCTGTGTTTCATCGTCTACAAGAAGGTCCAAGGGAAACAGTAAACCAGAAGTGAAGCATCGGAATATAAAACTGGACTCACAGGAGAGGTTCAATTCATACAATGTTAGAGTGTCAGTCCTCTTGTACTTATGTCGGTATTGTGCCTTTTGTATTAAATTCGGATGCTATTTCTGTGTTTCATCGTCAATAAGAAGGTCCAAGGGACACAGTAAACTTGAAGTGAAGCATCGGAATATAAAATTGTACTCACAGGAGGGGTTCAAATCATAGAAAGTTAGAGTGTCAGCCCTCTTTTACTTAAGTCGGTATTGTGCCTTTTGTATAAAATTCGGATGCAATTTCTGTGTTTCATCGTCAATAATAAGGTGCAAGGTATATAGTAAACCAAAAGTGAAACATCGGAATCTAAAACTGGACTCACAGGAGAGGTTCAAATCATAGAAAGTTAAAGTGTCGGTCCTCTTGTAGTTAAGCCGGCATTGTGAATTTTGTATTAAATTCAGATGCAATTTCTGTGTTACTTCGTCAATAAGAAAGTCCAAGGGATACAGTAAACCTGAAGTGAAGCATCGGAATCTAAAACTGGTCTCACAGGACAGGTTCAAATCATAGAAAGTTAGAGTATCAGTCGTCTTGTACTTAAGTCGGCATTGTGCCTTTTGTATTAAATTTAGATGCAACTTCTGTGTTTCATCGTCAATAAGAAGGTCCAAGGGAAACAGTAAACCAGAAGTGAAGCATCGGAATCTAAAACTGGACTCACTGGAGAGGTTCAAATCGTAGAAAGTTAGTGTGTCGGTCCTCTTGTTCTTAAGCCGGCATTGTGCCTTTTGTATAAAATTCGGATGCCCTTTCTGTGTTTCATTGTCAATAAGAAGGTCCAAGGGATACAGTAAACCTAAAGTGAAGCATCAGAATCGAAAAGTGGACTCACAGGAGAGGTTCAAATCATAGAAAATTAGAGTGTCAATCCTCTTGTACTTAAGTCGGTATTGTGCCTTTTGTATTAAATTCAGATGCAATTTCTGTCTTTCATCGTCAATAAGAAGGTCCAAGGGATACAGTAAACCTGAAGTGAAGCATCGGAATCTAAGACAGGCCTCACAGAAGAGGTTCAAATCATAGATAGTTAGAGTGTCAGTCCTCTTGTACTTAAGTTGGCATTGTGCCTTTTGTATTTAATCGGATGAAATTTCTGTGTTTCATCGTCAATAACAAGGTCCAAGGGAAACAGTAAACCTGAAGTGAAGCATCGGAATCTAAACTTTACTCACTGGAGAGGTTGAAATCATAGAGAGTCAGATTGTCAGTCCTCTTGTACTTAAGGCGGCATTCTGCCTTTTGTATTAAATTCGGATGCAATTTCTGTGTTTCATCGTCAATAAGAAGGCCCAAGGTATACAGTAATCCTAAAGTGAAGCTTCGGAATCTAAAACTGGACTCACAGGAGAGGTTCAAGTCATAGAAAGTTAGAGTGTCAGTCCTCCTGTACTTAAGTCGGCATTGTGCCATTTGTATTAAATTCGGATGCAGTTTCTGTGTTTCATCTTTAATGAGAAGGTCCAAGGGTGACAGTAAACCTAAAGTAAAGCGTCGGAATCTAAAACTGGACTCACTGCAGAGGTTCAAATCATAGAAAGTTAGACGGTCAGTCCTCTTGTACTTAAGTCGGCATTGTTCCTTTTGAATTAAATACGGATGCAATTTCTGTGTTTCATCGTCTATAAGAAGGTCCAAGGGAAACAGTAAACCAGAAGTGAAGCATCGGAACCTAAAACTGGACTCACAAGAGAGGTTCAAATCATAGAAAATTAGTCAGTCCTCTTGTACTTAAGTTGGCATTGTGGCTTTTGTATTAAATTCGGATGCTATTTCTGTGTTTCATCGTCAATGAGAAGGTCCAAGGGAAACAGTAAACCTGAAGTGAAGCATCGGAATCTAAACTGGACTCACTGGAGAGGTTGAAATCATAAAAAGTTAGAGTGTCAGTCCTCTTGTACTTAAGTCGGCATTGTGCCTTTTGTACTAAATTTGGATGCAATATCTGTGCTTCATCGTCAATAAGAAGGTCCAAGGGAAACAGTAACCCTGAAGTGAAGCATCGGAATCTAAACTGGACTCACTGGAGAGGTTGAAATCATAGAAAGTTAGAGTGTCAGTCCTCTTGTACTTAAGTCGGCATTGTGCCTTTTGTATTGAATTCGGATGCAATTTCTGTGTTTCATCGTCAATAAGAAGGCCCAAGGTATACAGTAATCCTAAAGTGAAGCATCGGAATCTATAACTGGACTCACAGGAGAGGTTCAAATCATAGAAAGATAGAGTGTCAGTCCGGCTGTACTTAAGTCGGCATTGTGCCTTTTGTATTAAATTCGGATGCAATTTCTGTGTTTCATCGTCAATGAGAAGGTCCAAGGGTGACAGTAAACCTAAAGTAAAGCGTCGGAATCTAAAACTGGACTCACTGCAGAGGTTCAAATCATAGAAAGTTAGACTGTCAGTCCTCTTGTGCTTAGGTCGGCAATGTGCCTTTTGTAATAAATACGGATGCAATTTCTGTGTATCATCGTCAATAAGAAGGTCCAAGGGAAACAGTAAACCAGAAGTGAAGCATCGGAATCTAAAACTGGACTCACAGGAGAGGTTCAAATCATACAAAGTTAGAGTGTCAGTCCTCTAGTACTTAAGTCGGTATTGTGCCTTTTGTATTAAATTGGGATGCAATATCTGTGTTTCATCGTCAATACGAAGGTCCAAGGGAAACAGTAAACCAGAAGTGAAGCATCGGAATCTAAAACTGGACTCACTGGAGAGGTTCAAATCGTAGAAAGTTAGAGTGTCGGTCCTCTTGTACTTAAGTCGGCATTGTGCCTTTTGTATAAAATTCGGATGCAATTTCTGTGTTTCATCGTCAATAAGAAGGTCCAAGGGATACAGTAAACCTAAAGTGAAGCATCAGAATCGAAAACTGGACTCACAGGAGAGGTTCAAATCATAGAAAATTAGAGTGTCAGTCCTGTTGTACTTAAGTCGGCATTGTGCCTTTTGTATTAAATTGGGATGCAATATCTGTGTTTCATCTTCAATACGAAGGTCCAAGGGAAACAGTAAACCTGAAGTGAAGCATCGGAATCTAAACTTTACTCACTGGAGAGGTTGAAATCATAGAAAGTCAGATTGTCAGTCCTCTTGTACTTAAGGCGGCATTGTGCCTTTTGTATTAAATTCGGATTCAATTTCTGTGTTTCATCGTCATTAAGAATGCCCAAGGTATACAGTAATCCTAAAGTGAAGCATCGGAAACTAAAACTGGACTCACAGGAGAGGTGCAAATCATAGAAAGTTAGAGTGTCAGTCCTCTTGTACTTAAGTCGGCATTGTGCCTTTTGTATTAAATTCGGATGCAATTTCTGTGTTTCATCGTCTATAAGAAGGTCCAAGGGAAACAGTAACCCTGAAGTGAAGCATCGGAACCTAAAACTGGACTCACAGGAGAGGTTCAAATCATAGAAAATTAGTCAGTCCTCTTGTACTTAAGTTGGCATTGTGCCTTTTGTATTAAATTCGGATGATATTTCTGTGTTTCATCGTCAATAAGATGGTCCAAGGGAAACAGTAAACCTGAAGTGAAGCATCGGAATCTAAACTGGACTCACAGGTGAGGTTCAATTCATACAAAGTTAGAGTGTCCGTCCTCTTGTACTTAAGTCGGCATTGTGCCTTTTGTATTTAATTCGGATGCAATTTTTGTTTTCATCGTCAATATGAAGGTCCAAGGGAAACATTAAACTCGAAGTGAAGCATCGGAATCTAAACTGGACTCACTGGAGAGGTTGAAATCATAGAAAGTTAGAGTGTTAGTCGTCTTGTACTTAAGTCGGCATTGTGCCTTTTGAATTAAATTCGGATGCAATTTCTGTGTTTCATCGTCAATAAGAAGGTCCAAGGGAAACAGTAAACCAGAAGTGAAGCATCGGAATCTAAAACTGGACTCACTGGAGATGTTCAAATCGTAGAAAGTTAGAGTGACGGTCCTCTTGTACTTAAGTCGGCATTGTGAATTTTGCATAAAATTCGGATGTAATATCTGTGTTTCATCGTCAATAAAAAGGTCCAAGTGATACAGTAAACCTAAAGTGAAGCATCAGAATCGAAAACTGGACTCACAAGAGAGGTTCAAATCATAGAAAATTAGAGTGTCTGTCCTCTTGTACTTAAGTCGGCATTGTGCCTTTTGTACTAAACTCGGATGCAATTTCTGTGTTTCATCGTCAATAAGAAGGTCCAAGGGATACAGTAAACCTGAAGTGAAGCATCGGAATCTAAATCTGGACTCACAGGAGAGGTTCAAATCATAGAAAGTTAGAGTGTCAGACCTCTTGTACTTAAGTCGGTATTGTGCATTTTGTATTAAGTTAGGATGAAATTTCTGTGTTTCATCGTCAATAAGAAGGTCCAAGGGATACAGTAAACCTGAAGCAAAGCATCGGAATCTAAAACAAGACTCACAGGAGAGGTTCAAATCATAGAAAGTTGGAGTGTCAGTCCCCTTGTACTTCAGTCGGCATTGTGACTTTTGTATTAAATTCGGATGCAATTTCTGTGTGTCATCGTCAATAAGAAGGTCCAGGGGATACAGGAAACCTGAAGTGATGCATCAGAATCTAAAACTAGACTCACAGCCGAGGTTCAAATCATAGAATGTTAGAGTGTCAGTCCTCTTGTACTTCAGTCAGCATTGTGCCTTTTGTATTAAATTCGGATGCAATTTCTGTATTTCATCGTCAATAAGGATGTCCAAGGGATAGAGTAAACCTGAAGTGAAGCATCGGAATCCAAAACTGGACTCACTGCAGAGGTTCAAATCATAGAAAGTTAGTGTGTCAGTCCTCTTCTACTTAAGTCGGCATTGTGCATTTTGTACAAAATTCGGATGCAATATTGTGTTTCATCGTCAATAAGAAGGTCCAAGGGATACAGTAAACCTGAAGTGAAGCATCGGAATCTAAAACAGGACTCACAGGAGAGGTTCAAATCACAGAAACTTAGAGTGTCAGTAATCTTGTACTTAAGTCGGCATTGTGTCTTTTGTATTTAATTCGGATGCAATATCTGTGTTTCATCGTCAATAAGAAGATCAAAGGGAAACAGTAAACCTGAAGTGAAGCATCGGAATCTAAACTGGACTCACTGGAGAGGTTGAAATCATAGAAAGTTAGACTGTCGCTCCTCTTGTACTTAAGTCGGCATTGTGCCTTTTGTATTAAATTCGGATGCAATTTCTGTGTTTCATCGTCAATAAGAAGGCCCAACGTGTACAGTAAACCTAAAGTCAAGCATCGGAATGTAAAACTGGACTCACAGGTGAGGTTCAAATCATAGAAAGTTAGAGTGTCTGTCCTTTTGAACTTAAGTCGGCATTGTGCCTTTTGTATTTAATTTGGATGCAATTTTTGTGTTTCATCGTCAATATGAGGGTCCTAGGGAAACAGTAAACCCGAAGTGAAGCATCGGATTCTAAACTGGACTCACTGGAGGTGTTGAAATCATAGAAAGTTAGAGTGTCAGTCCTCCTGTACTTAAGTCGGCATTGTGCCTTTTGTATTAAATTCGGATGCAGTTTCTGTGTTTCATCGTCAATGAGAAGATCCAAGGGTGACAGTAAACCTAAAGTAAAGCGTCGGAATCTAAAACTGGACTCACTGCTGAGGTTCAAATCATAGAAAGTTAGACTATCAGTCCTCTTGTACTTGAGTCGGCAATGCGCCGTTTGTATTAAATACGGATGCAATTTCTGTGTTTCATCGTCAACAAGAAGGTCCAAGGGAAACAGTAAGCCAGAAGTGAAGCATCGGAATCTAAAACTGGACTCACAGGAGAGGTTCAATTCATACAAAGTTAGAGTGTCAGTCCTTTTGTACTTATGTCGGTATTGTGCCTTTTGTATTAAATTCGGATGCAATTTCTGTGTTTCATCGTCAATAAGAAGGTCCAAGGGACACAGTAAACCTGAAGTGAAGCATCGGAATCTAAAACTGAACTCACAGGAGAGGTTCAAATCATAGAAAGTTAGAGTGTTAGTCCTCTTGTACTTAAGTCGGTATTGTGCCTTTTGTATTAAATTCTGATGTAATTTCTGTGTTTTATCGTCAATAATAAGGTCCAAGGTATATAGTAAACCTAAAGTGAAGCATCGGAATCTAAAACTGGACTCACAAGAGATGTTCAAATCATAGAAAGTTAAAGTGTCGGTCCTCTTGTAGTTAAGCCGGCATTGTGCCTTTTGTATTAAATTCAGATGCAATTTCTGTGTTACTTCGTCAATAAGAATGTCCAAGGGATACAGTAATCCTGAAATGAAGCATCGGAATCTAAAACTGGACTCACAGGAGAGGTTCAAAACATAGAAAGTTAGAGTGTCAGTCCTCTTGTACTTAAGTCGGTATTGTGCCTTTTGTATTAAATTCGGATGCAATTTCTGTGTTTCATCGTGAATAAGAAAGTCCAAGGGACACAGTAAACCTAAAGTGAAGCTTCAGAACCTAAAACTGGACTCACAGGAGAGGATGAGATCATAGAGAATTAGAGTGTCAGCCCTCTTGTACTTAAGTCGGCAATGTGCCTTTTGTATTAAATACGGATGCAATTTCTGTGTTTCATCGTCTATAAGAAAGTCCAAGGGAAACAGTAAACCAGAAGTGAAGCATCGGAACCTAAAACTGGACTCACAGGAGAGGTTCAAATCATACAAAGTTAGAGTGTCAGTCCTCTTGTACTTAAGTCGGTATTGTGCCATTTGTATAAAAATTGGGTTGCAATTTCTGTGTTTCATCGTCAATAAGAAGGTCCAAGGGAAACAGTAAACCAGAAGTGAAGCATCGGAATCTAAAACTGGACTCACAGGAGAGGTCCAAATCATACAAAGTTAGAGTGTCGGTCCTCTTCTACTTAAGTCGGCATTGTGAATTTTGCATAAAATTCGGATGTAATATCTGTGTTTCATCGTCAATAAAAAGGTCCAAGGGATACAGTAAACCTAAAGTGAAGCATCAGAATCGAAAACTGGACTCACAGGAGAGGTTCAAATCATAGAAAATTAGAGTGTCTGTCCTCTTGTACTTAAGTCGGCATTGTGCCTTTTGTACTAAACTCGGATGCAATTTCTGTGTTTCATCGTCAATAAGAAGGTCCAAGGGATACAGTAAACCTGAAGTGAAGCATCGGAATCTAAATCTGGACTCACAGGAGAGGTTCAAATCATAGAAAGTTAGAGTGTCAGACCTCTTGTACGTAAGTCGGTATTGTGCATTTTGTATTAAGTTAGGATGAAATTTCTGTGTTTCATCGTCAATAAGAAGGTCCAAGGGATACAGTAAACCTGAAGCGAAGCATCGGAATCTAAAACAAGACTCACAGGAGAAGTTCAAATCATAGAAAGTTGGAGTGACAGTCCCCTTGTACTTCAGTCGGCATTGTGACTTTTGTATTAAATTCGGATGCAATTTCTGTGTCTCATCGTCAATAAGAAGGTCCAGGGGATACAGGAAACCTGAAGTGATGCATCAGAATCTAAAACTAGACTCACAGCCGAGGTTCAAATCATAGAATGTTAGAGTGTCAGTCCTCTTGTACTTCAGTCAGCATTGTGCCTTTTGTATTAAATTCGGATGCAATTTCTGTATTTCATCGTCAATAAGGATGTCCAAGGGATAGAGTAAACCTGAAGTGAAGCATCGGAATCCAAAACTGGACTCACTGCAGAGGTTCAAATCATAGAAAGTTAGAGTGTCAGTCCTCTTCTACTTAAGTCGGCATTGTGCATTTTGTGCTAAATTCGGATGCAATATTGTGTTTCATCGTCAATAAGAAGGTCCAGGGGATACAGGAAACCTGAAGTGATGCATCAGAATCTAAAACTAGACTCACAGCTGAGGTTCAAATCATAGAATGTTAGAGTGTCAGTCCTCTTGTACTTCAGTCAGCATTGTGCCTTTTGTATTAAATTCGGATGCAATTTCTGTATTTCATCGTCAATAAGGATGTCCAAGGTATAGAGTAAACCTAAAGTAAAGCGTCGGAATCTAAAACTGGACTCACTGCTGAGGTTCAAATCATAGAAAGTTAGACTATCAGTAATCTTGTACTTGAGTCGGCAGTGCGCCGTTTGTATTAAATACGGATGCAATTTCTGTGTTTCATCGTCAACAAGAAGGTCCAAGGGAAACAGTAAGCCAGAAGTGAAGCATCGGAATCTAAAACTGGACTCACAGGAGAGGTTCAATTCATACAAAGTTAGAGTGTCAGTCCTTTTGTACTTATGTCGGTATTGTGCCTTTTGTATTAAATTCGGATGCAATTTCTGTGTTTCATCGTCAATAAGAAGGTCCAAGGGACACAGTAAACCTGAAGTGAAGCATCGGAATCTAAAACTGAACTCACAGGAGAGGTTCAAATCATAGAAAGTTAGAGTGTTAGTCCTCTTGTACTTAAGTCGGTATTGTGCCTTTTGTATTAAATTCTGATGTAATTTCTGTGTTTTATCGTCAATAATAAGGTCCAAGGTATATAGTAAACCTAAAGTGAAGCATCGGAATCTAAAACTGGACTCACTGGGGAGGTTCAAATCATAGAAAATTAGAGTGTCAATCCACTTGTACTTAAGTCGGCATTGTGCCTCTTGTATTTAATTCGGATGCAATTATTTTGTTTCATCTTCAATATGAAGGTAAAAGGGAAACAGTAAACCCGAAGTGAAGCATCGGAATCTAAACTGGACTCACTGGAGAGGTTGAAATCATAGAAAGATAGAGTGTCAGTCCTCTTGTACTTAAGTCGGCATTGTGCCTTTTGTATTAAATTCGGATGCCATTTCTGTGTTTCATCGTCAATAAGAAGGTCCAAGGGATGCAGTAAACCTGAAGTGAAGCATCGGAATCTAAATCTGGACTCACAGGAGAGGTTCAGATCATAGAAAGTTAGAGTGTCAGACCTCTTGTACTTAAGTCGGTATTGTGCATTTTGTATTAAGTTCGGATGAAGTTTCTGTGTTTCATCGTCAATAAGAAGGTCCAAGGGATACAGTAAACCTGAAGTGAAGCATCGGAATCTAAAACAGGACTCACAGGAGAGGTTCAAATCATAGAAAGTTTTAGTGTCAGTCCCCTTGTACTTCAGTCGGCATTGTGCCTTTTGTATAAAATTCGGATGCAATTTCTGTGTCTCATCGTCAATAAGAAGGTCCAGGGGATACAGGAAACCTGCAGTGATGCATCAGAATCTAAAACTAGACTCACAGCCGTGGTTCAAATCATAGAATGTTAGAGTGTCAGTCCTCTTGTACTTCAGTCAGCATTGGGCTTTTTGTATTAAATTCGGATGCAATTTCTGTGTTTCATCGTCAATAAGGATGTCCAAGGGATAGAGTAAACCTAAAGTGAAGCATCAGAATCGAAAACTGGACTCACAGGAGATGTTCAAATCATAGAAAGTTAGAGTGTCAGTCCTCTTGTACTTAAGTTGGCATTGTGCCTTTGCATAAAATTCGGATGCAATTTCTGTGTTTCATCGTCAATAAAAAGGTCCAAGGGATACAGTAAACCTAAAGTGAAGCATCAGAATCGAAAACTGGACTCACAGGAGATGTTCAAATCATAGAAAGTTAGAGTGTCAGTCCTCTTGTACTTAAGTTGGCATTGTGCCTTTTGGATTAAATTCGGATGCAATCTCTGTGTTTCATCGTCAATAAGGAGGTCCAAGTGATACAGTAAACCTAAAGTGAAGCTTCGGAACCTAAAACTGGACTCACAGGAGAGGTTGAGATCATAGAGAATTAGAGTGTCTGTCCTCTTGTACTTAAGTCGGCATTATGCCTTTTGTATAAATTTCGGATATAATTTCTGTGTTTCATCGTCAATAAGAAGGTCCAAGGGGTACAGTAAACCTGAAGTGAAGCATCGGAATCTAAAACTGGACACACAGGAGAGGTTCAAATCATAGGAAGTTAGAGTGTCAGACCTCTTGTACTGAAGACGGTATTGTGCTTTTTGTATTAAGGTCGGATGCAATTTCTGTGTTTCATCGTGAATAAGAAAGTCCAAGGGATACAGTAAACCTGAAGTGAAGCATCGGAATCTAAAACAGGACTCACAGGAGAGGTTCAAATCATAGAAAGTTAGAGTGTCAGTCCTCTTGTACTTAAGTCGGCATTGTGCCTTTTTTATTTAATTCGGATGCAATTTCTGTGTTTCATCGTCAATAAGAAGATCCAAGAGAAAGAGTAAACCTGAAGTGAAGCATCGGAATCTAAACTGGACTCACTGGAGAGGTTGAAATCATAGAAAGTTAGAGTGTCAGTCCTCTTGTACTTAAGTCGGCATTGTGCCTTTTGTATTAATTTCGGATGCAATTTCTGTGTTTCATCGTCAATAAGAAGGCCCAAGGTATACAGTAAGCCTAAAGTGAAGCTTCGGAATCTATAACTGGACTCGCAGGAGAGGTTCAAATCATAGAAACTTGGAGTGTCAGTCCTCTTGTACTTAAGCCGGCATTGTGCCGTTTGTATTAAATTCGGATGCAATTTCTGTGTTTCATCGTCAATAAGAAGGTCCAAGGGAAACGGTAACCCTGAAGTGAAGCATCGGAATCTAAAACTGGACTCACAGGAGTGGTTCAAATCATAAAAAGTTAGAGTGTCAGTCCTCCTGTACTTAAGTCGGCATTGTGCCTTTTGTATTAAATTCGGATGCAGTTTCTGTGTTTCATCGTCAATGAGAAGGTCCAAGGCTGACAGTAAACTTAAAGTACAGCGTCGGAATCTAAAACTGGACTCACTGCAGAGGTTCAAATCATAGAAAGTTAGACTGTCAGTCCCCTTGTACTTAAGTCGGCAATGTGCCTTTTGTATTAAATACGGATGCAATTTCTGTATTTCATCGACTATAAGAAGGTCCAAGGGAAACAGTAAACCAGAAGTGAAGCATCGGAATCTAAAACAGGACTTACAGGAGAGGTTCAAATCACAGAAACTTAGAGTGTCAGTCCTCTTGTACTTAAGTCGGCATTGTGCCTTGTGTATTTAATTCGGATGCAATATCTGTGTTTCATCGTCAATAAGAAGATCAAAGGGAAACAGTAAACCTGAAGTGAAGCTTCGGAATCTAAACTGGACTCACTGGAGAGGTTGAAATCATAGAAAGTTAGACTGTCGCTCCTCTTGTACTTAAGTCGGCATTGTGCCTTTTGTACTAAACTCGGATGCAATTTCTGTGTTTCATCGTCAATAAGAAGGTCCAAGGGATACAGTAAACCTGAAGTGAAGCATCGGAATCTAAATCTGGACTCACAGGAGAGGTTCAAATCATAGAAAGTTAGAGTGTCAGACCTCTTGTACGTAAGTCGGTATTGTGCATTTTGTATTAAGTTAGGATGAAATTTCTGTGTTTCATCGTCAATAAGAAGGTCCAAGGGATACAGTAAACCTGAAGCGAAGCATCGGAATCTAAAACAAGACTCAAGGGAGAGGTTCAAATCATAGAAAGTTGGAGTGTCAGTCCCCTTGTACTTCAGTCGGCATTGTGAATTTTGTATTAAATTCGGATGCAATTTCTGTGTCTCATCGTCAATAAGAAGGTCCAGGGGATACAGGAAACCTGAAGTGATGCATCAGAATCTAAAACTAGACTCACAGCTGAGGTTCAAATCATAGAATGTTAGAGTGTCAGTCCTCTTGTACATCAGTCAGCATTGTGCCTTTTGTATTAAATTCGGATGCAATTTCTGTATTTCATCGTGAATAAGGATGTCCAAGGGATAGAGTAAACCTAAAGTAAAGCGTCGGAATCTAAAACTGGACTCACTGCTGAGGTTCAAATCATAGAAAGTTAGACTATCAGTCCTCTTGTACTTGAGTCGGCAATGCGCCGTTTGTATTAAATACGGATGCAATTTCTGTGTTTCATCGTCAACAAGAAGGTCCAAGGGAAACAGTAAGCCAGAAGTGAAGCATCGGAATCTAAAACTGGACTCACAGGAGAGGTTCAATTCATACAAAGTTAGAGTGTCAGTCCTTTTGTACTTATGTCGGTATTGTGCCTTTTGTATTAAATTCGGATGCAATTTCTGTGTTTCATCGTCAATAAGAAGGTCCAAGGGACACAGTAAACCTGAAGTGAAGCATCGGAATCTAAAACTGAACTCACAGGAGAGGTTCAAATCATAGAAAGTTAGAGTGTTAGTCCTCTTGTACTTAAGTCGGTATTGTGAATTTTGTATTAAATTCTGATGTAATTTCTGTGTTTTATCGTCAATAATAAGGTCCAAGGTATATAGTAAACCTAAAGTGAAGCATCGGAATCTAAAACTGGACTCACTGGGGAGGTTCAAATCATAGAAAATTAGAGTGTCAATCCACTTGTACTTAAGTCGGCATTGTGCCTCTTGTATTTAATTCGGATGCAATTATTTTGTTTCATCTTCAATATGAAGGTAAAAGGGAAACAGTAAACCTGAAGTGAAGCATCGGAATCTAAACTGGACTCACTGGAGAGGTTGAAATCATAGAAAGATAGAGTGTCAGTCCTCTTGTACTTAAGTCGGCATTGTGCCTTTTGTATTAAATTCGGATGCAATTTCTGTGTTTCATCGTCAATAAGAAGGTCCAAGGGATGCAGTAAACCTGAAGTGAAGCATCGGAATCTAAATCTGGACTCACAGGAGAGGTTCAGATCATAGAAAGTTAGAGTGTCAGACCTCTTGTACTTAAGTCGGTATTGTGCATTTTGTATTAAGTTCGGATGAAGTTTCTGTGTTTCATCGTCAATAAGAAGGTCCAAGGGATACAGTAAACCTGAAGTGAAGCATCGGAATCTAAAACAGGACTCACAGGAGAGGTTCAAATCATAGAAAGTTTTAGTGTCAGTCCCCTTGTACTTCAGTCGGCATTGTGCCTTTTGTATAAAATTCGGATGCAATTTCTGTGTCTCATCGTCAATAAGAAGGTCCAGGGGATACAGGAAACCTGCAGTGATGCATCAGAATCTAAAACTAGACTCACAGCCGTGGTTCAAATCATAGAATGTTAGAGTGTCAGTCCTCTTGTACTTCAGTCAGCATTGGGCTTTTTGTATTAAATTCGGATGCAATTTCTGTGTTTCATCGTCAATAAGGATGTCCAAGGGATAGAGTAAACCTAAAGTGAAGCATCAGAATCGAAAACTGGACTCACTGGAGAGGTTCAAATCGTAGAAAGTTAGAGTGTCGGTCCTCTTGTTCTTAAGTCGGCATTGTGCCTTTGCATAAAATTCGGATGCAATTTCTGTGTTTCATCGTCAATAAAAAGGTCCAAGGGATACAGTAAACCTAAAGTGAAGCATCAGAATCGAAAACTGGACTCACAGGAGATGTTCAAATCATAGAAAATTAGAGTGTCAGTCCTCTTGTACTTAAGTTGGCATTGTGCCTTTGCATAAAATTCGGATGCAATTTCTGTGTTTCATCGTCAATAAAAAGGTCCAAGGGATACAGTAAACCTAAAGTGAAGCATCAGAATCGAAAACTGGACTCACAGGAGATGTTCAAATCATAGAAAGTTAGAGTGTCAGTCCTCTTGTACTTAAGTTGGCATTGTGCCTTTTGGATTAAATTCGGATGCAATCTCTGTGTTTCATCGTCAATAAGGAGGTCCAAGTGATACAGTAAACCTAAAGTGAAGCTTCGGAACCTAAAACTGGACTCACAGGAGAGGTTGAGATCATAGAGAATTAGAGTGTCTGTCCTCTTGTACTTAAGTCGGCATTATGCCTTTTGTATAAATTTCGGATATAATTTCTGTGTTTCATCGTCAATAAGAAGGTCCAAGGGGTACAGTAAACCTGAAGTGAAGCATCGGAATCTAAAACTGGACACACAGGAGAGGTTCAAATCATAGGAAGTTAGAGTGTCAGACCTCTTGTACTGAAGACGGTATTGTGCTTTTTGTATTAAGGTCGGATGCAGTTTCTGTGTTTCATCGTGAATAAGAAAGTCCAAGGGATACAGTAAACCTGAAGTGAAGCATCGGAATCTAAAACAGGACTCACAGGAGAGGTTCAAATCATAGAAAGTTAGAGTGTCAGTCCTCTTGTACTTAAGTCGGCATTGTGCCTTTTTTATTTAATTCGGATGCAATTTCTGTGTTTCATCGTCAATAAGAAGATCCAAGAGAAACAGTAAACCTGAAGTGAAGCATCGGAATCTAAACTGGACTCACTGGAGAGGTTGAAATCATAGAAAGTTAGAGTGTCAGTCCTCTTGTACTTAAGTCGGCATTGTGCCTTTTGTATTAATTTCGGATGCAATTTCTGTGTTTCATCGTCAATAAGAAGGCCCAAGGTATACAGTAAGCCTAAAGTGAAGCTTCGGAATCTATAACTGGACTCGCAGGAGAGGTTCAAATCATAGAAACTTGGAGTGTCAGTCCTCTTGTACTTAAGCCGGCATTGTGCCGTTTGTATTAAATTCGGATGCAATTTCTGTGTTTCATCGTCAATAAGAAGGTCCAAGGGAAACGGTAACCCTGAAGTGAAGCATCGGAATCTAAAACTGGACTCACAGGAGTGGTTCAAATCATAAAAAGTTAGAGTGTCAGTCCTCCTGTACTTAAGTCGGCATTGTGCCTTTTGTATTAAATTCGGATGCAGTTTCTGTGTTTCATCGTCAATGAGAAGGTCCAAGGCTGACAGTAAACTTAAAGTACAGCGTCGGAATCTAAAACTGGACTCACTGCAGAGGTTCAAATCATAGAAAGTTAGACTGTCAGTCCCCTTGTACTTAAGTCGGCAATGTGCCTTTTGTATTAAATACGGATGCAATTTCTGTGTTTCATCGACTATAAGAAGGTCCAAGGGAAACAGTAAACCAGAAGTGAAGCATCGGAATCTAAAACAGGACTTACAGGAGAGGTTCAAATCACAGAAACTTAGAGTGTCAGTCCTCTTGTACTTAAGTCGGCATTGTGCCTTGTGTATTTAATTCGGATGCAATATCTGTGTTTCATCGTCAATAAGAAGATCAAAGGGAAACAGTAAACCTGAAGTGAAGCTTCGGAATCTAAACTGGACTCACTGGAGAGGTTGAAATCATAGAAAGTTAGACTGTCGCTCCTCTTGTACTTAAGTCGGCATTGTGCCTTTTGTACTAAACTCGGATGCAATTTCTGTGTTTCATCGTCAATAAGAAGGTCCAAGGGATACAGTAAACCTGAAGTGAAGCATCGGAATCTAAATCTGGACTCACAGGAGAGGTTCAAATCATAGAAAGTTAGAGTGTCAGACCTCTTGTACGTAAGTCGGTATTGTGCATTTTGTATTAAGTTAGGATGAAATTTCTGTGTTTCATCGTCAATAAGAAGGTCCAAGGGATACAGTAAACCTGAAGCGAAGCATCGGAATCTAAAACAAGACTCACAGGAGAGGTTCAAATCATAGAAAGTTGGAGTGTCAGTCCCCTTGTACTTCAGTCGGCATTGTGACTTTTGTATTAAATTCGGATGCAATTTCTGTGTCTCATCGTCAATAAGAAGGTCCAGGGGATACAGGAAACCTGAAGTGATGCATCAGAATCTAAAACTAGACTCACAGCTGAGGTTCAAATCATAGAATGTTAGAGTGTCAGTCCTCTTGTACATCAGTCAGCATTGTGCCTTTTGTATTAAATTCGGATGCAATTTCTGTATTTCATCGTGAATAAGGATGTCCAAGGGATAGAGTGAACCTAAAGTAAAGCGTCGGAATCAAAACTGGACTCACTGCTGAGGTTCAAATCATAGAAAGTTAGACTATCAGTCCTCTTGTACTTGAGTCGGCAATGCGCCGTTTGTATTAAATACGGATGCAATTTCTGTGTTTCATCGTCAACAAGAAGGTCCAAGGGAAACAGTAAGCCAGAAGTGAAGCATCGGAATCTAAAACTGGACTCACAGGAGAGGTTCAATTCATACAAAGTTAGAGTGTCAGTCCTTTTGTACTTATGTCGGTATTGTGCCTTTTGTATTAAATTCGGATGCAATTTCTGTGTTTCATCGTCAATAAGAAGGTCCAAGGGACACAGTAAACCTGAAGTGAAGCATCGGAATCTAAAACTGAACTCACAGGAGAGGTTCAAATCATAGAAAGTTAGAGTGTTAGTCCTCTTGTACTTAAGTCGGTATTGTGAATTTTGTATTAAATTCTGATGTAATTTCTGTGTTTTATCGTCAATAATAAGGTCCAAGGTATATAGTAAACCTAAAGTGAAGCATCGGAATCTAAAACTGGACTCACTGGGGAGGTTCAAATCATAGAAAATTAGAGTGTCAATCCACTTGTACTTAAGTCGGCATTGTGCCTCTTGTATTTAATTCGGATGCAATTATTTTGTTTCATCTTCAATATGAAGGTAAAAGGGAAACAGTAAACCCGAAGTGAAGCATCGGAATCTAAACTGGACTCACTGGAGAGGTTGAAATCATAGAAAGATAGAGTGTCAGTCCTCTTGTACTTAAGTCGGCATTGTGCCTTTTGTATTAAATTCGGATGCAATTTCTGTGTTTCATCGTCAATAAGAAGGTCCAAGGGATGCAGTAAACCTGAAGTGAAGCATCGGAATCTAAATCTGGACTCACAGGAGAGGTTCAGATCATAGAAAGTTAGAGTGTCAGACCTCTTGTACTTAAGTCGGTATTGTGCATTTTGTATTAAGTTCGGATGAAGTTTCTGTGTTTCATCGTCAATAAGAAGGTCCGAGGGATACAGTAAACCTGAAGTGAAGCATCGGAATCTAAAACAGGACTCACAGGAGAGGTTCAAATCATAGAAAGTTTTAGTGTCAGTCCCCTTGTACTTCAGTCGGCATTGTGCCTTTTGTATAAAATTCGGATGCAATTTCTGTGTCTCATCGTCAATAAGAAGGTCCAGGGGATACAGGAAACCTGCAGTGATGCATCAGAATCTAAAACTAGACTCACAGCCGTGGTTCAAATCATAGAATGTTAGAGTGTCAGTCCTCTTGTACTTCAGTCAGCATTGGGCTTTTTGTATTAAATTCGGATGCAATTTCTGTGTTTCATCGTCAATAAGGATGTCCAAGGGATAGAGTAAACCTAAAGTGAAGCATCAGAATCGAAAACTGGACTCACTGGAGAGGTTCAAATCGTAGAAAGTTAGAGTGTCGGTCCTCTTGTTCTTAAGTCGGCATTGTGCCTTTGCATAAAATTCGGATGCAATTTCTGTGTTTCATCGTCAATAAAAAGGTCCAAGGGATACAGTAAACCTAAAGTGAAGCATCAGAATCGAAAACTGGACTCACAGGAGATGTTCAAATCATAGAAAATTAGAGTGTCAGTCCTCTTGTACTTAAGTTGGCATTGTGCCTTTGCATAAAATTCGGATGCAATTTCTGTGTTTCATCGTCAATAAAAAGGTCCAAGGGATACAGTAAACCTAAAGTGAAGCATCAGAATCGAAAACTGGACTCACAGGAGATGTTCAAATCATAGAAAGTTAGAGTGTCAGTCCTCTTGTACTTAAGTTGGCATTGTGCCTTTTGGATTAAATTCGGATGCAATCTCTGTGTTTCATCGTCAATAAGGAGGTCCAAGTGATACAGTAAACCTAAAGTGAAGCTTCGGAACCTAAAACTGGACTCACAGGAGAGGTTGAGATCATAGAGAATTAGAGTGTCTGTCCTCTTGTACTTAAGTCGGCATTATGCCTTTTGTATAAATTTCGGATATAATTTCTGTGTTTCATCGTCAATAAGAAGGTCCAAGGGGTACAGTAAACCTGAAGTGAAGCATCGGAATCTAAAACTGGACACACAGGAGAGATTCAAATCATAGGAAGTTAGAGTGTCAGACCTCTTGTACTGAAGACGGTATTGTGCTTTTTGTATTAAGGTCGGATGCAGTTTCTGTGTTTCATCGTGAATAAGAAAGTCCAAGGGATACAGTAAACCTGAAGTGAAGCATCGGAATCTAAAACAGGACTCACAGGAGAGGTTCAAATCATAGAAAGTTAGAGTGTCAGTCCTCTTGTACTTAAGTCGGCATTGTGCCTTTTTTATTTAATTCGGATGCAATTTCTGTGTTTCATCGTCAATAAGAAGATCCAAGAGAAACAGTAAACCTGAAGTGAAGCATCGGAATCTAAACTGGACTCACTGGAGAGGTTGAAATCATAGAAAGTTAGAGTGTCAGTCCTCTTGTACTTAAGTCGGCATTGTGCCTTTTGTATTAATTTCGGATGCAATTTCTGTGTTTCATCGTCAATAAGAAGGCCCAAGGTATACAGTAAGCCTAAAGTGAAGCTTCGGAATCTATAACTGGACTCGCAGGAGAGGTTCAAATCATAGAAACTTGGAGTGTCAGTCCTCTTGTACTTAAGCCGGCATTGTGCCGTTTGTATTAAATTCGGATGCAATTTCTGTGTTTCATCGTCAATAAGAAGGTCCAAGGGAAACGGTAACCCTGAAGTGAAGCATCGGAATCTAAAACTGGACTCACAGGAGTGGTTCAAATCATAAAAAGTTAGAGTGTCAGTCCTCCTGTACTTAAGTCGGCATTGTGCCTTTTGTATTAAATTCGGATGCAGTTTCTGTGTTTCATCGTCAATGAGAAGGTCCAAGGCTGACAGTAAACTTAAAGTACAGCGTCGGAATCTAAAACTGGACTCACTGCAGAGGTTCAAATCATAGAAAGTTAGACTGTCAGTCCCCTTGTACTTAAGTCTGCAATGTGCCTTTTGTATTAAATACGGATGCAATTTCTGTGTTTCATCGACTATAAGAAGGTCCAAGGGAAACAGTAAACCAGAAGTGAAGCATCGGAATCTAAAACAGGACTTACAGGAGAGGTTCAAATCACAGAAACTTAGAGTGTCAGTCCTCTTGTACTTAAGTCGGCATTGTGCCTTGTGTATTTAATTCGGATGCAATATCTGTGTTTCATCGTCAATAAGAAGATCAAAGGGAAACAGTAAACCTGAAGTGAAGCTTCGGAATCTAAACTGGACTCACTGGAGAGGTTGAAATCATAGAAAGTTAGACTGTCGCTCCTCTTGTACTTAAGTCGGCATTGTGCCTTTTGTACTAAACTCGGATGCAATTTCTGTGTTTCATCGTCAATAAGAAGGTCCAAGGGATACAGTAAACCTGAAGTGAAGCATCGGAATCTAAATCTGGACTCACAGGAGAGGTTCAAATCATAGAAAGTTAGAGTGTCAGACCTCTTGTACGTAAGTCGGTATTGTGCATTTTGTATTAAATTCGGATGCAATTTCTGTGTCTCATCGTCAATAAGAAGGTCCAGGGGATACAGGAAACCTGAAGTGATGCATCAGAATCTAAAACTAGACTCACAGCTGAGGTTCAAATCATATAATGTTAGAGTGTCAGTCCTCTTGTACATCAGTCAGCATTGTGCCTTTTGTATTAAATTCGGATGCAATTTCTGTATTTCATCGTCAATAAGGATGTCCAAGGGATAGAGTAAACCTAAAGTAAAGCGTCGGAATCTAAAACTGGACTCACTGCTGAGGTTCAAATCATAGAAAGTTAGACTATCTGTCCTCTTGTACTTGAGTCGGCAATGCGCCGTTTGTATTAAATACGGATGCAATTTCTGTGTTTCATCGTCAACAAGAAGGTCCAAGGGAAACAGTAAGCCAGAAGTGAAGCATCGGAATCTAAAACTGGACTCACAGGAGAGGTTCAATTCATACAAAGTTAGAGTGTCAGTCCTTTTGTACTTATGTCGGTATTGTGCCTTTTGTATTAAATTCGGATGCAATTTCTGTGTTTCATCGTCAATAAGAAGGTCCAAGGGACACAGTAAACCTGAAGTGAAGCATCGGAATCTAAAACTGAACTCACAGGAGAGGTTCAAATCATAGAAAGTTAGAGTGTTAATCCTCTTGTACTTAAGTCGGTATTGTGCCTTTTGTATTAAATTCTGATGTAATTTCTGTGTTTTATCGTCAATAATAAGGTCCAAGGTAAATAGTAAACCTAAAGTGAAGCATCGGAATCTAAAACTGGACTCACTGGGGAGGTTCAAATCATAGAAAATTAGAGTGTCAATCCACTTGTACTTAAGTCGGCATTGTGCCTCTTGTATTTAATTCGGATGCAATTATTTTGTTTCATCTTCAATATGAAGGTAAAAGGGAAACAGTAAACCCAAAGTGAAGCATCGGAATCTAAACTGGACTCACTGGAGAGGTTGAAATCATAGAAAGATAGAGTGTCTGTCCTCTTGTACTTAAGTCGGCATTGTGCCTTTTGTATTAAATTCGGATGCAATTTCTGTGTTTCATCGTCAATAAGAAGGTCCAAGGGATGCAGTAAACCTGAAGTGAAGCATCGGAATCTAAATCTGGACTCACAGGAGAGGTTCAGATCATAGAAAGTTAGAGTGTCAGACCTCTTGTACTTAAGTCGGTATTGTGCATTTTGTATTAAGTTCAGATGAAGTTTCTGTGTTTCATCGTCAATAAGAAGGTCCAAGGGATACAGTAAACCTGAAGTGAAGCATCGGAATCTAAAACAGGACTCACAGGAGAGGTTCAAATCATAGAAAGTTTTAGTGTCAGTCCCCTTGTACTTCAGTCGGCATTGCGCCTTTTGTATAAAATTCGGATGCAATTTCTGTGTCTCATCGTCAATAAGAAGGTCCAGGGGATACAGGAAACCTGCAGTGATGCATCAGAATCTAAAACTAGACTCACAGCCGTGGTTCAAATCATAGAATGTTAGAGTGTCAGTCCTCTTGTACTTCAGTCAGCATTGGGCTTTTTGTATTAAATTCGGATGCAATTTCTGTGTTTCATCGTCAATAAGGATGTCCAAGGGATAGAGTAAACCTAAAGTGAAGAATCAGAATCGAAAACTGGACTCACTGGAGAGGTTCAAATCGTAGAAAGTTAGAGTGTCGGTCCTCTTGTTCTTAAGTCGGCATTGTGCCTTTGCATAAAATTCGGATGCAATTTCTGTGTTTCATCGTCAATAAAAAGGTCCAAGGGATACAGTAAACCTAAAGTGAAGCATCAGAATCGAAAACTGGACTCACAGGAGATGTTCAAATCATAGAAAGTTAGAGTGTCAGTCCTCTTGTACTTAAGTTGGCATTGTGCCTTTTGGATTAAATTCGGATGCAATCTCTGTGTTTCATCGTCAATAAGGAGGTCCAAGTGATACAGTAAACCTAAAGTGAAGCTTCGGAACCTAAAACTGGACTCACAGGAGAGGTTGAGATCATTGAGAATTAGAGTGTCTGTCCTCTTGTACTTAAGTCGGCATTATGCCTTTTGTATAAATTTCGGATATAATTTCTGTGTTTCGTCGTCAATAAGAAGGTCCAAGGGGTACAGTAAACCTGAAGTGAAGCATCGGAATCTAAAACTGGACACACAGGAGAGGTTCAAATCATAGGAAGTTAGAGTGTCAGACCTCTTGTACTGAAGTCGGTATTGTGCTTTTTGTATTAAGGTCGGATGCAATTTCTGTGTTTCATCGTGAATAAGAAAGTCCAAGGGATACAGTAAACCTGAAGTGAAGCATCGGAATCTAAAACAGGACTCACAGGAGAGGTTCAAATCATAGAAAGTTAGAGTGTCAGTCCTTTTGTACTTAAGTCGGCATTGTGCCTTTTGTATTTAATTCGGATGCAATTTCTGTGTTTCATCGTCAATAAGAAGATCCAAGAGAAACAGTAAACCTGAAGTGAAGCATCGGAATCTAAACTGGACTCACTGGAGAGGTTGAAATCATAGAATGTTAGAGTGTCAGTCCTCTTGTACTTAAGTCGGCATTGTGCCTTTGTATTAATTTCGGATGCAATTTCTGTGTTTCATCGTCAATAAGAAGGCCCAAGGTATACAGTAAGCCTAAAGTGAAGCTTCGGAATCTATAACTGGACTCGCAGGAGAGGTTCAAATCATAGAAACTTGGAGTGTCAGTCCTCTTGTACTTAAGCCGGCATTGTGCCGTTTGTATTAAATTCGGATGCAATTTCTGTGTTTCATCGTCAATAAGAAGGTCCAAGGGAAACGGTAACCCTGAAGTGAAGCATCGGAATCTAAAACTGGACACACAGGAGTGGTTCAAATCATAAAAAGTTAGAGTGTCAGTCCTCCTGTACTTAAGTCGGCATTGTGCCTTTTGTATTAAATTCGGATGCAGTTTCTGTGTTTCATCGTCAATGAGAAGGTCCAAGGGTGACAGTAAACTTAAAGTACAGCGTCGGAATCTAAAACTGGACTCACTGCAGAGGTTCAAATCATAGAAAGTTAGACTGTCAGTCCCCTTGTACTTAAGACGGAAATGTGCCTTTTGTATTAAATACGGATGCAATTTCTGTGTTTCATCGACTATAAGAAGGTCCAAGGGAAACAGTAAACCAGAAGTGAAGCATCGGAATCTAAAACTGGACTCACAGGAGAGGTTCAAATCGTACAAAGTTAGAGTGTCAGTCCTCTTGTACTTAAGTCGGTATTGTGCCTTTTGTATTAAATTGGGATGCAATTTCTGTGTTTCATCGTCAATAAGAAAGTCCAAGGGAAACATTAAACCAGAAGTGAAGCATCAGAATCTAAAACTGGACTGACTGGAGAGGTTCAAATCGTAGAAACTTAGTGTGTCGGTCCTCTTGTGCTTAAGTCGGCATTGTGCTTTTTGCATAAATTTCGGATGCAATTTCTGTGTTTCATCGTCAATAAGGATGTCCAAGGGATAGAGTAAACCTGAAGTGAAGCATCGGAATCCAAAACTGGAGTCACTGCAGAGGTTCAAATCATAGAAAGTTAGAGTGTCCGTAGTCTTGTACTTAAGTCGGCATTGTGCCTTTTGTATTATGGTCGGATTCAATTTCTGTGTTTCATCGTGAATAAGAAAGTCCAAGGGATACAGTAAATCTGAAGTGAAGCGTCGGAATCTAAAACAGGACTCACAGGAGAGGTTGAGATCATAGAGAGTTAGAGTGTCAGTCCTCTTGTACTTAAGTCGGCATTGTGCCTTTTGTCTTAATTTTGGATATAATTTCCATGTTTCATCGTCAATAAGAATGTCGAGGGTTACAGTAAGCCTGAAGTGAAGCATCGGAATGTAAAACTGGACTCACAGGAGAGGTTCAAATCATAGAAAGTTGGAGTGTCAGTCCTCTTGTACTTAAGTCGGCATTGTGCCTTTTGTATTAAATTCGGATGCAATTTCTGTGTTTCATCGTCAATAAGAAGGTCCAAGGGAAACAGTAACCCTGAAGTGAAGCATCGGAATCTAGAACTGGACTCACAGGAGAGGTTCAAAACATAAAAAGTTAGAGTGTCTGTCGTCCTGTACTTAAGTCGGCATTGTGCCTTTTGTATTAAATTCGGATGCTGTTTTTGTGTTTCATCGTCAATGAGAAGGTCCAAGGGTGACAGTAAACTTAAAGTACAGCGTCGGAATCTAAAACTGGACCCACTGCAGAGGTTCAAATCATAGTAAGTTAGACTGTCAGTCCTCTTGTACTTAAGTCGGCAATGTGACTTTTGTATTAAATACGGATGCAATTTCTGTGTTTCATCGACTATAAGAAGGTCCAAGGGAAACAGTAAACCAGAAGTGAAGCATCGGAATCTAAAACTGGACTAACAGGAGAGGTTCAAATCATACAAAGTTAGAGTGTCAGTCCTCTTGTACTTAAGTCGGTATTGTGCCTTTTGTATTAAATTGGGATGCAATGTCTGTGTTTCATCGTCAATAAGAAGATTCAAGGGAAACAGTAAACCAGACGTGAAGCATCGGAATCTAAAACTGGACTCACTGGAGAGGTTCAAATCGTAGAAACTTAGAGTGTCGGTCCTCTTGTGCTTAAGTCGGCATTGTGCTTTTTGCATAAATTTTGGATCTAATTTCTGTGTTTCATCGTCAACAAGAAGGTCCAAGGGATACACTAAACCTAAAGTGAAGCATCAGAATCGAAAACTGGACTCACAGGAGAGGTTCACATCATAGAAAATTAGAGTGTCAGTCCTCTTGTACTTTAGTCGGCATTGTGCCTTCTGTATTAAATTCGGATGAAATTTCTGTGTTTCATCGTCAATAAGAAGGTCTAAGGGATACAGTAAACCTGAAGTGAAGCATCGGAATCTAAAACAGGACTCACAGAAGACGTTCAAATCATAGAAAGTTGGAGTGTCAGTCCATTTGTACTTCAGTCGGCATTGTGCCTTTTGTATTAAATTCGGATGCAATTTCTGTGTCTCATCGTCAATAAGAAAGTCCAGGGGATACAGGAAACCTGAAGTGATGCATCAGAATCTAAAACTAGACTCACAGCCGAGGTACAAATCATAGAATATTAGAGTGTCAGTCGTCTTGTACTTCAGTCAGCATTGTGCCTTTTGTATTAAATTCGGATGCAATTTCTGTGTTTCATCGTCAATAAGGATGTCCAAGGGATAGAGTAAACCTGAAGTGAAGCATCGGAATCGAAAACTGGACTCACTGCAGAGGTTCAAATCATAGAAAGTTAGAGTGTCAGTCCTCTTGTACTTAAGTCGGCATTGTGCCTTTTGTACTAATTTCGGATGCAATTTCTGTGTTTCATCGTCAATGAGAAGGTCCAAGGGATACAGTAAACCTGAAGTGAAGCATCGGAATCTAAAACAGGACTCACAGGAGAGGATCAAATCATAGAGACTTAGAGTGTCAGTCCTCTTGTACTTAAGTCGGCATTGTGGCTCTTGTATTACATTGGGATGCAATTTATGTGTTCCATCGTCAATAAGAACGTCCAAGGGATACAGTAAACCTGAAGAGAAGCATCGGAATCCAAAAATGGACTCACAGGAGAGGTTCGCATCACAGAAAGTTAGAGTGTCAGTCCTCTTGTACTTAAGTCGGCAGTGTGCCTTTTGTACTAATTTCGGATGCAATTTCTGTGTTTCATCGTCAATGAGAAGGTCCAAGGGATACAGTAAACCAGAAGTGAAGCATCGGAATCTAAAACAGGTCTCACTGGAGAGGTTCAAATCGTAGAAAGTTAGAGTGTCGTTCCTCTTGTACTTAAGTCGTCATTGTGCTTTTTGTATTAAAATGGGATGCAATTTCTGTGTTACATCGTCAGTAAGAAGGTCCAAGGGAAACAGTAAACGAGAAGTGAAGCATCGGAATCTAAAACTGGACTCACTGGAGAGGTTCAAATCATAGAAAGTTAGACTGCCAGTCCTCTTGTACTTAAGTCGGCAATGTGCCTTTTGTATTAAATACGGATGCAATTTCTGTGTTTCATCGACTATAAGAAGGTCAAAGGGAAACAGTAAACCAGAAGTGAAGCATCGGAATCTAAAACTGGACTCACAGGAGAGGTTCAAATCATACAAAATTAGAGTGTCAGTCCTCTTGTACTTAAGTCGGTATTGTGCCTTTTGTATTAAAATGGGATGCAATTTCTGTGTTACATCGTCAGTAAGAAGGTCCAAGGGAAACAGTAAACGAGAAGTGAAGCATCGGAATCTAAAACTGGACTCACTGGAGAGGTTCAAATCGTAGAAACTTAGAGTGTCGGTCCTCTTATGCTTAAGTCGGCATTGTGCTTTTTGCATACATTTCGGATTCAATTTCTGTGTTTCATCGTCAATAAGAAGGTCCAAGGGATACAGTAAACCTAAAGTGAAGTATCAGAATCGAAAACTGGACTCACAGGAGAGGTTCAAATCATAGAAAATTTGAATGTCAGTCCTCTTGTACTTAAGTCGGCATTGTGCCTTTTGTATTAAATTCGGATGAAATTTCTGTGTTTCATCGTCAATAAGAAGGTCCAAGGGATACAGTAAACCTGAAGTGAAGCATCGGAATCTAAAACAGGACTCACAGGAGAGGTTCAAATCATAGAAAGTTGGAGTGTCAGTTCCCTTGTACTTCAGTCGGCATTGTGCCTTTTGTATTAAATTCGGATGCAATTTCTGTGTCTCATCGTCAAAAAGAAGGTCCAGGGGATACAGGAAACCTGAAGTGATGCATCAGAATCTAAAACTAGACTCACAGCCGAGGTTCAAATCATAGAATGTTAGAGTGTCAGTCCTCCTGTACTTAAGTCGGCATTGTGCCTTTTGCATTTAATTCGGTTGCAATTTCTGTCTTTCATCGTCAATAAGAGGGCCCAAGGTATACAGTAAACCTAAAGTGAAGCATCGGAACCTAAAACTGGACTTACAGGTGAGGTTCAAATCATAGAAAGTTAGAGTGTATGTCCTGTTGTACTTAAGTCGGTATTGTGCATTTTGTATTAAGTTCAGATTAAGTTTCTGTGTTTCATCGTCAATAAGAAGGTCCAAGGGATACAGTAAACCTGAAGTGAAGCATCGGAATCTAAAACAGGACTCACAGGAGAGGTTCAAATCATAGAAAGTTTTAGTGTCAGTCCCCTTGTACTTCAGTCGGCATTGCGCCTTTTGTATAAAATTCGGATGCAATTTCTGTGTCTCATCGTCAATAAGAAGGTCCAGGGGATACAGGAAACCTGCAGTGATGCATCAGAATCTAAAACTAGACTCACAGCCGTGGTTCAAATCATAGAATGTTAGAGTGTCAGTCCTCTTGTACTTCAGTCAGCATTGGGCTTTTTGTATTAAATTCGGATGCAATTTCTGTGTTTCATCGTCAATAAGGATGTCCAAGGGATAAAGTAAACCTAAAGTGAAGCATCAGAATCGAAAACTGGACTCACTGGAGAGGTTCAAATCGTAGAAAGTTAGAGTGTCGGTCCTCTTGTTCTTAAGTCGGCATTGTGCCTTTGCATAAAATTCGGATGCAATTTCTGTGTTTCATCGTCAATAAAAAGGTCCAAGGGATACAGTAAACCTAAAGTGAAGCATCAGAATCGAAAACTGGACTCACAGGAGATGTTCAAATCATAGAAAATTAGAGTGTCAGTCCTCTTGTACTTAAGTTGGCATTGTGCCTTTGCATAAAATTCGGATGCAATTTCTGTGTTTCATCGTCAATAAAAAGGTCCAAGGGATACAGTAAACCTAAAGTGAAGCATCAGAATCGAAAACTGGACTCACAGGAGATGTTCAAATCATAGAAAGTAAGAGTGTCAGTCCTCTTGTACTTAAGTTGGCATTGTGCCTTTTGGAATAAATTCGGATGCAATCTCTGTGTTTCATCGTCAATAAGGAGGTCCAAGTGATACAGTAAACCTAAAGTGAAGCTTCGGAACCTAAAACTGGACTCACAGGAGAGGTTGAGATCATAGAGAATTAGAGTGTCTGTCCTCTTGTACTTAAGTCGGCATTATGCCTTTTGTATAAATTTCGGATATAATTTCTGTGTTTCGTCGTCAATAAGAAGGTCCAAGGGGTACAGTAAACCTGAAGTGAAGCATCGGAATCTAAAACTGGACACACAGGAGAGGTTCAAATCATAGGAAGTTAGAGTGTCAGACCTCTTGTACTGAAGTCGGTATTGTGATTTTTGTATTAAGGTCGGATGCAATTTCTGTGTTTCATCGTGAATAAGAAAGTCCAAGGGATACAGTAAACCTGAAGTGAAGCATCGGAATCTAAAACAGGACTCACAGGAGAGGTTCAAATCATAGAAAGTTAGAGTGTCAGTCCTCTTGTACTTAAGTCGGCATTGTGCCTTTTGTATTTAATTCGGATGCAAGTTCTGTGTTTCATCGTCAATAAGAAGATCCAAGAGAAACAGTAAACCTGAAGTGAAGCATCGGAATCTAAACTGGACTCACTGGAGAGGTTGAAATCATAGAAAGTTAGAGTGTCAGTCCTCTTGTACTTAAGTCGGCATTGTGCCTTTTGTATTAATTTCGGATGCAATTTCTGTGTTTCATCGTCAATAAGAAGGCCCAAGGTATACAGTAAGCCTAAAGTGAAGCTTCGGAATCTATAACTGGACTCGCAGGAGAGGTTCAAATCATAGAAACTTGCAGTGTCAGTCCTCTTGTACTTAAGCCGGCATTGTGCCGTTTGTATTAAATTCGGATGCAATTTCTGTGTTTCATCGTCAATAAGAAGGTCCAAGGGAAACGGTAACCCTGAAGTGAAGCATCGGAATCTAAAACTGGACACACAGGAGTGGTTCAAATCATAAAAAGTTAGAGTGTCAGTCCTCCTGTACTTAAGTCGGCATTGTGCCTTTTGTATTAAATTCGGATGCAGTTTCTGTGTTTCATCGTCAATGAGAAGGTCCAAGGGTGACAGTAAACTTAAAGTACAGCGTCGTAATCTAAAACTGGACTCACTGCAGAGGTTCAAATCATAGAAAGTTAGACTGTCAGTCCCCTTGTACTTAAGTCGGCAATGTGCCTTTTGTATTAAATACGGATGCAATTTCTGTGTTTCATCGACTATAAGAAGGTCCAAGGGAAACAGTAAACCAGAAGTGAAGCATCGGAATCTAAAACTGGACTCACAGGAGAGGTTCAAATCATACAAAGTTAGAGTGTCAGTCCTCTTGTACTTAAGTCGGTATTGTGCCTTTTGTATTAAATTGGGATGCAATTTCTGTGTTTCATCGTCAATAAGAAAGTCCAAGGGAAACATTAAACCAGAAGTGAAGCATCAGAATCTAAAACTGGACTGACTGGAGAGGTTCAAATCGTAGAAACTTAGTGTGTCGGTCCTCTTGTGCTTAAGTCGGCATTGTGCTTTTTGCATAAATTTCGGATGTAATTTCTGTGTTTCATCGTCAATAAGGATGTCCAAGGGATAGAGTAAACCAGAAGTGAAGCATCGGAATCCAAAACTGGAGTCACTGCAGAGGTTCAAATCATAGAAAGTCAGAGTGTCCGTAGTCTTGTACTTAAGTCGGCATTGTGCCTTTTGTATTATGGTCGGATTCAATTTCTGTGTTTCATCGTGAATAAGAAAGTCCAAGGGATACAGTAAACCTGAAGTGAAGCGTCGGAATCTAAAACAGGACTCACAGGAGAGGTTGAGATCATAGAGAGTTAGAGTGTCAGTCCTCTTGTACTTAAGTCGGCATTGTGCCTTTTGTCTTAATTTTGGATATAATTTCTATGTTTCATCGTCAATAAGAAGGTCGAATGTTACAGTAAACCTGAAGTGAAGCATCGGAATGTAAAACTGGACTCACAGGAGAGGTTCAAATCATAGAAAGTTGGAGTGTCAGTCCTCTTGTACTTAAGTCGGCATTGTGCCTTTTGTATTAAATTCGGATGCAATTTCTGTGTTTCATCGTCAATAAGAAGGTCCAAGGGAAACAGTAACCCTGAAGTGAAGCATCGGAATCTAGAACTGGACTCACAGGAGAGGTTCAAAACATAAAAAGTTAGAGTGTCTGTCGTCCTGTACTTAAGTCGGCATTGTGCCTTTTGTATTAAATTCGGATGCTGTTTCTGTGTTTCATCGTCAATGAGAAGGTCCAAGGGTGACAGTAAACTTAAAGTACAGCGTCGGAATCTAAAACTGGACCCACTGCAGAGGTTCAAATCATAGTAAGTTAGACGGTCAGTCCTCTTGTACTTAAGTCGGCAATGTGACTTTTGTATTAAATACGGATGCAATTTCTGTGTTTCATCGACTATAAGAAGGTCCAAGGGAAACAGTAAACCAGAAGTGAAGCATCGGGATCTAAAACTGGACTCACAGGAGAGGTTCAAATCATACAAAGTTAGAGTGTCAGTCCTCTTGTACTTAAGTCGGTATTGTGCCTTTTGTATTAAACTGGGATGCAATTTCTGTGTTTCATCGTCAATAAGAAGATTCAAGGGAAACAGTAAACCAGACGTGAAGCATCGGAATCTAAAACTGGACTGACTGGAGAGGTTCAAATCGTAGAAACTTAGAGTGTCGGTCCTCTTGTGCTTAAGTCGGCATTGTGCTTTTTGCATAAATTTTGGATCTAATTTCTGTGTTTCATCGTCAACAAGAAGGTCCAAGGGATACACTAAACCTAAAGTGAAGCATCAGAATCGAAAACTGGACTCACAGGAGAGGTTCAAATCATAGAAAATTAGAGTGTCAGTCCTCTTGTACTTTAGTCGGCATTGTGCCTTCTGTATTAAATTCGGATGAAATTTCTGTGTTTCATCGTCAATAAGAAGGTCTAAGGGATACAGTAAACCTGAAGTGAAGCATCGGAATCTAAAACAGGACTCACAGAAGACGTTCAAATCATAGAAAGTTGGAGTGTCAGTCCATTTGTACTTCAGTCGGCATTGTGCCTTTTGTATTAAATTCGGATGCAATTTCTGTGTCTCATCGTCAATAAGAAGGTCCAGGGGATACAGGAAACCTGAAGTGATGCATCAGAATCTAAAACTAGACTCACAGCCGAGGTACAAATCATAGAATATTAGAGTGTCAGTCGTCTTGTACTTCAGTCAGCATTGTGCCTTTTGTATTAAATTCGGATGCAATTTCTGTGTTTCATCGTCAATAAGGATGTCCAAGGGATAGAGTAAACCTGAAGTGAAGCATCGGAATCGAAAACTGGACTCACTGCAGAGGTTCAAATCATAGAAAGTTAGAGTGTCAGTCCTCTTGTACTTAAGTCGGCATTGTGCCTTTTGTACTAATTTCGGATGCAATTTCTGTGTTTCATCGTCAATGAGAAGGTCCAAGGGATACAGTAAACCTGAAGTGAAGCATCGGAATCTAAAACAGGACTCACAGGAGAGGATCAAATCATAGAGACTTAGAGTGTCAGTCCTCTTGTACTTAAGTCGGCATTGTGGCTCTTGTATTACATTGGGATGCAATTTATGTGTTCCATCGTCAATAAGAACGTCCAAGGGATACAGTAAACCTGAAGAGAAGCATCGGAATCCAAAAATGGACTCACAGGAGAGGTTCGCATCACAGAAAGTTAGAGTGTCAGTCCTCTTGTACTTAAGTCGGCAGTGTGCCTTTTGTATTAAATTCGGATGCAATTTCTGTGTTTCATCGTCAATAAGAAGGTCCAAGGAAACAGTATCCCTGAAGTGAAGCATCGGAATCTAAAACTGGACTCACAGGAGAGGTTCAAATCATACAAAGTTAGAGTGTCAGTCCTCTTGTACTTAAGTCGGTATTGTGCCTTTTGTATTAAATTGGGATGCAATTTCTGTGTTTCATCGTCAATAAGAAGGTCCAAGGGAAACAGTAAACCAGAAGTGAAGCATCGGAATCTAAAACAGGTCTCACTGGAGAGGTTCAAATCGTAGAAAGTTAGAGTGTCGTTCCTCTTGTACTTAAGTCGTCATTGTGCTTTTTGTAATAAATTCGGATGCAATTTCTGTGTTTCATCGTCAATAAGAAGGTCCAAGGGAAACAGTAACCCTGAAGGGAAGCATCGGAATCTAAAACTAGACTCACAGGAGAGGTTCAAATCATAAAAAGTTAGAGTGTCAGTCCTCCTGTACTTAAGTCTGCATTGTGCCTTTTGTATTAAATTCGGATGCAGTTTCTGTGTTTCATCGTCAATGAGAAGGTCCAAGGGTGACAGTAAACTTAAAGTACAGCGTCGGAATCTAAAACTGGACTCACTGCAGAGGTTCAAATCATAGAAAGTTAGACTGCCAGTCCTCTTGTACTTAAGTCGGCAATGTGCCTTTTGTATTAAATACGGATGCAATTTCTGTGTTTCATCGACTATAAGAAGGTCAAAGGGAAACAGTAAACCAGAAGTGAAGCATCGGAATCTAAAACTGGACTCACAGGAGAGGTTCAAATCATACAAAATTAGAGTGTCAGTCCTCTTGTACTTAAGTCGGTATTGTGCATTTTGTATTAAAATGGGATGCAATTTCTGTGTTTCATCGTCAGTAAGAAGGTCCAAGGGAAACAGTAAACGAGAAGTGAAGCATCGGAATCTAAAACTGGACTCACTGGAGAGGTTCAAATCGTAGAAACTTAGAGTGTCGGTCCTCTTATGCTTAAGTCGGCATTGTGCTTTTTGCATACATTTCGGATTCAATTTCTGTGTTTCATCGTCAATAAGAAGGTCCAAGGGATACAGTAAACCTAAAGTGAAGTATCAGAATCGAAAACTGGACTCACAGGAGAGGTTCAAATCATAGAAAATTTGAGTGTCAGTCCTCTTGTACTTAAGTCGGCATTGTGCCTTTTGTATTAAATTCGGATGAAATTTCTGTGTTTCATCGTCAATAAGAAGGTCCAAGGGATACAGTAAACCTGAAGTGAAGCATCGGAATCACAGGAGAGGTTCAAATCATAGAAAGTTGGAGTGTCAGTTCCCTTGTACTTCAGTCGGCATTGTGCCTTTTGTATTAAATTCGGATGCAATTTCTGTGTCTCATCGTCAAAAAGAAGGTCCAGGGGATACAGGAAACCTGAAGTGATGCATCAGAATCTAAAACTAGACTCACAGCCGAGGTTCAAATCATAGAATGTTAGAGTGTCAGTCCTCCTGTACTTAAGTCGGCATTGTGCCTTTTGCATTTAATTCGGTTGCAATTTCTGTGTTTCATCGTCAATAAGAGGGCCCAAGGTATACAGTAAACCTAAAGTGAAGCATCGGAACCTAAAACTGGACTTACAGGTGAGGTTCAAATCATAGAAAGTTAGAGTGTCTGTCCTGTTGTACTTAAGTCGGCATTGTGCCTTTTGTATTAAATTCGGATGCAGTTTCTTTGTTTCATCGTCAATGAGAAGGTCCAAGGGTGACAGTAAACTTAAAGTACAGCGTCGGAATCTAAAACTGGACTCACTGCAGAGGTTCAAATCATAGAAAGTTAGACTGCCAGTCCTCTTGTACTTAAGTCGGCAATGTGCCTTTTGTATTAAATACGGATGCAATTTCTGTGTTTCATCGACTATAAGAAGGTCAAAGGGAAACAGTAAACCAGAAGTGAAGCATCGGAATCTAAAACTGGACTCACAGGAGAGGTTCAAATCATACAAAATTAGAGTGTCAGTCCTCTTGTACTTAAGTCGGTATTGTGCCTTTTGTATTAAATTGGGATGCAATTTCTGTGTTTCATCGTCAGTAAGAAGGTCCAAGGGAAACAGTAAACGAGAAGTGAAGCATCGGTATCTAAAACTGGACTCACTGGAGAGGTTCAAATCGTAGAAACTTAGAGTGTCGGTCCTCTTATGCTTAAGTCGGCATTGTGCTTTTTGCATACATTTCGGATTCAATTTCTGTGTTTCATCGTCAATAAGAAGGTCCAAGGGATACAGTAAACCTAAAGTGAAGTATCAGAAACGAAAACTGGACTCACAGGAGAGGTTCAAATCATAGAAAATTTGAGTGTCAGTCCTCTTGTACTTAAGTCGGCATTGTGCCTTTTGTATTAAATTAGGATGAAATTTCTGTGTTTCATCGTCAATAAGAAGGTCCAAGGGATACAGTAAACCTGAAGTGAAGCGTCGGAATTTAAAACTGGACTCACAGGAGAAGTTCAAATCATACAAAGATAGAGTGTCAGTCCTATTGAACTTAAGTCGGTATTGTGCCTTTTGTAATTAATTGGGATGCAATTTCTGTGTTTCATCGTCAATAAGAAGGTCCAAGGGATACAGTAAACCTGAAGTGAAGCATCGGAATCTAAAACAGGACTCACAAGAGAGGTTCAAATCATAGAAAGTTAGAGTGTCAGTCCTCTTGTACTTAAGTCGGCATTGTGCTCTTTGTATTTAATTCGGATGCAATTTTTGTGTTTCATCGTCAATATGAAGGTCCAAGGGAAACAGTAAACGCGAAGTGAAGCATCGGAATCTAAACTGGACTCACTGGAGAGGTTGAAATCATAGAAAGTTAGAGTGTCAGTCCTCTTGTACTTAAGTCGGCATTGTGCCTTTTGTATTAAATTCGGATGAAATTTCTGAGTTTCATCGTCAATAAGAAGGTCCAAGGGATACAGTAAACCTGAAGTGAAGCATCGGAATTTAAAACTGGACTCACAGGAGAGGTTCAAGTCATAGAAAGTTAGACTGTAAGTCCCCTTGTACTTAAGTCGGCATTGTGCTTTTTGTATTAAATTCGGATGCAATTTCTGTGTTTCATCGTCAATAAGAAGGTCCAAGGGATACAGTAAACCTAAAGTGAAGCATCAGAATATAAAACTGGACTCACAGGAGAGATTCAAATCATAGAAAATTGGAGTGCCATTCCTCTTGTACTTAAGTTGGCATTGTGCCTTTTGTATTAAATTCGGATGCTATTTCTGTGTTTCATCGTCAATGAGAAGGTCCAAGGGTTACAGTAAAGCTGAAGTGAAGCATCGGAATCTAAAACTGGACTCACTGCAGAGGTTCAAATCATAGAAAGTTAGAGTGTCAATTCTCTTGTACTTAAGTCGGCATTGTGCATTTTGTACTAAATTCGGATGCAATTTCTGTGTTTCATCGTCAATAAGAAGGTCCAAGGGATACAGTAAACCTGAAGTGAAGCATCGGAATCTAAAACAGCACTCACAGGAGAGGTTCGAATCATAGAAAGTTAGAGTGTCAGTCCTCTTGTACTTAAGTCGGCATGTGCCTTTTGTATTAAATTCGGATGAAATTTCTGTGTTTCATCGTCAATAAGAAGGTCCAAGGTATACAGTAAACCTAAAGTGAAGCATCGGAATCTATAACGGAACTCACAAAAGATGTTCAAATCATAGAAAGGTAGAGTGGCAGTCCTCTTGTAGTTAAGTCGGCAATGTGCCTTTTGTATTAAATACCAATGCAATTTCTGTGTTTCATCGTCAATAAGAAGGTCCAAGGTATACAGTAAACATAAAGTGAAGCATCGGAATCTAAAACTGGGCTCACAGGAGAGGTTCAAATCATAGAAAGGTAGAGTGTCAGTCCTCTTGTACTTAAGTCGGCATTGTGCCTTTTGTATTAAATTCGGATGCAATTTCTGTGTTTCATCGTCAATAAGAAGGTCCAAGGGAAACAGTAACCCTGAAGTGTAGCATCGGAATCTAAAACTGGACTCACAGGAAAGGTTCAAATCACTGAAATTTAGAGTGTCAGTCCTCCTGTACTTAAGTCGGCATTGTGCCTTTTGTAATAAATTCGGATGCAGTTTCTGTGTTTCATCGCCAATGAGAAGGTACATGGGTGACAGTAAACCTAAAGTAAAGCGTCGGAATCTAAAACTGGACTCACTGCAGAGGTTCAAATAATAGAAAGTTAGACTGTCAGACCTCTTGTACTTAAGTCGGCAATTTGCTTTTTGTATCAAATACTGATGCAAATTCTGTGTTTCATCGTCTGTAAGAAGGTCCAAGGGAAACAGTAAACCAGAAGTGAAGCATCGGAATATAAAACCTGACTCGCAGGAGAGGTTCAATTCATACAAAGTAAGAGTGTCAGGCCTCTTGTACTTATGTCGGTATTGTGCCTTTTGTATTAAATTCGGATGCAATTTCTGTGTTTCATCGTCAATAAGAAGGTCCAAGGGACACAGTAAACATGAAGTGAAGCATCGGAATCTAAAACTGTACTCACAGGAGAGGTTCAAATCGTAGAAAGTTAGAGTGTCAGTCCTCTTGTACTTAAGTCGGTATTGTGCCTTTTGTATTAAATTAGGATGCAATTTCTGTGTTTCATCGTCAATAATAGGGTCCAAGGTATATAGTAAACTGAAAGTGAAGCATCGGAATCTAAAACTGGACTCACAGGAGAGGTACAAATCATAGAAAGTTTAAGTTTCGTTCCTCTTGTAGTTAAGCCGACATTGTGCCTTTTGTAATAAATTCAGATGCAATTTCTGTGTTACATCGTCAATAAGAAAGTCCAAGGGATAAGGTAAACCTGAAGTGAAGCATCGGAATCTAAAACTGGACTCACTGCAGAGGTTGAAATCATAGAAAGTTACAGTGTCAATTCTCATGTACTTAAGTCGGCATTGTGCATTTTGTACTTAATTCGGATGCAATTTCTGTGTTTCATCGTCAATAAGAAGGTCCAAGGGATACAGTAAACCTGAAGTGAAGCATCGGAATCTAAAACAGGACTCACAAGAGAGGTTCAAATCATAGAAAGTTAGAGTGTCAGTCCTCTTGTACTTAAGTCGGCATTGTGCTCTTTGTATTTAATTCGGATGCAATTTTTGTGTTTCATCGTCAATATGAAGGTCCAAGGGAAACAGTAAACCTAAAGTGAAGCATCGGAATCTATAACGGAACTCACAAAAGATGTTCAAATCATAGAAAGGTAGAGTGGCAGTCCTCTTGTACTTAAGTCGGCAATGTGCCTTTTGTATTAAATACCAATGCAATTTCTGTGTTTCATCGTCAATAAGAAGGTCCAAGGTATACAGTAATCATAAAGTGAAGCATCGGAATCTAAAACTGGGCTCACAGCAGAGGTTCAAATCATAGAAAGGTAGAGTGTCAGTCCTCTTGTACTTAAGTCGGCATTGTGCCTTTTGTATTAAATTCGGATGCAATTTCTGTGTTTCATCGTCAATAAGAAGGTCCAAGGGAAACAGTAACCCTGAAGTGTAGCATCGGAATGTCAAACTGGACTCACAGGAGAGGTTCAAATCATAGAAAGTTAGAGTGTAAGTCCTCCTGTACTTAAGTCGGCATTGTGCCTTTTGTATTAAATTCGGATGCAGTTTCTGTGTTTCATCGCCAATGGGAAGGTCCAAGGGTGTCAGTAAACCTAAAGTAAAGCGTCGGAATCTAAAACTGGACTCACTGCAGAGGTTCAAATAATAGAAAGTTAGACTGTCAGACCTCTTGTACTTAAGTCGGCAATTTGCTTTTTGTATCAAATACTGATGCTATTTCTGTGTTTCATCGTCTGTAAGAAGGTCCAAGGGAAACAGTAAACCAGAAGTGAAGCATCGGAATCTAAAACTGGACTCACAGGAGAGGTTCAATTCATACAAAGTTAGACTGTCAGTCCTCTTGTACTTATGTCGGTATTGTGCCTTTTGTATTAAATTCGGATGCAATTTTTGTGTTTCATCGTCAATAATAGGGTCCAAGGTATATAGTAAACCTAAAGTGAAGCATCGGAATCTAAAACTGGGCTCACAGGAGAGGTACAAATCATAGAAAGTTAAAAATTCGTTCCTCTTGTAGTTAAGCCGACATTGTGCCTTTTGTATTAAATTCAGATTCAATTTCTGTGTTACATCGTCAATAAGAAAGTCCAAGGGATAAAGTAAACCTGAAGTAAAGCATCGGAATCCAAAACAGGACTCACAGGAGAGGTTCAAATCATAGAAAGTTAGACTGTCAGTCCCCTTTTACTTAAGTCGGCAATGTGCCTTTTGTATTAAATACGGATGCAAATTCTGTGTTTCACCGTGTATAAGAAGGTCCAGGGGAAACAGTAAACCAGAAGTGAAGCATCAGAATCTTAAACTGGACTCTCAGGAGAGGTTCAAATCATACAAAGGTAGAGTGTCGGTCCTCTTGTAGTTAAGCCGGCATTGTGCCTTTTGTATTAAATTCAGTTGCAATTTCTGTGTTACATCGTCAATAACAAAGTTCAAGGGATACAGTAAACCTGAAGTGAAGCATCGGAATCTAAATATGGACTTACAGGAGAGGTTCAAATCATAGAAAGTTGGAGTGTCAGTCCCGTTGTACTTCATTCGGCATTGTGCCTTTTGTATTAAATTCGATCACAATTTCTGTGTCTCATTGTCAATAAGAAGGTCCAGGGGATACAGGAAACCTGAAGTGATGCATCAGAATCTAAAACTAGACTCACAGCCGAGGTTCAAATCATAGAATGTTAGAGTGTCAGTCCTCTTGTACTTCAGTCAGCATTGTGCCTTTTGTATTAAATCCTGATGCAATTTCTGTGATTCATCGTCAATAAGGATGTCCAAGGGATAGAGTAAACCTGAAGTGAAGCATCGGAATCCAAAACTGGACTCACTGCAGAGGTTCAAATCATAGAAAGTTAGAGTGTCAATTCTCTTGTACTTAAGTCGGCATTGTGCATTTTGTACTAAATTCGGATGCAATTTCTGTGTTTCATCGTCAATAAGAAGGTCCAAGGGATACAGTAAACCTGAAGTGAAGCATCGGAATCTAAAACAGCACTCACAGGAGAGGTTCGAATCATAGAAAGTTAGAGTGTCAGTCCTCTTGTACTTAAGTCGGCATGTGCCTTTTGTATTAAATTCGGATGAAATTTCTGTGTTTCATCGTCAATAAGAAGGTCCAAGGTATACAGTAAACCTAAAGTGAAGCATCGGAATCTATAACGGAACTCACAAAAGATGTTCAAATCATAGAAAGGTAGAGTGGCAGTCCTCTTGTAGTTAAGTCGGCAATGTGCCTTTTGTATTAAATACCAATGCAATTTCTGTGTTTCATCGTCAATAAGAAGGTCCAAGGTATACAGTAAACATAAAGTGAAGCATCGGAATCTAAAACTGGGCTCACAGGAGAGGTTCAAATCATAGAAAGGTAGAGTGTCAGTCCTCTTGTACTTAAGTCGGCATTGTGCCTTTTGTATTAAATTCGGATGCAATTTCTGTGTTTCATCGTCAATAAGAAGGTCCAAGGGAAACAGTAACCCTGAAGTGTAGCATCGGAATCTAAAACTGGACTCACAGGAAAGGTTCAAATCACTGAAATTTAGAGTGTCAGTCCTCCTGTACTTAAGTCGGCATTGTGCCTTTTGTAATAAATTCGGATGCAGTTTCTGTGTTTCATCGCCAATGAGAAGGTACATGGGTGACAGTAAACCTAAAGTAAAGCGTCGGAATCTAAAACTGGACTCACTGCAGAGGTTCAAATAATAGAAAGTTAGACTGTCAGACCTCTTGTACTTAAGTCGGCAATTTGCTTTTTGTATCAAATACTGATGCAAATTCTGTGTTTCATCGTCTGTAAGAAGGTCCAAGGGAAACAGTAAACCAGAAGTGAAGCATCGGAATATAAAACCTGACTCGCAGGAGAGGTTCAATTCATACAAAGTAAGAGTGTCAGGCCTCTTGTACTTATGTCGGTATTGTGCCTTTTGTATTAAATTCGGATGCAATTTCTGTGTTTCATCGTCAATAAGAAGGTCCAAGGGACACAGTAAACATGAAGTGAAGCATCGGAATCTAAAACTGTACTCACAGGAGAGGTTCAAATCGTAGAAAGTTAGAGTGTCAGTCCTCTTGTACTTAAGTCGGTATTGTGCCTTTTGTATTAAATTAGGATGCAATTTCTGTGTTTCATCGTCAATAATAGGGTCCAAGGTATATAGTAAACTTAAAGTGAAGCATCGGAATCTAAAACTGGACTCACAGGAGAGGTACAAATCATAGAAAGTTTAAGTTTCGTTCCTCTTGTAGTTAAGCCGACATTGTGCCTTTTGTAATAAATTCAGATGCAATTTCTGTGTTACATCGTCAATAAGAAAGTCCAAGGGATAAGGTAAACCTGAAGTGAAGCATCGGAATCTAAAACTGGACTCACTGCAGAGGTTGAAATCATAGAAAGTTACAGTGTCAATTCTCATGTACTTAAGTCGGCATTGTGCATTTTGTACTTAATTCGGATGCAATTTCTGTGTTTCATCGTCAATAAGAAGGTCCAAGGGATACAGTAAACCTGAAGTGAAGCATCGGAATCTAAAACAGGACTCACAAGAGAGGTTCAAATCATAGAAAGTTAGAGTGTCAGTCCTCTTGTACTTAAGTCGGCATTGTGCTCTTTGTATTTAATTCGGATGCAATTTTTGTGTTTCATCGTCAATATGAAGGTCCAAGGGAAACAGTAAACCTAAAGTGAAGCATCGGAATCTATAACGGAACTCACAAAAGATGTTCAAATCATAGAAAGGTAGAGTGGCAGTCCTCTTGTACTTAAGTCGGCAATGTGCCTTTTGTATTAAATACCAATGCAATTTCTGTGTTTCATCGTCAATAAGAAGGTCCAAGGTATACAGTAATCATAAAGTGAAGCATCGGAATCTAAAACTGGGCTCACAGCAGAGGTTCAAATCATAGAAAGGTAGAGTGTCAGTCCTCTTGTACTTAAGTCGGCATTGTGCCTTTTGTATTAAATTCGGATGCAATTTCTGTGTTTCATCGTCAATAAGAAGGTCCAAGGGAAACAGTAACCCTGAAGTGTAGCATCGGAATGTCAAACTGGACTCACAGGAGAGGTTCAAATCATAGAAAGTTAGAGTGTAAGTCCTCCTGTACTTAAGTCGGCATTGTGCCTTTTGTATTAAATTCGGATGCAGTTTCTGTGTTTCATCGCCAATGGGAAGGTCCAAGGGTGTCAGTAAACCTAAAGTAAAGCGTCGGAATCTAAAACTGGACTCACTGCAGAGGTTCAAATAATAGAAAGTTAGACTGTCAGACCTCTTGTACTTAAGTCGGCAATTTGCTTTTTGTATCAAATACTGATGCTATTTCTGTGTTTCATCGTCTGTAAGAAGGTCCAAGGGAAACAGTAAACCAGAAGTGAAGCATCGGAATCTAAAACTGGACTCACAGGAGAGGTTCAATTCATACAAAGTTAGACTGTCAGTCCTCTTGTACTTATGTCGGTATTGTGCCTTTTGTATTAAATTCGGATGCAATTTTTGTGTTTCATCGTCAATAATAGGGTCCAAGGTATATAGTAAACCTAAAGTGAAGCATCGGAATCTAAAACTGGGCTCACAGGAGAGGTACAAATCATAGAAAGTTAAAAATTCGTTCCTCTTGTAGTTAAGCCGACATTGTGCCTTTTGTATTAAATTCAGATTCAATTTCTGTGTTACATCGTCAATAAGAGAGTCCAAGGGATAAAGTAAACCTGAAGTAAAGCATCGGAATCCAAAACAGGACTCACAGGAGAGGTTCAAATCATAGAAAGTTAGACTGTCAGTCCCCTTTTACTTAAGTCGGCAATGTGCCTTTTGTATTAAATACGGATGCAAATTCTGTGTTTCACCGTGTATAAGAAGGTCCAGGGGAAACAGTAAACCAGAAGTGAAGCATCAGAATCTTAAACTGGACTCTCAGGAGAGGTTCAAATCATACAAAGGTAGAGTGTCGGTCCTCTTGTAGTTAAGCCGGCATTGTGCCTTTTGTATTAAATTCAGTTGCAATTTCTGTGTTACATCGTCAATAACAAAGTTCAAGGGATACAGTAAACCTGAAGTGAAGCATCGGAATCTAAAACTGGACTCACAGGAGTGGTTCAAATCATAGAAAGGTAGAGTGTCAGTCCTCTTATACTTAAGTCGGCATTGTGCCTTTTGTAATAAATTCGGATGCAATTTCTGTGTTTCATCGTCAATAAGAAAGTCCAAGTGATACAGTAAACCTGAAGTGAAGCATCGGAATCTAAATATGGACTTACAGGAGAGGTTCAAATCATAGAAAGTTGGAGTGTCAGTCCCGTTGTACTTCATTCGGCATTGTGCCTTTTGTATTAAATTCGATCACAATTTCTGTGTCTCATTGTCAATAAGAAGGTCCAGGGGATACAGGAAACCTGAAGTGATGCATCAGAATCTAAAACTAGACTCACAGCCGAGGTTCAAATCATAGAATGTTAGAGTGTCAGTCCTCTTGTACTTCAGTCAGCATTGTGCCTTTTGTATTAAATCCTGATGCAATTTCTGTGATTCATCGTCAATAAGGATGTCCAAGGGATAGAGTAAACCTGAAGTGAAGCATCGGAATCCAAAACTGGACTCACTGCAGAGGTTCAAATCACAGAAAGTCAGAGTGTCAGTCCTCTTGTACTTAAGTCGGCATTGTGCCTTTTGTACTAAATTCAGATGCAATTTCTGTGTTTCATCGTCAATAAGAAGGTCCAAGGGATACAGTAAACCTGAAGTGCATCATCGGAATCTAAAACAGGACTCACAGAAGAGGTTCAAATCATAGAAACTTAGAGTGTCAGTCCTCTTGTACTTAAGTCGGCAGTGTGCCTTTTGTATTTAATTAGGATGCAATTTCTGTGTTTCATCGTCAATAAGAAGGCCCAAGGTACACAGTAAACCTAAAGTGAAGCATCGGAATCTACAACTGGACTCACAGGATAGGTTCAAATCATACAATGTTAGAGTGACAGTCCTCGTGTACTTAAGTCGGCATTGTGCCTTTTGTATTAAATTCGGTTGCTGTTTCTGTGTTTCATCGTCAATGAGAAGGTCCAAGGGTTACAGTAAACCTAAAGTAAAGCGTCCATATCTAAAACTGGACTCACTGCAGAGGTTCAAATCATAGAAAGTTAGACTGTCAGTCCTCTTGTACTTAAGTCGGGAATGTGCCTTTTGTATTAAATACGGATGCAATTTCTGTGTTTCATCGTCTATAAGAAGGTCCAAGGGAAACAGTAAACCAGAATTGAAGCATCGGAATCTAAAACTGGACTCACAAGAGAGGTTCAAATCATACAAAGATAGAGTGTCAGTCCTCTTGTACTTAAGTCGGTATTGTGCCTTTTGTAATTAATTGGGATGCAATTTCTGTGTTTCATCGTCAATAAGAAGGTCCAAGGGAAACAGTAAACCAGAAGTGAAGCATCGGAATCTAAAACTGGTCTCACTGGAAAGGTTCAAATCGTAGAAAGTTAGAGTGTCGGTCCTCTTGTACTTATGTCGGCATTGTGCCTTTTGCATAAAATTCGGATGCAATTTCTGTGTCTCATCGTCAATAAGAAGGTCCAAGGGATACAGTAAACCTAAAGTGAAGGATCAGAATCGAAAATTGGACTCACAGGAGATGTTCAAAACATAGAAAGTTAGAGTGTCAGTCCTCTTGTACTTATGTTGGCATTGTGCCTTTTGTATTAAATTCGGATGCAATATCTGTGTTTCATCGTCAATAAGGATGGTTAAGGGATACAGTAAACCTGAAGTGAAGCATCGGAATCTAAAACTGAACTCACAGGAGAGGTTCAAATCATAGAGAGTTAGAGTGTCAGTCCTCTTGTACTTAAGTCAGCATAGTGCCTTTTGTATTAAATTCGGATGCAATTTCTGTGTTTCATCGTCAATAAGAAGGTCCAAGGGATACAGTAAACCTGAAGTGAAGCATCAGAATCTAAAACTGGACTCACAGGAGAGGTTCAAATCATAGAAAATTAGAGTGGCAGTCCTCTTGTACTTAAGATGGCATTGTGCCTTTTGTATTAAATTCGGATGCTATTTCTGTGTTTCATCGTCAATGAGTAGGTCCAAGGGTTGCAGTAAACCTGAAGTGAAGCATCGGAATCTAAAACTGGACTCACTGCAGAGGTTCAAATCATAGAAAGTTAGAGTGTCATTCCTCTTGTACTTAAACCGGCATTGTGCCTTTTGTACTAAATTCGGATGCAATTTCTGTGTTTCATCGTCAATAAGAAGGTCCAAGGGACACAGTAAACCTGAAGTGAAGCATCGGAATCAAAAACAGGACTCACAGGAGAGGTTCAAATCATAGAAAGTTAGAGTGTCAGTCCTCTTGTACTTAAGTCGGCATTGTGCCTTTTGTATTAAATTCGGATGCTATTTCTGTGTTTCATCGTCAATGAGTAGGTCCAAGGGTTGCAGTAAACCTGAAGTGAAGCATCGGAATCTAAAACTGGACTCACTGCAGAGGTTCAAATCATAGAAAGTTAGAGTGTCATTCCTCTTGTACTTAAACCGGCATTGTGCCTTTTGTTCTAAATTCGGATGCAATTTCTGTGTTTCATCGTCAATAAGAAGGTCCAAGGGACACAGTAAACCTGAAGTGAAGCATCGGAATCAAAAACAGGACTCACAGGAGAGGTTCAAATCATAGAGAGTTAGAGTGTCAGTCCTCTTGTACTTAAGTCAGCATTGTGCCTTTTGTATTAAATTCGGATGCAATTTCTGTGTTTCATCGTCAATAAGAAGGTCCAAGGGAAACAGTAAACCTAAAGTAAAGCGTCGGAATCTAAAACTCGACTCACTGCGGATGTTCAAATCATAGAAAGTTAGACTGTCAGTCCTCTTGTACTTAAGTCGGCAATGTGCCTTTTGTATTAAATACGGATGCAATTTCTGTGTTTCATCGTCTATAAGAAGTTCCAGGGGAAACAGTAAACCAGAAATGAAGCATCGGAATCTAAAACTGGACTCACTGGAGAGGTTCAAATCATAGAAAATTAGAGTGTCAGTCCTCTTGTACTTAAGTCAGCATTGTGCCTTTTGTATTAAATTCGGATTTAATTTCTGTGTTTCATCGTTATAAGAAGGTCCAAGGGATACAGTAAACCTGAAGTGAAGCATCAGAATCTAAAACTGGACTCACAGGAGGGGTTCAAATCATCGAAATGTAGAGTGTCAGACCTCTTGTACTTAAGTCGGCATTGTGCCTTTTGTATTAAATTCGGATGCAATTTCTGTGTTTCATCGACAATAAGAATGTCCAAGGGATACAGTAAACCTGAAGTGAAGCATCGGAATCCAAAACAGGACTCACAGGAGAGGTTCAAATCATAGAAAGTTAGACTTTCAGTGCCCTTGTACTTAAGTCGGCATTGTGCTTTTTGTATTTAATTCGGATGCAATTTCTGTGTTTCATCGTCAATAAGAAGGTCCAAGGGATACAGTAAACCTGAAGTGAAGCATCAGAATCTAAAACTGGACTCACAGGAGAGGTTCAAATCATAGAAAATTAGAGTGGCAGTCCTCTTGTACTTAAGATGGCATTGTGCCTTTTGTATTAAATTCGGATGCTATTTCTGTGTTTCATCGTCAATGAGTAGGTCCAAGGGTTGCAGTAAACCTGGAGTGAAGCATCGGAATCTAAAACTGGACTCACTGCAGAGGTTCAAATCATAGAAAGTTAGAGTGTCATTCCTCTTGTACTTAAACCGGCATTGTGCCTTTTGTACTAAATTCGGATGCAATTTCTGTGTTTCATCGTCAATAAGAAGGTCCAAGAGACACAGTAAACCTGAAGTGAAGCATCGGAATCAAAAACAGGACTCACAGGAGAGGTTCAAATCATAGAAAGTTAGAGTGTCAGTCCTCTTGTACTTAATTCGGCATTGTGCCTTTTGTATTTAAATCGGATTTCAATTTCTGTGTTTCATCGTCAATAAGAAGGTCCAAGGGAAACAGTAAACCTGAAGTGAAGCATCGGAATCTAAACTGGACTCACTGGAGAGGTTCAAATCATAGAAAGTTAGAGTGTCAGTATTCTTGTACTTAAGTCGGCATTGTGCCTTTTGTATTAAATTCGGATGCAATTTCTGTGTTTCATCGTCAATAAGAAGGTCCAAGGGAAACAGTAACCCTGAAGTGAAGCATCGGAATCTAAAACTGGACTCACAGGAGAGGCTCAAATCATAGAAAGTTAGAGTGTTAGTTCTCCTGTACTTAAGTCGGCATTGTGCCTTTTGTATTAAATTCGGATGCAGTTTCTGTGTTTCATCGTCAATGAGAAGGTCCAAGGGTGACAGTAAACCTAAAGTAAAGCGTCGGAATCTAAAACTCGACTCACTGCGGATGTTCAAATCATAGAAAGTTAGACTGTCAGTCCTCTTGTACTTAAGTCGGCAATGTGCCTTTTGTATTAAATACGGATGCAATTTCTGTGTTTCATCGTCTATAAGAAGTTCCAGGGGAAACAGTAAACCAGAAATGAAGCATCGGAATCTAAAACTGGACTCACTGGAGAGGTTCAAATCATAGAAAATTAGAGTGTCAGTCCTCTTGTACTTAAGTCGGCATTGTGCCTTTTGTATTAAATTCTAATGCAATTTCTGTGTTTCATCGTCGATAAGGGTGTCCAAGGGATACAGAAAACCTGAAGTGAAGCATCGGAATCTAAAACTGAACTCACAGGAGAGGTTCAGGTCATAGAGAGTTAGAGTGTCAGTCCTCTTGTACTTAAGTCAGCATTGTGCCTTTTGTATTAAATTCGGATTTAATTTCTGTGTTTCATCGTTAATTAGGAGGTCCAAGGGATTCAGTAAACCTGAAGTGAAGCATCGGAATCTAAAACTGGACTCACAGGAGGGGTTCAAATCATCGGAATTTAGAGTGTCAGACCTCTTGTACTTAAATCGGCTTTGTGCTTTTTGTATTAAATTCGGATGCAATTTCTGTATTTCATCGTCAATAAGAAGGTCCAAGGGATACAGTAAACCTGAAGTGAAGCATCGGAATCCAAAACAGGACTCACAGGAGAGGTTCAAATCATAGAAAGTTAGACCATCAGTCCACTTGTACTTAAGTCGGCATTGTGCTTTTTGTATTAAATTCGGATGCAATTTCTGTTTTTCATCGTCAATAGGAAGGTCCAAGGGATACAGTAAACCTGAAGTGAAGCATCAGAATCTAAAACTGGACTCACAGGAGAGGTTCAAATCATAGAAACTTAGAGTGTCGGTCCTCTTGTAGTTAAGCCGGCATTGTGCTTTTTGTATTAAATTCAGATGCAATATCTGTGTTACATCGTCAATAAGAAAGTCCAAGGGATACAGTAAACCTGAAGTGAAGCATCGGAATCTAAAACTGGACTCACAGGACAGGTTCAAATAATAGAAAGTTAGAGTGTCAGTCCTCTTGTACTTATGACTGCATTGTGCCTTTTGTATTAAATTCGGATGCAATTTCCGTGTTTCATCGTCAAGAAGGAGGTCCAAGGGATACAGTAAACCTAAGTGAAGTTTCGGAATCTAAAACAGGACTCACAGGAGAGTTTGAGATCATAGAGAGTTAGAGGGTCAGTCCTCTTGTACTTAAGTCGGCATTATGCCTTTTGTATTAATTTCGGCTATAATTTCTGTTTTCATCGTCAATAAGAAGGTCCAAGGGGTACAGTAAACCTGAAGTGAATCATCGGAATTTAAAACTGGACCCACAGGAGAGGTTCAAATCATAGAAAGTTAGAGTGTCAGTCGTCCTGTACTTAAGTCGGCATTGTGCCTTTTGTATTAAATTCGGATGCAGTTTCTGTGTTTCATCTTCAATGAGAAAGTCCAAGGGTGACAGTAAACCTAAAGTAAAGCGTCGGAATCTAAAACTGGACTCACTGCAGAAGTTCAAATAATAGAAAATTAGATTGTCAATCCTCTTGTACTTAAGTCGGCAATGTGCCTTTTGTATTTAAATCGGATTTCAATTTCTGTGTTTCATCGTCTATAAGAAGGTCCAAGGGAAACAGTAAACCTGAAGTGAAGCATCGGAATCTAAACTGGACTCACTGGAGAGGTTGAAATCATAGAAAGTTAGAGTGTCAGTCGTCCTGTACTTAAGTCGGCATTGTGCCTTTTGTATTAAATTCGGATGCAGTTTCTGTGTTTCATCTTCAATGAGAAAGTCCAAGGGTGACAGTAAACCTAAAGTAAAGCGTCGGAATCTAAAACTGGACTCACTGCACAGGTTCAAATCATAGAAAGTTAGACAGTCTGTCCTCCTGTACTTAAGTCGGCAATGTGCATTTTGTATTAAATACGGATGCAATTTCTGTGTTTCATCGTCTATAAGAAGGTCCAAAGAAAACAGTAAACCAGAATTGAAGCATCGGAATCTAAAATTGGACTCACAGGAGAGGTTCAAATCATACAAAGTTAGAGTGTCAGTCCTCTTGTACGTAAGTCGGTATTGTGCCTTTTGTATTAAGTTGGGATGCAATTTCTGTGTTTCATCGTCAATAAGAAGGTCCAAGGGAAACAGTAAACCAGAAGTGAAGCATCGGAATCTAAAACAGGTCTCACTGGAGAGGTTCAAATCGTAGAAAGTTAGAGTGTCGTTCCTCTTGTACTTATGTCGGCATTGTGCATTTTGCATAAAATACGGAAGCAATTTCTGTGTTTCATCGTTAATAAGATGGTCCAAGGGATACAGTAAACCTGAAGTGAAGCATCGGAATCTAAAACTGGACTCACAGGAGAGGTTCAAATCATAGAAAGTTAGAGTGTCAGTCGTCCTGTACTTAAGTCGGCATTGTGCCTTTTGTATTAAATTCGGATGCAGTTTCTGTGTTTCATCTTCAATGAGAAAGTCCAAGGGTGACAGTAAACCTAAAGTAAAGCGTCGGAATCTAAAACTGGACTCACTGCAGAAGTTCAAATAATAGAAAATTAGATTGTCAATCCTCTTGTACTTAAGTCGGCAATGTGCCTTTTGTATTTAAATCGGATTTCAATTTCTGTGTTTCATCGTCTATAAGAAGGTCCAAGGGAAACAGTAAACCTGAAGTGAAGCATCGGAATCTAAACTGGACTCACTGGAGAGGTTGAAATCATAGAAAGTTAGAGTGTCAGTCGTCCTGTACTTAAGTCGGCATTGTGCCTTTTGTATTAAATTCGGATGCAGTTTCTGTGTTTCATCTTCAATGAGAAAGTCCAAGGGTGACAGTAAACCTAAAGTAAAGCGTCGGAATCTAAAACTGGACTCACTGCACAGGTTCAAATCATAGAAAGTTAGACAGTCTGTCCTCCTGTACTTAAGTCGGCAATGTGCATTTTGTATTAAATACGGATGCAATTTCTGTGTTTCATCGTCTATAAGAAGGTCCAAAGAAAACAGTAAACCAGAATTGAAGCATCGGAATCTAAATCTGGACTCACAGGAGAGGTTCAAATCATACAAAGTTAGAGTGTCAGTCCTCTTGTACTTAAGTTGATATTGTGCCTTTTGTATTAAGTTGGGATGCAATTTCTGTGTTTCATCGTCAATAAGAAGGTCCAAGGGAAACAGTAAACCAGAAGTGAAGCATCGGAATCTAAAACAGGTCTCACTGGAGAGGTTCAAATGTGTAGAAAGTTAGAGTGTCGTTCCTCTTGTACTTAAGTCGGCATTGTGCTTTTGCATAAAATTCGGATGCAATTTCTGTGTTTCATCGTCAATAAGAAGGTCCAAGGGATACAGTAAACCTAAAGTGAAGCATCAGATTCGAAAACTGGACTCACAGGAGATGTTCAAATCATAGAAAATTAGAGTGTCAGTCCTCTTGTACTTAAGTCAGCATTGTGCCTTTTGTATTAAATTCGGATTTAATTTCTGTGTTTCATCGTTAATACGATGGTCCAAGGGATACAGTAAACCTGAAGTGAAGCATCGGAATCTAAAACTGGACTCACAGGAGCGGTTCAAATCATCGAAATTTAGAGTGTCAGACCTCTTGTACCTAAGTCGGCATTGTGCCTTTTGTATTAAATTCGGATGCAATTTCTGTGTTTCATCGACAATAAGAATGTCCAAGGGACACAGTAAACCTGAAGTGAAGCATCGGAATCCAAAACAGGATTCACAGAAGAGGTTCAAATCATAGAAAGATAGACTGTCAGTGCCCTTGTACTTAAGTCGGCATTGTGCTTTTTGTATTAAATTCGGATGCAATTTCTGTGTTTCATCGTCAATAAGAAGGTCCAAGGGATACAGTAAACCTGAAGTGAAGCATCAGAATCTAAAACTGGACTCACAGGAGAGGTTCAAATCATAGAAAATTAGAGTGCCAGTCCTCTTCTACTTAAGTTGGCATTGTGCCTTTTGTATTAAATTCGGATGCTATTTCTGTGTTTCATCGTCAATGAGAAGGTCCAAGGGTTACAGTAAACCTGAAGTGAAGCATCGGAATCTAAAACTGGACTCACTGCAGAGGTTCAAATCATAGAAAGTTAGAGTGTCAATCCTCTTGTACTTAAATCGGCATTGTGCATTTTGTACTGAATTCGGATGCAATTTCTGTGTTTCGTCGTCAATAAGAAGGTCCAAGGGATACAGTAAACCTGAAGTGAAGCATCGGAATCTAAAACAGGACTCACAGGAGAGGTTCAAATCATAGAAAGTTAGAGTGTCAGTCCTCTTGTACTTAAGTCGGCATTGTGCCCTTTGTGTTTAATTCGGATGCAATTTTTGTGTTTCATCGTCAATATGAAGGTCCAAGGGAAACAGTAAACCCGAAGTGAAGCATCGGAATCTAAACTGGACTCACTGGAGAGGTTAAAGTCATAGAATGTTAGAGTGTCAGTCCTCTTGTACCTAAGACGGCATTGTGCCTTTTGTGTTAAATTCGGATGCAATTTCTGTGTTTCATCGTCAATAAGAAGGTCCAAGGTATACAGTAAACCTACAGTGTGGCATCGGAATCTAAAACTGGACTCACAGGAGAGGTTCAAATCATAGAAAGGTAGAGTGGCAGTCCTCTTGTACTTAAGTCGGCATTGTGCCTTTTGTATTAAATTCGGATGCAATTTCTGTGTTTCATCGTCAATAAGAAGGTCCAAGGGAAACAGTAACCCTGAAGTGAAGCATCGGAATGTAAAACTGGACTCACAGCAGAGGTTCAAATCATAGAAAGTTAGAGTGTCAGTCGTCCTTTACTTAAGTCGGCATTGTGCCTTTTGTATTAAATTCGGATGCAGTTTCTGTGTTTCATCGTCAATGAGAAGGTCCAAGGGTGACAGTAAACCTAAAGTAAAGCGTCGGAATCTAAAACTGGACTCACTGCAGAGGTTCAAATAATAGAAAGTTAGAGTGTCAGTCGTCCTTTACTTAAGTCGGCAATGTGAATTTTGTATTAAATACGGATGCAATTTCTGTGTTTCATCGTCTATAAGAAGGTCCAAGGGAAACAGTAAACCAGAAGTGGAGCATCGGAATCTAAAACTCGACTCACAGGAGAGGTTCATTGCATACAAAGTTAGAATGTCAGTCCTCTTGTACTTATGTCGGTATCGTGCCTTTTGTATTAAATTCGGATGCAATTTCTGTGTTTCATCGTCAATAAGAAGGTCCAAGGGACACAGTAAACCTGAAGTGAAGCATCGGAATCTAAAACTGTACTCACAGGAGAGGTTCAAATCATAGAAAGTTAGTGTGTCAGTCCTCTTGTACTTAAGTCGGTATTGTGCCTTTTGTATTAAATTCGGATGCAATTTCTGTGTTTCATCGTCAATAATAAGGCCCAAGTTATATAGTAAACCTAATGTAAAGCATCGGAATCTAAAACTGGACTCACAGGAGAGGTTCAAATCATAGAAAGGTAGAGTGGCAGTCCTCTTGTACTTAAGTCGGCATTGTGCCTTTTCTATTAAATTCGGATGCAATTTCTGTGTTTCATCGGCAATAAGAAGGTCCAAGGGAAACAGTAACCCTGAAGTGATGCATCGAAATCTAAAACTGGACTCACAGGAGAGGTTCAAATCATAGAAAGTTAGAGTGTCAGTCGTCCTGCACTTAAGTCGGTATTGTGCCTTTTGTATTAAATTCGGATGCAGTTTCTGTGTTTCATCGTCAATGAGAAAGTCCAAGGGTGACAGTAACCCTAAAGTAAAGCGTCGGAATCTAAAACTGGACTCACTGCAGAGGTTCAAATAATAGAAAATTAGAGTGTCAATCCTCTTGTACTTAAGTCGGCAATGTGCCTTTTGTATTAAATGCGGATGCAATTTCTGTGTTTCATCGTCTATAAGAAGGTCCAAGGGAAACAGTAAACCAGAAATGGAGCATCGGAATCTAAAACTCGACTCACAGGAGAGGTTCAATTCATACAAAGTTAGAATGTCAGTCCTCTTGTACTTAAGACTGCATTGTGCCTTTTGTATTAAATTCGGATTTAATTTCTGTGTTTCATCGTTAATAAGATAGTCCAAGGGATACAGTAAACCTGAAGTGAAGCATCGGAATCTAAAACTGGACTCACAGGAGCGGTTCAAATCATCGACATTTAGAGTGTCAGACCTCTTGTGCTTAAGTCGGCATTGTGCCTTTTGTATTAAATTCGGATGCAATTTCTGTGTTTCATCGACAATGAGGATGTCCAAGGGACACAGTAAACCTGAAGTGAAGCATCGGAATCCAAAACAGGACTCACAGGAGAGGTTCAAATCATAGAAAGTTAGACTGTCAGTGCCCTTGTACTTAAGTTTGCATTGTGCCTTTTGTATTAAATTCGGATGCTATTTCTGTGTTTCATCGTCAATGAGAAGGTCCAAGGGTTACAGTAAACCTGAAGTGAAGCATCGGAATCTAAAACTGGACTCACTGCAGAGGTTCAAATCATAGAAAGTTACAGTGTCAATCCTCTTGTACTTAAATCGGGATTGTGCATTTTGTACTAAATTCGGATGCAATTTCTGTGTTTCATCGTCAATAAGAAGGTCAAAGGGATACAGTAAACCTGAAGTGAAGCATCGGAATCTAAAACAGGACCCACAGGAGAGGTTCAAATCATAGAAAGTTAGAGTGTCAGTCCTCTTGTACTTAAGTCGGCGTTGTGCCCTTTGTGTTTAACTCGGATGCAATTTTTGTGTTTCATCGTCAATATGAAGGTCCAAGGGAATTAGTAAACCCGAAGTGAAGCATCGGAATCTAAACTGGACTCACTGGAGAGGTTGAAGTCATAGAAAGTTAGAGTGTCAGTCCTCTTGTACTTAAGACGGCATTGTGCCTTTTGTGTTAAATTCGGATGCAATTTCTGTGTTTCATCGTCAACAAGAAGGCCCAAGGTATACAGTAAACCTACAGTGTGGCATCGGAATCTAAAACTGGACTCACAGGAGAGGTTCAAATCATAGAAAGGTAGAGTGGCAGTCCTCTTGTACTTAAGTCGGCATTGTGCCTTTTGTATTAAATTTGGATGCAATTTCTGTGTTTCATCGTCAAAAAGAAGGTCCAAGGGAAACAGTAACCCTGAAGTGAAGCATCGGAATGTAAAACTGGACTCACAGGAGAGGTTCAAATCATAGAAAGTTAGAGTGTCAGTCGTCCTGTACTTAAGTCGGCATTGTGCCTTTTGTATTAAATTCGGATGCAGTTTCTGTGTTTCATCGTCAATGAGAAGGTCCAAGGGTGACAGTAAACCTAAAGTAAAGCGTCGGAATCTAAAACTGCACTCACTGCAGAGGTTCAAATAATAGAAAGTTAGACTGTAAGTCCTCTTGTACTTAAGTCGGCAATGTGAATTTTGTATTAAATAGGGATGCAATTTCTGTGTTACATCGTCTATAGGAAAGGCCAAGGGATACGGTAAACCTGAAGTGAAGCATCGGAATCTAAAACTGGACTCACAGGTGAGGTTCAAATCATAGAAAATTTGAGAGCCAGTCCTCTTGTACTTAAGACTGCATTGTGCCTTTTGTATTAAATTCGGATGCAATTTCTGTGTTCATCGTCAATAAGAAGGTCCAAGGGATAAAGTAAACCTGAAGTGAAGCATCGGAATCCAAAACACGTTTCACAGGAGAGGTTCAAATCATAGAAAGATAGACTGTCAGTCCCGTTGTACTTAAGTCGGCAATGTGCTTTTTGTATTAAATTCGGATGCTAATTCTGTGTTTCATCGCAAATAACATGGTCCAAGCGATACAATAAACCTGAAGTGAAGCATCAGAATCTAAAACTGGAATCACAGGAGAGGTTCAAATCATAGAAAATTAGAGTGTCAATCCTCTTGTACTTAAGTTATCATTGTTCCTTTTGTATTAAATTCGGATGTTATATCTGTGTTTCATCGTCAATGAGAAGTTCCAAGGGTTACAGGAAACCTGAAGTGAAGCATCGGAATCTAAAACTGGACTCACTGCAGAGGTTCAAATTATAGAAAGTTAGAGTGTCAGTCCTCTTGTACTTAAGTCGGCATTGTGCCTTTTGTACTAAATTCGGATGCAATTTCTGTGTTTCATCGTCAATAAGAAGGTCTAAGGGATACAGCAAACCTGAAGTGAAGCATCGGAATCTAAAACAGGACTCACAGGAGAGGTTCAAATCATAGAAAGTTAGAGTGTCAGTCCTCTTGTACTTAAGTCGGCTTTTGTATTTAAATCGGATGCAATTTCTGTGTTTCATCGTCAATAAGAAGGTCCAAGGGAAACAGTAAACCTGAAGTGAAGCATCGGAATTTAAACTGGACTCACTGGAGAGGTTGAAATCATAGAAAGTTAGAGAGTCAGTCCCCTTGTACTTAAGTCGGCATTGTGCCTTTTGTATTAAATTCGGATGCAATTTCTGTGTTTCATCGTCAATAAGAAGGTCCAAGCGATACAGAAAACCTGAAGTGAAGCATTGGAATCTAAAACTGGACTCACTGGAGGGGTTCAAGTCATAGAAAATTAGAGTGTCAGTCCTCTTGTACTTAAGTCGGCATTGTGCATTTTGTATTAAATTCGGATGCAATTTCTGTGTTTCATCGTCATCAAGGATGTCCAAGGGATACAGAAAACCTGAAGTGAAGCATCGGAATCTAAAACTGAACTCACAGGAGAGGTTCAAATCATAGAAAGTTAGACTGTCAGTCCACTTGTACTTAAGTCGGCATTGTGTTGTTAGTATAAAATTCGGATGCAATTTCTGTGTTACATCGTGAATAAGAAGGTCCAAGGGATACAGTAAACCTGAAGTGAAGCATCAGATTCTAAAACTGGACTCACAGGAGAGGTTCAAATCATAGAGATTTAGAGTGTCAGTCCTCTTGTACTTAAGTCAGCATTGTGCCTTTTGTATTAAATTCGGATTTAATTTCTGTGTTTCATCGTTAATAAGAAGGTCCAAGGGATACAGTAAACCTGAAGTGAAGCATCGGAATCTAAAACTGGACTCACAGGAGAGGTTCAAATCACAGAGAGTTAGAGTGTCAGTCCTCATGTACTTTAGTCGGCATTGTGCATTTTGTATTAAATTCGGATGCAATTTCTGTGTTTCATCGTCAATAAGAAGGTACAAGGGATACAGTAAACGTGAAGTGAAGCATCGCAATCCAAAATTGGACTCACAGGAGGGTTTCAAATCATAGAAAATTAGAGTGTCAGTCCTCTTGTACTTAAGTCGGCATTGTGCCTTTTGTATTAAATTCGGATGCAATTTCTGTGTTTCATCGTGAATAAGAAGGACCAAGGGTTACAGTAAACCTGAAGTGAGGCATCGGAATCTAAAACTGGACTCACAGCAGAGGTTCAAACCATAGAAAGTTAGAGTGTCAGTCCTCTTGTACTTAAGTAGGCATTGTGGCTTTTGTATTAAATTCCGATGCAATTTTTTGTGTTTCATCGTGAATAAGTAGGTCCAAGGAATACAGTAAACCTGAAGTGAAGCATCGGAATCTAAAACAGGACTCACAGGAGAGGTTCAAATCTTAGAGAGTTAGAGTGTCAGTTCTCTTGTACTTAAGTCGGCATTGTGCCTTTTGTATTAAATTCGGATGCAATTTCTGTGTTTCTTCGTCAATAAGAAGGTCCAAGGGATACAGTAAACCTGAAGTGAAGAATCGGAATCTAAAACTGGACTCACAGGAGAGGTTCAAATCTTAGAGAGTTAGAGTGTCAGTCCTCTTATACATATGCCGGCATTGTGCCTTTTGTATTAAATTCGGTTGCAATTTTTGTGTTTCATCGTCAATAAGAAGGCCCAAGGGATACAGTAAACCTGAAGTGAAGCATCGGAATCTAAAACTGGACTCACAGGAGAGGTACAAATCATAGAAAGTTAGAGTGTCAGTCCTCTTGTACTTAAGTCGGCATTGTGCCTTTTGTATTAAATTTGGATGCAATTTCTGTGTTTCATCGTCAATAAGAAGGTCCAAAGGATACAGTAAACCTGAAGTGAAGCATCGGAAACTAAAACTGGACACACAGGAGAGGTTCGAATCACAGAAAGTTAGAGTGTCAGTCCTCTTGCACTTAAGTCGGCATTGTGCCTTTTGTATTATATTCGGATGCAATTTCTGTGTTTCATCGTCAATAAGAAGGTCCATCGGATACAGTAAACCTAAAGTAAAGCATCGGAATCTAAAACTGGACTCACAGGAGTGTTTCAAATCATAGAAAGTTAGAGTGTCAGTCCTCTTGTACTTAAGTCGTCATTGTGCCTCTTGTATTAAATTCGGATGCAATTTCTGTGTTCCATCGTCAATAAGAAGATCCAAGGGATTCAGTAAACCTGATGTGAAGCATCGGAATCTGAAACTGGACTCACAGGAGAGGTGCAAATCACAGAGAGTTAGAGTGTCAGTCCTTATGTACTTAAATCGGCATTGTGCATTTTGTATACAATTCGGATGCAATTTCTGTGTTTCATCGTCAATAAGAAGGTCCAAGGGATGGAGTAAACGTGAGTGAAGCATCGGAATCCAAAACTGGACTCACAGGAGGGTTTCAAATCATAGAAAATTAGAGTGTCAGTCCTCTTGTACTTAAGTCGGCATTGTGCCTTTTGTATAAATTCGGATGCAATTTCTGTGTTTCATCGTCAATAAGAAGGTCCAAGCGATACAGTAAACCTGAAGTGAAGCATTGGAATTTAAAACTGGACTCACAGGAGAGGTTCAAATCATAGAAAGTTAGATTGTCTGTCCTCTTGTACTTAAGTCGGCATTGTGCCTTTTGTATTAAATTCGGGTGCAATTTCTGTGTTTCATCGTCAATAAGAAGGTCCAAGGGATACAGTAAACCTGGAGTGAAGCATCGGAATCTAAAACGGAACTCACAGGAGAGGTTCGAATCATAGAAATTTAGAGTCAGTCCTCTTGTACTTAAGTCGGCATTCTGGCTTTTGTATTAAATTCCGATGCAATTTTTTGTGCTTCATCGTCAATAAGAAGGTCCAAGGGATACAGTAAACCTGAAGTGAAGCATTGGAATTTAAGACTGGACTCACAGGAGAGGTTCAAATCATAGAAAGTTAGATTGTCTGTCCTCTTGTACTTAAGACTGCATTGTGCCTTTTGTATTAAATTCGGATTTAATTTCTGTGTTTCATCGTTAATAAGATGGTCCAAGGGATACAGTAAACCTGAAGTGAAGCATCGGAATCTAAAACTGGACTCACAGGAGCGGTTCAAATCATCGAAATTTAGAGTGTCAGACCTCTTGTACTTAAGTCGGCATTGTGCCTTTTGTATTAAATTCGGATGCAATTTCTGTGTTTCATCGACAATATGAATGTCCAAGGGACACAGTAAACCTGAAGTGAAGCATCGGAATCCAAAACAGGACTCACAGGAGAGGTTCAAATCATAGAAAGTTAGACTGTCAGTGCCCTTTTACTTAAGTTGGCATTGTGCCTTTTGTATTAAATTCGGATGCTATTTCTGTGTTTCATCGTCAATGAGAAGGTCCAAGGGTTACAGTAAGCCTGAAGTGAAGCATCGGAATCTAAAACTGGACTCACTGCAGAGGTTCAAATCAAAGAAAGTTAGAGTGTCAATCCTCTTGTACTTAAATCGGGATTGTGCATTTTGTACTAAATTCGGATGCAATTTCTGTGTTTCATCGTCAATAAGAAGGTCCAAGGGATACAGTAAACCTGAAGTGAAGCATCGGAATCTAAAACAGGACTCACAGGAGAGGTTCAAATCATAGAAAGTTAGAGTGTCAGTCCTCTAGTACTTAAGTCGGCATTGTGCCCTTTGTGTTTAATTCGGAAGCAATTTTTGTGTTTCATCGTCAATATGAAGGTCCAAGGGAAACAGTAAACCCGAAGTGAAGCATCGGAATCTAAACTGGACTCACTGGAGAGGTTGAAGTCATAGAAAGTTAGAGTGTCAGTCCTCTTGTACTTAAGACGGCATTGTGCCTTTTGTGTTAAATTCGGATGCAATTTCTGTGTTTCATCGTCAATAAGAAGGTCCAAGGTATACAGTAAACCTACAGTGTGGCATCGGAATCTAAAACTGGACTCACAGGAGAGGTTCAAACCATAGAAATGTAGAGTGGCAGTCCTCTTGTACTTAAGTCGGCATTGTGCCTTTTGTATTAAATTCGGATGCAATTTCTGTGTTTCATCGTCAAAAAGAAGGTCCAAGGGAAACAGTAACCCTGAAGTGAAGCATCGGAATGTAAAACTGGACTCACAGGAGAAGTTCAAACCATAGAAAGTTAGAGTGTCAGTCGTCCTGTACTTAAGTCGGCATTGTGCCTTTTGTATTAAATTCCGATGCAATTTTTTGTGTTTCATCGTGAATAAGTAGGTCCAAGGAATACAGTAAACCTGAAGTGAAGCATCGGAATCTAAAACTGGACTCACAGGAGAGGTTCAAATCTTAGAGAGGTAGAGTGTCAGTTCTCTTGTACTTAAGTCGGCATTGTGCCTTTTGTATTAATATCGCATGCAATTTCAGTGTTTCTTCGTCAATAAGAAGGTCCAAGAGATACAGTAAACCTGAAGTGAAGAATCGGAATCTAAAACTGGACTCACAGGAGAGGTTCAAATCTTAGAGAGTTAGAGTGTCAGTCCTCTTATACTTATGCCGGCATTGTGCCTTTTGTATTAAATTCGGTTGCAATTTTTGTGTTTCATCGTCAATAAGAAGGCCCAAGGGATACAGTAAACCTGAAGTGAAGCATCGGAATCTAAAACTGGACTCACAGGAGAGGTACAAATCATAGAAAGTTAGAGTGTCAGTCCTCTTGTACTTATGTCGGCATTGTGCCTTTTGTATTAAATTTGGATGCAATTTCTGTGTTTCATCGTCAATAAGAAGGTCCAACGGATACAGTAAACCTGAAGTGAAGCATCGGAAACTAAAACTGGACACACAGGAGAGGTTCAAATCACAGAAAGTTAGAGTGTCAGTCCTCTTGCACTAAGTCGGCATTGTGCCTTTTGGATTATATTCGGATGCAATTTCTGTGTTTCATCGTCAATAAGAAGGTCCATCGGATACAGTAAACCTAAAGTAAAGCATCGGAATCTAAAACTGGACTCACAGGAGTGTTTCAAATCATAGAAAGTTAGAGTGTCAGTCCTCTTGTACTTAAGTCGTCATTGTGCCTCTTGTATTAAATTCGGATGCAATTTCTGTGTTCCATCGTCAATAAGAAGATCCAAGGGATTCAGTAAACCTGATGTGAAGCATCGGAATCTGAAACTGGACTCACAGGAGAGGTGCAAATCACAGAGAGTTAGAGTGTCAGTCCTTATGTACTTAAATCGGCATTGTGCATTTTGTATAAAATTCGGATGCAATTTCTGTGTTTCATCGTCAATAAGAAGGTCCAAGGGATGGAGTAAACGTGAGTGAAGCATCGGAATCCAAAACTGGACTCACAGGAGGGTTTCAAATCATTGAAAATTAGAGTGTCAGTCCTCTTGTACTTAAGTCGGCATTGTGCCTTTTGTATTAAATTCGGATGCAATTTCTGTGTTTCATCGTCAATAAGAAGGACCAAGTGTTACAGTAAACCTGAAGTGAAGCATCGGAATCTAAAATTGGACACACAGCAGAGGTTCAAATCGTAGAAAGTTAGAGTGGCAGTCCTCTTGTACTTAAGTCGGCATTGTGCCTTTTGAATTAAATTCGGAAGCAATTTCTGTGTTTCATCGTCAATAAGAAGGTCCAAGCGATACAGTAAACCTGAAGTGAAGCATTGGAATTTAAAACTGGACTCACAGGAGAGGTTCAAATCATAGAAAGTTAGATTGTCTGTCCTCTTGTACTTAAGTCGGCATTGTGCCTTTTGTATTAAATTCGGGTGCAATTTCTGTGTTTCATCGTCAATAAGAAGGTCCAAGGGATACAGTAAACCTGGAGTGAAGTATCGGAATCTAAAACGGAACTCACAGGAGAGGTTCGAATCATAGAAATTTAGAGTCAGTCCTCTCGTACTTAAGTCGGCATTCTGGCTTTTGTATTAAATTCCGATGCAATTTTTTGTGCTTCATCGTCAATAAGAAGGTTCAAGGGATACAGTAAACCTGAAGTGAAGCATTGGAATTTAAGACTGGACTCACAGGAGAGGTTCAAATCATAGAAAGTTAGATTGTCTGTCCTCTTGTACTTAAGACTGCATTGTGCCTTTTGTATTAAATTCGGATTTAATTTCTGTGTTTCATCGTTAATAAGATGGTCCAAGGGATACAGTAAACCTGAAGTGAAGCATCGGAATCTAAAACTGGACTCACAGGAGCGGTTCAAATCATCGAAATTTAGAGTGTCAGACCTCTTGTACTTAAGTCGGCATTGTGCCTTTTGTATTAAATTCGGATGCAATTTCTGTGTTTCATCGACAATATGAATGTCCAAGGGACACAGTAAACCTGAAGTGAAGCATCGGAATCCAAAACAGGACTCACAGGAGAGGTTCAAATCATAGAAAGTTAGACTGTCAGTGCCCTTTTACTTAAGTTGGCATTGTGCCTTTTGTATTAAATTCGGATGCTATTTCTGTGTTTCATCGTCAATGAGAAGGTCCAAGGGTTACAGTAAACCTGAAGTGAAGCATCGGAATCTAAAACTGGACTCACTGCAGAGGTTCAAATCATAGAAAGTTAGAGTGTCAATCCTCTTGTACTTAAATCGGGATTGTGCATTTTGTACTAAATTCGGATGCAATTTCTGTGTTTCATCGTCAATAAGAAGGTCCAACGGATACAGTAAACCTGAAGTGAAGCATCGGAATCTAAAACAGGACTCACAGGAGAGGTTCAAATCATAGAAAGTTAGAGTGTCAGTCCTCTTGTACTTAAGTCGGCATTGTGCCCTTTGTGTTTAATTCGGATGCAATTTTTGTGTTTCATCGTCAATATGAAGGTCCAAGGGAAACAGTAAACCCGAAGTGAAGCATCGGAATCTAAACTGGACTCACTGGAGAGGTTGAAGTCATAGAAAGTTAGAGTGTCAGTTCTCTTGTACTTAAGACGGCATTGTGCCTTTTGTGTTAAATTCGGATGCAATTTCTGTGTTTCATCGTCAATAAGAAGGTCCAAGGTATACAGTAAACCTACAGTGTGGAATCGGAATCTAAAACTGGACTCACAGGAGAGGTTCAAATCATAGAAAGGTAGAGTGGCAGTCCTCTTGTACTTAAGTCGGCATTGTGCCTTTTGTATTAAATTCGGATGCAATTTCTGTGTTTCATCGTCAAAAAGAAGGTCCAAGGGAAACAGTAACCCTGAAGTGAAGCATCGGAATGTAAAACTGGACTCACAGGAGAAGTTCAAACCATAGAAAGTTAGAGTGTCAGTCGTCCTGTACTTAAGTCGGCATTGTGCCTTTTGTATTAAATTCGGATGCAGTTTCTGTGTTTCATCGTCAATGAGAAGGTCCAAGGGTGACAGTAAACCTAAAGTAAAGCGTCGGAATCTAAAACTGCACTCACTGCAGAGGTTCAAATAGTAGAAAGTTAGACTGTAAGTCCTCTTGTACATAAGTCGGCAATGTGAATTTTGTATTAAATACGGATGCAATTTCTGTGTTTCATCGTCTATAAGAAGGTCCAAGGAAAACAGTAAACCAAATGTGGAGCATCGGAATCTAAAACTCGACTCACAGGAGAGGTTCAATTCATACAAAGTTAGAATGTCAGTCCTCTTGTACTTATGTCGGTATTCTGCTTTTTGTAATAAATTCGGATGCAATTTCTGTGTTTCATCGTCAATAAGAAGGTCCAAGGGACACAATAAACCTGAAGTGAAGCATCGGAATCTAAAACTGTACTCACAGGAGAGGTTCAAATCATAGAAAGTTAGAGTGTCAGTCCTCTTGTACTTAAGTCGGTATTGTGCCTTTTGTATTAAATTCGGATGCAATTTCTGTGTTTCATCGTCAATAATAAGGCCCAAGGTATATAGTAAACCTAATGTGAAGCATCGGAATCTAAAACTGGACTCACAGGAAAGCTTCAAATCATGGAAAGTTAAAGTTTCGTTCCTCTTGTAGTTAAGCCGGCATTAAGCCTTTTGTATTAAATTGAGATGCAATTTCTGTGTTACATCGTCAATAAGTAAGTCCAAGGGATACGGTAAACCTGAAGTGAAGCATCGGAATCTAAAACTGGACTCACAGGAGAGGTTCAAATCATAGAAAGTTTGAGAGTCAGTCCTCTTGTACTTAAGACTGCATTGTGCCTTTTGTATTAAATTCGGATGCAATTTCTGTGTTCATCGTCAATAAGAAGGTCCAAGGGATAAAGTAAACCTGAAGTGAAGCATCGGAATCCAAAACACGTTTCACAGGAGAGGTTCAAATCATAGAAAGTTAGACTATCAGTCCCGTTGTACTTAAGTCGGCAATGTGCTTTTTGTATTAAATTCGGATGCTAATTCTGTGTTTCATCGTAAATAACATGGTCCTAGCAATACAATAAACCTGAAGTGAAGCATCAGAATCTAAAACTGGAATCACGGGAGAGGTTCAAATCATAGAAAATTAGAGTGTCAATCCTCTTGTACTTAAGTTATCATTGTTCCTTTTGTATTAAATTCGGATGTTATTTCTGTGTTTCATCGTCAATGAGAAGTTCCAAGGGTTACAGGAAACCTGAAGTGAAGCATCGGAATCTAAAACTGGACTCACTGCAGAGGTTCAAATTATAGAAAGTTAGAGTGTCAGTCCTCTTGTACTTAAGTCGGCATTGTGCCTTTTGTATTAAATTCGGATGCAATTTCTGTGTTTCATCGACAATATGAATGTCCAAGGGACACAGTAAACCTGAAGTGAAGCATCGGAATCCAAAACAGGACTCACAGGAGAGGTTCCAATCATAGAAACTTAGACTGTCAGTGCCCTTTTACTTAAGTTGGCATTGTGCCTTTTGTATTAAATTCGGATGCTATTTCTGTGTTTCATCGTCAATGAGAAGGTCCAAGGGTTACAGTAAACCTGAAGTGAAGCATCGGAATCTAAAACTGGACTCACTGCAGAGGTTCAAATCATAGAAAGTTAGAGTGTCAATCCTCTTGTACTTAAATCGGGATTGTGCATTTTGTACTAAATTCGGATGCAATTTCTGTGTTTCATCGTCAATAAGAAGGTCCAACGGATACAGTAAACCTGAAGTGAAGCATCGGAATCTAAAACAGGACTCACAGGAGAGGTTCAAATCATAGAAAGTTAGAGTGTCAGTCCTCTTGTACTTAAGTCGGCATTGTGCCCTTTGTGTTTAATTCGGATGCAATTTTTGTGTTTCATCGTCAATATGAAGGTCCAAGGGAAACAGTAAACCCGAAGTAAAGCATCGGAATCTAAACTGGACTCACTGGAGAGGTTGAAGTCATAGAAAGTTAGAGTGTCAGTTCTCTTGTACTTAAGACGGCATTGTGCCTTTTGTGTTAAATTCGGATGCAATTTCTGTGTTTCATCGTCAATAAGAAGGTCCAAGGTATACAGTAAACCTACAGTGTGGAATCGGAATCTAAAACTGGACTCACAGGAGAGGTTCAAATCATAGAAAGGTAGAGTGGCAGTCCTCTTGTACTTAAGTCGGCATTGTGCCTTTTGTATTAAATTCGGATGCAATTTCTGTGTTTCATCGTCAAAAAGAAGGTCCAAGGGAAACAGTAACCCTGAAGTGAAGCATCGGAATGTAAAACTGGACTCACAGGAGAAGTTCAAACCATAGAAAGTTAGAGTGTCAGTCGTCCTGTACTTAAGTCGGCATTGTGCCTTTTGTATTAAATTCGGATGCAGTTTCTGTGTTTCATCGTCAATGAGAAGGTTCAAGGGTGACAGTAAACCTAAAGTAAAGCGTCGGAATCTAAAACTGCACTCACTGCAGAGGTTCAAATAGTAGAAAGTTAGACTGTAAGTCCTCTTGTACATAAGTCGGCAATGTGAATTTTGTATTAAATACGGATGCAATTTCTGTGTTTCATCGTCTATAAGAAGGTCCAAGGAAAACAGTAAACCAAATGTGGAGCATCGGAATCTAAAACTCGACTCACAGGAGAGGTTCAATTCATACAAAGTTAGAATGTCAGTCCTCTTGTACTTATGTCGGTATTGTGCTTTTTGTAATAAATTCGGATGCAATTTCTGTGTTTCATCGTCAATAAGAAGGTCCAAGGGACACAATAAACCTGAAGTGAAGCATCGGAATCTAAAACTGTACTCACAGGAGAGGTTCAAATCATAGAAAGTTAGAGTGTCAGTCCTCTTGTACTTAAGTCGGTATTGTGCCTTTTGTATTAAATTCGGATGCAATTTCTGTGTTTCATCGTCAATAATAAGGCCCAAGGTATATAGTAAACCTAATGTGAAGCATCGGAATCTAAAACTGGACTCACAGGAAAGCTTCAAATCATGGAAAGTTAAAGTTTCGTTCCTCTTGTAGTTAAGCCGGCATTAAGCCTTTTGTATTAAATTGAGATGCAATTTCTGTGTTACATCGTCAATAAGTAAGTCCAAGGGATACGGTAAACCTGAAGTGAAGCATCGGAATCTAAAACTGGACTCACAGGAGAGGTTCAAATCATAGAAAGTTTGAGAGTCAGTCCTCTTGTACTTAAGACTGCATTGTGCCTTTTGTATTAAATTCGGATGCAATTTCTGTGTTCATCGTCAATAAGAAGGTCCAAGGGATAAAGTAAACCTGAAGTGAAGCATCGGAATCCAAAACACGTTTCACAGGAGAGGTTCAAATCATAGAAAGTTAGACTGTCAGTCCCGTTGTACTTAAGTCGGCAATGTGCTTTTTGTATTAAATTCGGATGCTAATTCTGTGTTTCATCGTAAATAACATGGTCCAAGCGATACAATAAACCTGAAGTGAAGCATCAGAATCTAAAACTGGAATCACGGGAGAGGTTCAAATCATAGAAAATTAGAGTGTCAATCCTCTTGTACTTAAGTTATCATTGTTCCTTTTGTATTAAATTCGGATGTTATTTCTGTGTTTCATCGTCAATGAGAAGTTCCAAGGGTTACAGGAAACCTGAAGTGAAGCATCGGAATCTAAAACTGGACTCACTGCAGAGGTTCAAATTATAGAAAGTTAGAGTGTCAGTCCTCTTGTACTTAAGTCGGCATTGTGCCTTTTGTACTAAATTCGGATGCAATTTCTGTGTTTCATCGTCAATAAGAAGGTCCAAGGGATACAGCAAACCAGAAGTGAAGCATCGGAATCTAAAGCAGGACTCACAGGAGAGGTTCAAATCATAGAAAGTTAGAGTGTTAGTTCTCCTGTACTTAAGTCGGCATTGTGCCTTTTGTATTTAATTCGGATGCAGTTTCTGTGTTTCATCGTCAATGAGAAGGTCCAAGGGTGACAGTAAACCTAAAGTAAAGCGTCGGAATCTAAAACTCGACTCATTGTAGATGTTCAAATCATAGAAAGTTAGACTGTCAGTCCTCTTGTACTTAAGTCGGCAATGTGCCTTTTGTGTTAAATACGGATGCAATTTCTGTGCTTCATCGTCCATAAGAAGGTCCAGGGGAAACAGTAAACCAGAAATGAAGCATCGGAATCTAAAACTGGACTCACTGGAGAGGTTCAAATCATAGAAAATTAGAGTGTCAGTCCTCTTGTACTTAAGTCGGCATTGTGCCCTTTGTATTACATTCGGATGCAATGTCTGTGTTTCATCGTCAATAAGGATGTCCAGGGGATACAGAAAACCTGAAGTGAAGCATCGGAATCTAAAACTGGACTCACTGGAGAGGTTCAAGTCATAGAAAATTAGAGTGTCAGTCCTCTTGTACTTATGCCGGCATTGTGCCTTTTGTATTAAATTCGGATGCAATTTCTGTGTTTCATCGTCAACAAAAATGTCCAAGGGATACAGAAAACCTGAAGTGAAGCATCGGAATCTAAAACTGAACTCACAGGAGAGGTCCAAATCATAGATAGTTAGACTGTCAGTCCACTTGTACTTAAGTCGGCATTGTGTTGTTAGTATTAAATTCGGATGCAATTTCTGTGTTACATCGTCAATAAGAAGGTCCAAGGGATACAGTAAACCTGAAGTGAAGCATCAGATTCTAAAACTGGACTCACAGGAGAGGTTCAAATCATAGAGAGTTAGAGTGTCAGTCCTCTTGTACTTAAGTCAGCATTGTGCCTTTTGTATTAAATTCGGATTTAATTTCTGTGTTTCATCGTTAATAAGAAGGTCCAAGGGATACAGTAAACCTGAAGTGAAGCATCGGAATCTAAAACTGGACTCACAGGAGAGGTTCAAATCACAGAGAGTTAGAGTGTCAGTCCTCATGTACTTTAGTCGGCATTGTGCATTTTGTATTATATTCGGATGCAATTTCTGTGTATCATCGTCAATAAGAAGGTCCAAGGGATACAGTAAACGTGAAGTGAAGCATCGGAATCCAAAATTGGACTCACAGGAGGGTTTCAAATCATAGAAAATTAGAGTGTCAGTCCTCTTGTACTTAAGTCGGCATTGTGCCTTTTGTATTAAATTCGGATGCAATTTCTGTGTTTCATCGTGAATAAGAAGGCCCAAGGGATACAGTAAACCTGAAGTGAAGCATCGGAATCTAAAACTGGACTCACAGGAGAGGTACAAATCATGGAAAGTTAGAGTGTCAGTCCTCTTGTACTTAAGTCGGCATTGTGCCTTTTGTATTAAATTTGGATGCAATTTCTGTGTTTCATCGTCAATAAGAAGGTCCAACGGATACAGTAAACCTGAAGTGAAGCATCGGAAACTAAAACTGGACTCACAGGTGAGGTTCAAATCACAGAAAGTTAGAGTGTCAGTCCTCTTGCACTTAAGTCGGCATTGTGCCTTTTGTATTATATTCGGATGCAATTTCTGTGTTTCATCGTCAATAAGAAGGTCCATCGGATACAGTAAACCTAAAGTAAAGCATCGGAATCTAAAACTGGACTCACAGGAGTGTTTCAAATCATAGAAAGTTAGAGTGTCAGTCCTCTTGCACTTAAGTCGTCATTGTGCCTCTTGTATTAAATTCGGATGCAATATCTGTGTTCCATCGTCAATAAGAAGATCCAAGGGATTCAGTAAACCTGATGTGAAGCATCGGAATCTAAAACTGGACTCACAGGAGAGGTGCAAATCACAGAGAGTTAGAGTGTCAGTCCTCATGTACTTAAATCGGCATTGTGCATTTTGTTTAAAATTCGGATGCAATTTCTGTGTTTCATCGTCAATAAGAAGGTCCAAGGGATGGAGTAAACGTGAGTGAAGCATCGGAATCCAAAACTGGACTCACAGGAGGGTTTCAAATCATAGAAAATTAGAGTGTCAGTCCTCTTGTACTTAAGTCGGCATTGTGCCTTTTGTATTAAATTCGGATGCAATTTCTGTGTTTCATCGTCAATAAGAAGGACCAAGTGTTACAGTAAACCTGAAGTGAAGCATCGGAATCTAAAACTGGACTCACAGCAGAGGTTCAAATCGTAGAAAGTTAGAGTGTCAGTCCTCTTGTACTTAAGTCGGCATTGTGCCTTTTGAATTAAATTCGGAAGCAATTTCTGTGTTTCATCGTCAATAAGAAGGTCCAAGCGATACAGTAAACCTGAAGTGGAGCATTGGAATTTAAAACTGGACTCACAGGAGAGGTTCAAATCATAGAAAGTTAGATTGTCTGTCCTCTTGTACTTAAGTCGGCATTGTGCCTTTTGTATTAAATTCGGGTGCAATTTCTGTGTTTCATCGTCAATAAGAAGGTCCAAGGGATACAGTAAACCTGGAGTGAAGTATCGGAATCTAAAACGGAACTCACAGGAGAGGTTCGAATCATAGAAATTTAGAGTCAGTCCTCTTGTACTTAAGTGGGCATTGTGGCTTTTGTATTAAATTCCGATGCAATTTTTTGTGCTTCATCGTCAATAAGAAGGTCCAAGGGATACAGTAAACCTGAAGTGAAGCATCGGAATCTAACACTCTACTCACAGGAGAGGTTCAAATCTTAGAGAGTTTGAGTGTCAGTCCTCTTGAAATTAAGTCGGCATTGTGACTTTTGTATTAAATTCGGATGCAATTTGTGTGTTTCTTCGTCAATAAGAAGGTCCAAGGGATACAATAAACCTGAAGTGAAGAATCGGAATCGAAAACTGGACTCACAGGAGAGGTTCAAATCTTAGAGAGTTAGAGTGTCAGTCCTCTTGCACTTAAGTCGGCATTGTGTCTTTTGTATTAAATTCGGATGCAATTTATATGATTCATCATCAATAAGAAGGTCCAAGGGATACAGTAAACCTGAAGTGAAGCGTCGGAATCTAAAACAGGACTCACAGGAGAGGTTCAAATCATAGAAAGTTAGAGTGTCAGTCCCCTTGTACTTAAGTCGGCATAGTGCCTTTTGTATTAAATTTGGATGCAATTTCTGTGTTTCATCGTCAATAAGAAGGTCCAGGGGATACAGTAAACCTGAAGTGAAGCATCAGAATCTAAAACTGGACTGACAGGAGAGGTTCAAATCATAGAAAGTTAGAGTGTCCGTCCTCATGTACTTAAGTCGGCATTGTGCCTTTTGTATTAAATTCGGATGCAATTTCTGTGTTTCATCGTCAATGAGAAGGTCCAGGGGTACAGTAAACCTGAAGTGAAGCATCGGAATCGAAAACTGGACTCACTGCAGAAGTTCAAATCATAGAATGTTAGAGTGTCAGTCCTCTTGTACTTAAGTCGGCATTGTGCCTTTTGAATTAAATTCGGAAGCAATTTCTGTGTTTCATCGTCAACAAAAATGTCCAAGGGATACAGAAAACCTGAAGTGAAGCATCGGAATCTAAAACTGAACTCACAGGAGAGGTCCAAATCATAGATAGTTAGACTGTCAGTCCACTTGTACTTAAGTCGGCATTGTGTTGTTAGTATTAAATTCGGATGCAATTTCTGTGTTACATCGTCAATAAGAAGGTCCAAGGGATACAGTAAACCTGAAGTGAAGCATCAGATTCTAAAACTGGACTCACAGGAGAGGTTCAAATCATAGAGAGTTAGAGTGTCAGTCCTCTTGTACTTAAGTCAGCATTGTGCCTTTTGTATTAAATTCGGATTTAATTTCTGTGTTTCATCGTTAATAAGAAGGTCCAAGGGATACAGTAAACCTGAAGTGAAGCATCGGAATCTAAAACTGGACTCACAGGAGAGGTTCAAATCACAGAGAGTTAGAGTGTCAGTCCTCATGTACTTTAGTCGGCATTGTGCATTTTGTATTATATTCGGATGCAATTTCTGTGTATCATCGTCAATAAGAAGGTCCAAGGGATACAGTAAACGTGAAGTGAAGCATCGGAATCCAAAATTGGACTCACAGGAGGGTTTCAAATCATAGAAAATTAGAGTGTCAGTCCTCTTGTACTTAAGTCGGCATTGTGCCTTTTGTATTAAATTCGGATGCAATTTCTGTGTTTCATCGTGAATAAGAAGGCCCAAGGGATACAGTAAACCTGAAGTGAAGCATCGGAATCTAAAACTGGACTCACAGGAGAGGTACAAATCATGGAAAGTTAGAGTGTCAGTCCTCTTGTACTTAAGTCGGCATTGTGCCTTTTGTATTAAATTTGGATGCAATTTCTGTGTTTCATCGTCAATAAGAAGGTCCAACGGATACAGTAAACCTGAAGTGAAGCATCGGAAACTAAAACTGGACTCACAGGTGAGGTTCAAATCACAGAAAGTTAGAGTGTCAGTCCTCTTGCACTTAAGTCGGCATTGTGCCTTTTGTATTATATTCGGATGCAATTTCTGTGTTTCATCGTCAATAAGAAGGTCCATCGGATACAGTAAACCTAAAGTAAAGCATCGGAATCTAAAACTGGACTCACAGGAGTGTTTCAAATCATAGAAAGTTAGAGTGTCAGTCCTCTTGCACTTAAGTCGTCATTGTGCCTCTTGTATTAAATTCGGATGCAATATCTGTGTTCCATCGTCAATAAGAAGATCCAAGGGATTCAGTAAACCTGATGTGAAGCATCGGAATCTAAAACTGGACTCACAGGAGAGGTGCAAATCACAGAGAGTTAGAGTGTCAGTCCTCATGTACTTAAATCGGCATTGTGCATTTTGTTTAAAATTCGGATGCAATTTCTGTGTTTCATCGTCAATAAGAAGGTCCAAGGGATGGAGTAAACGTGAGTGAAGCATCGGAATCCAAAACTGGACTCACAGGAGGGTTTCAAATCATAGAAAATTAGAGTGTCAGTCCTCTTGTACTTAAGTCGGCATTGTGCCTTTTGTATTAAATTCGGATGCAATTTCTGTGTTTCATCGTCAATAAGAAGGACCAAGTGTTACAGTAAACCTGAAGTGAAGCATCGGAATCTAAAACTGGACTCACAGCAGAGGTTCAAATCGTAGAAAGTTAGAGTGTCAGTCCTCTTGTACTTAAGTCGGCATTGTGCCTTTTGAATTAAATTCGGAAGCAATTTCTGTGTTTCATCGTCAATAAGAAGGTCCAAGCGATACAGTAAACCTGAAGTGGAGCATTGGAATTTAAAACTGGACTCACAGGAGAGGTTCAAATCATAGAAAGTTAGATTGTCTGTCCTCTTGTACTTAAGTCGGCATTGTGCCTTTTGTATTAAATTCGGGTGCAATTTCTGTGTTTCATCGTCAATAAGAAGGTCCAAGGGATACAGTAAACCTGGAGTGAAGTATCGGAATCTAAAACGGAACTCACAGGAGAGGTTCGAATCATAGAAATTTAGAGTCAGTCCTCTTGTACTTAAGTGGGCATTGTGGCTTTTGTATTAAATTCCGATGCAATTTTTTGTGCTTCATCGTCAATAAGAAGGTCCAAGGGATACAGTAAACCTGAAGTGAAGCATCGGAATCTAACACTCTACTCACAGGAGAGGTTCAAATCTTAGAGAGTTTGAGTGTCAGTCCTCTTGAAATTAAGTCGGCATTGTGACTTTTGTATTAAATTCGGATGCAATTTGTGTGTTTCTTCGTCAATAAGAAGGTCCAAGGGATACAATAAACCTGAAGTGAAGAATCGGAATCGAAAACTGGACTCACAGGAGAGGTTCAAATCTTAGAGAGTTAGAGTGTCAGTCCTCTTGCACTTAAGTCGGCATTGTGTCTTTTGTATTAAATTCGGATGCAATTTATATGATTCATCATCAATAAGAAGGTCCAAGGGATACAGTAAACCTGAAGTGAAGCGTCGGAATCTAAAACAGGACTCACAGGAGAGGTTCAAATCATAGAAAGTTAGAGTGTCAGTCCCCTTGTACTTAAGTCGGCATAGTGCCTTTTGTATTAAATTTGGATGCAATTTCTGTGTTTCATCGTCAATAAGAAGGTCCAGGGGATACAGTAAACCTGAAGTGAAGCATCAGAATCTAAAACTGGACTGACAGGAGAGGTTCAAATCATAGAAAGTTAGAGTGTCCGTCCTCATGTACTTAAGTCGGCATTGTGCCTTTTGTATTAAATTCGGATGCAATTTCTGTGTTTCATCGTCAATGAGAAGGTCCAGGGGTACAGTAAACCTGAAGTGAAGCATCGGAATCGAAAACTGGACTCACTGCAGAAGTTCAAATCATAGAATGTTAGAGTGTCAGTCCTCTTGTACTTAAGTCGGCATTGTGCCTTTTGAATTAAATTCGGAAGCAATTTCTGTGTTTCATCGTCAATAAGAAGGTCCAAGCGATACAGTAAACCTGAAGTGAAGCATTGGAATTTAAAACTGGACTCACAGGAGAGGTTCAAATCATAGAAAGTTAGATTGTCTGTCCTCTTGTACTTAAGTCGGCATTGTGCCTTTTGTATTAAATTCGGGTGCAATTTCTGTGTTTCATCGTCAATAAGAAGGTCCAAGGGATACAGTAAACCTGGAGTGAAGTATCGGAATCTAAAACGGAACTCACAGGAGAGGTTCGAATCATAGAAATTTAGAGTCAGTCCTCTTGTACTTAAGTGGGCATTGTGGCTTTTGTATTAAATTCCGATGCAATTTTTTGTGCTTCATCGTCAATAAGAAGGTCCAAGGGATACAGTAAACCTGAAGTGAAGCATCGGAATCTAACACTCTACTCACAGGAGAGGTTCAAATCTTAGAGAGTTTGAGTGTCAGTCCTCTTGAAATTAAGTCGGCATTGTGACTTTTGTATTAAATTCGGATGCAATTTGTGTGTTTCTTCGTCAATAAGAAGGTCCAAGGGATACAATAAACCTGAAGTGAAGAATCGGAATCGAAAACTGGACTCACAGGAGAGGTACAAATCTTAGAGAGTTAGAGTGTCAGTCCTCTTGCACTTAAGTCGGCATTGTGTCTTTTGTATTAAATTCGGATGCAATTTATATGATTCATCATCAATAAGAAGGTCCAAGGGATACAGTAAACCTGAAGTGAAGCGTCGGAATCTAAAACAGGACTCACAGGAGAGGTTCAAATCATAGAAAGTTAGAGTGTCAGTCCCCTTGTACTTAAGTCGGCATAGTGCCTTTTGTATTAAATTTGGATGCAATTTCTGTGTTTCATCGTCAATAAGAAGGTCCAGGGGATACAGTAAACCTGAAGTGAAGCATCAGAATCTAAAACTGGACTGACAGGAGAGGTTCAAATCATAGAAAGTTAGAGTGTCCGTCCTCATGTACTTAAGTCGGCATTGTGCCTTTTGTATTAAATTCGGATGCAATTTCTGTGTTTCATCGTCAATGAGAAGGTCCAGGGGTACAGTAAACCTGAAGTGAAGCATCGGAATCGAAAACTGGACTCACTGCAGAAGTTCAAATCATAGAATGTTAGAGTGTCAGTCCTCTTGTACTTAAGTCGGCATTGTGCCTTTTGAATTAAATTCGGAAGCAATTTCTGTGTTTCATCGTCAATAAGAAGGTCCAAGCGATACAGTAAACCTGAAGTGAAGCATTGGAATTTAAAACTGGACTCACAGGAGAGGTTCAAATCATAGAAAGTTAGATTGTCTGTCCTCTTGTACTTAAGTCGGCATTGTGCCTTTTGTATTAAATTCGGGTGCAATTTCTGTGTTTCATCGTCAATAAGAAGGTCCAAGGGATACAGTAAACCTGGAGTGAAGTATCGGAATCTAAAACGGAACTCACAGGAGAGGTTCGAATCATAGAAATTTAGAGTCAGTCCTCTTGTACTTAAGTGGGCATTGTGGCTTTTGTATTAAATTCCGATGCAATTTTTTGTGCTTCATCGTCAATAAGAAGGTCCAAGGGATACAGTAAACCTGAAGTGAAGCATCGGAATCTAACACTCTACTCACAGGAGAGGTTCAAATCTTAGAGAGTTTGAGTGTCAGTCCTCTTGAAATTAAGTCGGCATTGTGACTTTTGTATTAAATTCGGATGCAATTTGTGTGTTTCTTCGTCAATAAGAAGGTCCAAGGGATACAATAAACCTGAAGTGAAGAATCGGAATCGAAAACTGGACTCACAGGAGAGGTTCAAATCTTAGAGAGTTAGAGTGTCAGTCCTCTTGCACTTAAGTCGGCATTGTGTCTTTTGTATTAAATTCGGATGCAATTTATATGATTCATCATCAATAAGAAGGTCCAAGGGATACAGTAAACCTGAAGTGAAGCGTCGGAATCTAAAACAGGACTCACAGGAGAGGTTCAAATCATAGAAAGTTAGAGTGTCAGTCCCCTTGTACTTAAGTCGGCATAGTGCCTTTTGTATTAAATTTGGATGCAATTTCTGTGTTTCATCGTCAATAAGAAGGTCCAGGGGATACAGTAAACCTGAAGTAAAGCATCAGAATCTAAAACTGGACTGACAGGAGAGGTTCAAATCATAGAAAGTTAGAGTGTCCGTCCTCATGTACTTAAGTCGGCATTGTGCCTTTTGTATTAAATTCGGATGCAATTTCTGTGTTTCATCGTCAATGAGAAGGTCCAGGGGTACAGTAAACCTGAAGTGAAGCATCGGAATCGAAAACTGGACTCACTGCAGAAGTTCAAATCATAGAATGTTAGAGTGTCAGTCCTCTTGTAGTTAGGTCGGCATTGTGCCTTTTGTATTAAATTCGGATGCAATTTCTGTGTTTCTTCGTCAATAAGAAGGTCCAAGGGATACAGTGAACCTGAAGTGATGAATCGGAATCTAAAACTGGACTCACAGGAGAGGTTCAAATCTTAGAGAGTTTGAGTGTCAGTCCTCTTGTACTTAAGTCGGCATTGTGCCTTTTGTATTAAATTCGGATGCAATTTCTGTGTTTCATCGTCAATAAGATGGTCCAAGGGATACAGTAAACCTGAAGTGAAGCATCGGAAAATAAAACTGGACTCACAGGAGAGGCTCAAATCACAGAAAGTTAGAGTGTCAGTCCTCTTGCACTTAAGTCGGCATTGTGTCTTTTGTATTAAATTCGGATGCAATTTATATGATTCATCATCAATAGGAAGGTCCAAGGGATACAGTAAACCTGAAGTGAAGCATCGAAATCCAATACTGGACTCACAGGCGGAGTTCAAATCATAGAAAAATAGAGTGTCAATCCTCTTGTACTGAAGTCGGCATTGTGCCTTTTGTATTAAATTCGGATGCAATTTCTTTGTTTCATCATCAATAAGAAGGTCCAAGGGTTACAGTAAACCTAAAGTGAAGCATCGGAATCCCAAATTGGACTCACAGGAGGGCTTCAAATCATAGAAAGTTAGAGTGTCAATCCTCTTGTACTGAAGTCGGCATTGAGCCTTTTGTATTAAATTCGGATGCAGTTTCTTTGTTTCATCATCAATAAGTAGGTCCAAGGGTTACAGTAAACCTAAAGTGAAGCATCGGAATCCAAAACTGGACTCACAGGAGGGCTTCAAATCATAGAAAGTTAGAGTGTCAGTCCTCTTGTACTTAAGTCGGCATTGTGCCTTTTGTATTAAATTCGGATGCAATTTCTGTGTTTCATCGTCAATAAGAAAGTCTAAGGGTTACAGTAAACCTGAAGTGAAGCATCGAAATCTAAAACTGGACTCACTGCAGAGGATCAAATCATAATAGGTTAGAGTGTCAGTCCTCTTGTACTTAAGTCGGCATTGTGCCTTTTGTATTAATTTCGGATATAATTTCTGTTTTCATCGTCGATAAGAAGGTCCAAGGGGTACAGTAAACCTGAAGTGAAGCATCGGAACCTAAAACTGGACCCACAGGAGAGGTTCAAATCATAGAAAGTTAGAGTGTCAGACCTCTTGTACTTAAGTCGGTATTGTGCCTTTTCTATTAAGTTCGGATGCAATTTCTGTGTTTCATCGTGAATTAGAAAGTCCTAGGGTTACAGTAACCCTGAAGTGAAGGATCGGAATCTAAAACTGGACTCGCAGGACAGGTTAAAATCATAGTAAGTTAGAGTGTCAGTCTTCCTGTACTTAAGTCGGCATTGTGCCTTTTGTATTAAATTCGGATGCAATTTCTGAGTTTCATCGTCAATAAGAAGGTCCAAGGGATACAGTAAACCTGAAGTGAAGCATCAGAATCTAAAACTGGACTCACAGGAGAGGTTCAAATCATAGAAAATTAGAGTGCCAGTCCTCTTGTACTTAAGTTGGCATTGTGCCTTTTGTATTAAATTCGGATGCTATTTCTGTGTTTCATCGTCAGTGAGAAGGTCCAAGGGTTACAGTAAACCTGAAGTGAAGCATCGGAATCTAAAACTGGACTCACTGCAGAGGTTCTAATCATAGAAAGTTAGAGTGTCAATCCTCTTGTACTTAAATCGGCATTGTGCATTTTGTACTAAATTCGGATGCAATTTCTGTGTTTCATCGTCAATAAGAAGGTCCAAGGGATACAGTAAACCTGAAGTGAAGCATCGGAATCTAAAACAGGACTCACAGGAGAGGTTCAAATCATAGAAAGTTAGAGTGTCAGTCCTCTTGTACTTAAGTCGGCATTGTGCCCTTTGTGTTTAATTCGGATGCAATTTTTGTGTTTCATCGTCAATATGAAGGTCCAAGGGAAACAGTAAACCCGAAGTGAAGCATCGGAATCTAAACTGGACTCACTGGAGCGGTTGAAGTCATAGAAAGTTAGAGTGTCCGTCCTCTTGTACTTAAGTCGGTATTGTGCCTTTTGTATTAAATTCGGATGCAATTTCTGTGTTTCATCGTCAATAATAAGGCCCAAGGTATATAGTAATCCTAATGTGAAGCATCGGAATCTAAAACTGGACTCACAGGAAAGGTTCAAATAACGGAAAGTTAAAGTTTCGTTCCTCTTGTAGTTAAGCCGGCATTGTGCCTTTTGTATTAAATTCGGATGCAATGTCTGTGTTTCATCGTCAATAAGGATGTCCAGGGGATACAGAAAACCTGAAGTGAAGCATCGGAATCTAAAACTGGACTCACAGGAGAGGTTCAAATCTTAGAAAGTTAGAGTGTTAGTTCTCCTGTACTTAAGTCGGCATTGTGCCTTTTGTATTAAATTCGGATGCAGTTTCTGTGTTTCATCGTCAATGAGAAGGTCCAAGGGTGACAGTAAACCTAAAGTAAAGCGACGGAATCTAAAACTCGACTCATTGTAGATGTTCAAATCATAGAAAGTTAAACTGTCAGTCCTCTTGTACTTAAGTCGGCAATGTGCCTTTTGTGTTAAATACGGATGCAATTTCTGTGCTTCATCGTCCATAAGAAGGTCCAGGGGAAACAGTAAACCAGAAATGAAGCATCGGAATCTAAAACTGGACTCACTGGAGAGGTTCAAATCATAGAAAATTAGAGTGTCAGTCCTCTTGTACTTAAGTCGGCATTGTGCCCTTTGTATTAAATTCGGATGCAATGTCTGTGTTTCATCGTCAATAAGGATGTCCAGGGGATACAGAAAACCTGAATTGAAGCATCGGAATCTAAAACTGGACTCACTGGAGAGGTTCAAGTCATAGAAAGTTAGAGTGTCAGTCCTCTTGTACTTAAGTCGGCATTGTGCCTTTTGTATTAAATTCGGATGCAATTTCTGTGTTTCATCGTCAACAAGGATGTCCAAGGGATACAGAAAACCTGAAGTGAAGCATCGGAATCTAAAACTGAACTCACAGGAGAGGTTCAAATAATAGAAAGTTAGACTGTCAGTCCACTTGTACTTAAGTCGGCATTGTGTTGTTAGTATTAAATTCGGATGCAATTTCTGTGTTACATCGTCAATAAGAAGGTCCAAGGGATACAGTAAACCTGAAGTGAAGCATCAGATTCTAAAACTGGACTCACAGGAGAGGTTCAAATCATAGAGAGTTAGAGTGTCAGTCCTCTTGTACTTAAGTCAGCATTGTGCCTTTTGTATTAAATTCGGATTTAATTTCTGTGTTTCATCGTTAATAAGAAGGTCCAAGGGATACAGTAAACCTGAAGTGAAGCATCGGAATCTAAAACTGGACTCACAGGAGAGGTTCAAATCACAGAGAGTTAGAGTGTCAGTCCTCATGTACTTTAGTCGGCATTGTGCATTTTGTATTAAATTCGGATGCAATTTCTGTGTTTCATCGTCAATAAGAAGGTCCAAGGGATACAGTAAACGTGAAGTGAAGCATCGGAATCCAAAATTGGACTCACAGGAGGGTTTCAAATCATAGGAAATTAGAGTGTCAGTCCTCTTGTACTTAAGTCGGCATTGTGCCTTTTGTATTAAATTCGGATGCAATTTCTGTGTTTCATCGTGAATAAGAAGGACCAAGGGTTACAGTAAACCTGAAGTGAGGCATCGGAATCTAAAACTGGACTCACAGCAGAGGTTCATATCATAGAAAGTTAGAGTGTCAGTCCTCTTGTACTTAAGTAGGCATTGTGGCTTTTGTATTAAATTCCGATGCAATTTTTTGTGTTTCATCGTGAATAAGAAGGTCCAAGGAATACAGTAAACCTGAAGTGAAGCATCGGAATCTAAAACTGGACTCACAGGAGAGGTTCAAATCTTAGAGAGTTAGAGTGTCAGTTCTCTTGTACTTAAGTCGGCATTGTGCCTTTTGTATTAAATTCGGATGCAATTTCTGTGTTTCTTCGTCAATAAGAAGGTCCAAGGGATACAGTAAACCTGAAGTGAAGAATCGGAATCTAAAACTGGACTCACAGGAAAGGGTCAAATCTTAGAGAGTTAGAGTGTCAGTCCTCTTGTACTTAAGTCGGCATTGTGCCTTTTGTATTAAATTTGGATGCAATTTCTGTGTTTCATCGTGAATTAGAAAGTCCAAGGGTTACAGTAACCCTGAAGTGAAGGATCGGAATCTAAAACTGGACTCGCAGGACAGGTTAAAATCATAGTAAGTTAGAGTGTCAGTCTTCCTGTACTTAAGTCGGCATTGTGCCTTTTGTATTAAATTCGGATGCAATTTCTGTGTTTCATCGTCAATAAGAAGGTCCAAGGGATACAGAAAACCTGAAGTGAAGCATCAGAATCTAAAACTGGACTCACAGGAGAGGTTCAAATCATAGAAAATTAGAGTGCCAGTCCTCTTGTACTTAAGTTGGCATTGTGCCTTTTGTATTAAATTCGGATGCTATTTCTGTGTTTCATCGTCAGTGAGAAGGTCCAAGGGTTACAGTAAACCTGAAGTGAAGCATCGGAATCTAAAACTGGACTCACTGCAGAGGTTCTAATCATAGAAAGTTAGAGTGTCAATCCTCTTGTACTTAAATCGGCATTGTGCATTTTGTACTAAATTCGGATGCAATTTCTGTGTTTCATCGTCAATAAGAAGGTCCAAGGGATACAGTAAACCTGAAGTGAAGCATCGGAATCTAAAACAGGACTCACAGGAGAGGTTCAAATCATAGAAAGTTAGAGTGTCAGTCCTCTTGTACTTAAGTCGGCATTGTGCCCTTTGTGTTTAATTCGGATGCAATTTTTGTGCTTCATCGTCAATATGAAGGTCCAAGGGAAACAGTAAACCCGAAGTGAAGCATCGGAATCTAAACTGGACTCACTGGAGAAGTTGAAGTCATAGAAAGTTAGAGTGTCCGTCCTCTTGTACTTAAGTCGGTATTGTGCCTTTTGTATTAAATTCGGATGCAATTTCTGTGTTTCATCGTCAATAATAAGGCCCAAGGTATATAGTAAACCTAATGTGAAGCATCGGAATCTAAAACTGGACTCACAGGAAAGGTTCAAATAATGGAAAGTTAAAGTTTCGTTCCTTTTGTAGTTAAGCCGGCATTGTGCCTTTTGTATTAAATTCGGATGCAATGTCTGTGTTTCATCGTCAATAAGGATGTCCAGGGGATACAGAAAACCTGAAGTGAAGCATCGGAATCTAAAACTGGACTCACAGGAGAGGTTCAAATCTTAGAAAGTTAGAGTGTTAGTTCTCCTGTACTTAAGTCGGCATTGTGCCTTTTGTATTAAATTCGGATGCAGTTTCTGTGTTTCATCGTCAATGAGAAGGTCCAAGGGATACAGTAAACCTGAAGTGAAGAATCGGAATCTAAAACTGGACTCACAGGAAAAGTTCAAATCTTAGAGAGTTAGAGTGTCAGTCCTCTTGTACTTAAGTCGGCATTGTGCCTTTTGTATTAAATTTGGATGCAATTTCTGTGTTTCATCGTCAATAAGAAAGTCTAAGGGTTACAGTAAACCTGAAGTGAAGCATCGAAATCTAAAACTGGACTCACTGCAGAGGATCAAATCATAATAGGTTAGAGTGTCAGTCCTCTTGTACTTAAGTCGGCATTGTGCCTTTTGTATTAATTTCGGATATAATTTCTGTTTTCATCGTCGATAAGAAGGTCCAAGGGGTACAGTAAACCTGAAGTGAAGCATCGGAATCTAAAACTGGACCCACAGGGGAGGTTCAAATCATAGAAAGTTAGAGTGTCAGACCTCTTGTACTTAAGTCGGTATTGTGCCTTTTCTATTAAGTTCGGATGCAATTTCTGTGCTTCATCGTGAATTAGAAAGTCCAAGGGTTACAGTAACCCTGAAGTGAAGGATCGGAATCTAAAACTGGACTCGCAGGACAGGTTAAAATCATAGTAAGTTAGAGTGTCAGTCTTCCTGTACTTAAGTCGGCATTGTGCCTTTTGTATTAAATTCGGATGCAATTTCTGTGTTTCATCGTCAATAAGAAGGTCCAAGGGATACAGTAAACCTGAAGTGAAGCTTCAGAATCTAAAACTGGACTCACAGGAGAGGTTCAAATCATAGAAAATTAGAGTGCCAGTCCTCTTGTACTTAAGTTGGCATTGTGCATTTTGTATTAAATTCGGATGCTATTTCTGTGTTTCATCGTCAGTGAGAAGGTCCAAGGGTTACAGTAAACCTGAAGTGAAGCATCGGAATCTAAAACTGGACTCACTGCAGAGGTTCTAATCATAGAAAGTTAGAGTGTCAATCCTCTTGTACTTAAATCGGCATTGTGCATTTTGTACTAAATTCGGATGCAATTTCTGTGTTTCATCGTCAATAAGAAGGTCCAAGGGATACAGTAAACCTGAAGTGAAGCATCGGAATCTAAAACAGGACTCACAGGAGAGGTTCAAATCATAGAAAGTTAAAGTGTCAGTCCTCTTGTACTTAAGTCGGCATTGTGCCCTTTGTGTTTAATTCGGATGCAATTTTTGTGTTTCATCGTCAATATGAAGGTCCAAGGGAAACAGTAAACCCGAAGTGAAGCATCGGAATCTAAACTGGACTCACTGGAGAGGTTGAAGTCATAGAAAGTTAGATTGTCCGTCCTCTTGTACTTAAGTCGGTATTGTGCCTTTTGTATTAAATTCGGATGCAATTTCTGTGTTTCATCGTCAATAATAAGGCCCAAGGTATATAGTAAACCTAATGTGAAGCATCGGAATCTAAAACTGGACTCACAGGAAAGGTTCAAATAATGGAAAGTTAAAGTTTCGTTCCTCTTGTAGTTAAGCCGGCATTGTGCCTTTTGTATTAAATTCGGATGCAATGTCTGTGTTTCATCGTCAATAAGGATGTCCAGGGGATACAGAAAACGTGAAGTGAAGCATCGGAATCTAAAACTGGACTCACAGGAGAGGTTCAAATCTTAGAAAGTTGGAGTGTTAGTTCTCCTGTACTTAAGTCGGCATTGTGCCTTTTGTATTAAATTCGGATGCAGTTTCTGTGTTTCATCGTCAATGAGAAGGTCCAAGGGTGACAGTAAACCTAAAGTAAAGCGACGGAATCTAAAACTCGACTCATTGTAGATGTTCAAATCATAGTAAGTTAAACTGTCAGTCCTCTTGTACTTAAGTCGGCAATGTGCCTTTAGTGTTAAATACGGATGCAATTTCTGTGCTTCATCGTCCATAAGAAGGTCCAGGGGAAACAGTAAACCAGAAATGAAGCATCGGAATCTAAAACTGGACTCACTGGAGAGGTTCAAATCATAGAAAATTAGAGTGTCAGTCCTCTTGTACTTAAGTCGGCATTGTGCCCTTTGTATTAAATTCGGATGCAATGTCTGTGTTTCATCGTCAATAAGGATGTCCAGGGGATACAGAAAACCTGAATTGAAGCATCGGAATCTAAAACTGGACTCACTGGAGAGGTTCAAGTCATAGAAAGTTAGAGTGTCAGTCCTCTTGTACTTAAGTCGGCATTGTGCCTTTTGTATTAAATTCGGATGCAATTTCTGTGTTTCATCGTCAACAAGGATGTCCAAGGGATACAGAAAACCTGAAGTGAAGCATCGGAATCTAAAACTGAACTCACAGGAGAGGTTCAAATAATAGAAAGTTAGACTGTCAGTCCACTTGTACTTAAGTCGGCATTGTGTTGTTAGTATTAAATTCGGATGCAATTTCTGTGTTACATCGTCAATAAGAAGGTCCAAGGGATACAGTAAACCTGAAGTGAAGCTCCAGATTCTAAAACTGGACTCACAGGAGAGGTTCAAATCATAGAGAGTTAGAGTGTCAGTCCTCTTGTACTTAAGTCAGCATTGTGCCTTTTGTATGAAATTCGGATTTAATTTCTGTGTTTCATCGTTAATAAGAAGGTCCAAGGGATACAGTAAACCTGAAGTGAAGCATCGGAATCTAAAACTGGACTCACAGGAGAGGTTCAAATCACAGAGAGTTAGAGTGTCAGTCCTCATGTACTTTAGTCGGCATTGTGCATTTTGTATTAAATTCGGATGCAATTTCTGTGTTTCATATTCAATAAGAAGGTCCAAGGGATTACAGTAAACGTGAAGTGAAGCATCGGAATCCAAAATTGGACTCACAGGTGGGTTTCAAATCATAGGAAATTAGAGTGTTAGTCCTCTTGTACTTAAGTCGGCATTGTGCCTTTTGTATTAAATTCGGATGCAATTTCTGTGTTTCATCGTGAATAAGAAGGACCAAGGGTTACAGTAAACCTGAAGTGAGGCATCGGAATCTAAAACTGGACTCACAGCAGAGGTTCATATCATAGAAAGTTAGAGTGTCAGTCCTCTTGTACTTAAGTAGGCATTGTGGCTTTTGTATTAAATTCCGGTGCAATTTTTTGTGTTTCATCGTGAATAAGAATGTCCAAGGAATATAGTAAACCTGAAGTGAAGCATCGGAATCTAAAACTGGACTCACAGGAGAGGTTCAAATCTTAGAGAGTTAGAGTGTCAGTTCTCTTGTACTTATGTCGGCATTGTGCCTTTTGTATTAAATTCGGATGCAATTTCTGTGTTTCTTCGTCAATAAGAAGGTCCAAGGGATACAGTAAACCTGAAGTGAAGAATCGGAATCTAAAACTGGACTCACAGGAAAGGTTCAAATCTTAGAGAGTTAGAGTGTCAGTCCTCTTGTACTTAAGTCGGCATTGTGCCTTTTGTATTAAATTTGGATGCAATTCTGTGTTTCATCGTCAATAAGAAGGTCCAAGGGATACAGTAAACCTGAAGTGAAGCATCGGAAAATAAAACTGGACTCACAGGAGGGGTTCAAATCACAGAAAGTTAGAGTGTCAGTCCTCTTGCACTTAAGTCGGCATTGTGTCTTTTGTATTAAATTCGGATGCAATTTATACGATTCATCATCAATAAGAAGGTCCAAGGGATACAGTAAACCTGAAGTGAAGCATCGGAATCCCAAACTGGACTCACAGGAGGAGTTCAAATCATAGAAAAATAGAGTGTCAATCCTCTTGTACTGAAGTCGGCATTGTGCCTTTTGTATTAAATTCGGATGCAATTTCTTTGTTTCATCATCAATAAGAAGGTCCAACGGTTACAGTAAACCTAAAGTGAAGCATCGGAATCCAAAACTGGACTCACAGGAGGGCTTCAAATCATAGAAAATTAGAGTGTCAGTCCTCTTGTACTTAAGTCGGCATTGTGCCTTTTGTATTTAATTCGGATGCAATTTCTGTGTTTCATCGTCAATAAGAAAGTCTAAGGGTTACAGTAAACCTGAAGTGAAGCATCGAAATCTAAAACTGGACTCACTGCAGAGGATCAAATCGTAATAGGTTAGAGTGTCAGTCCTCTTGTACTTAAGTCGGTATTGTGCCTTTTGTATTATATTCGGATGCAATTTCTGTGTTTCATCGTCAATAAGAAGGTCCAACGGATACAGTAAACCTGAAGTGAAGCATCGGAATCTAAAACTGGACTCACAGGAGAGGTTCAAATCATAGAAAGTTAGAGTGTCAGTCCTTTTGTACTTAAGTCGGTATTGTGCCTTTTGTATTAAATTCGGATGCAATTTCTGTGTTTCATCGTCAATAAGAAGGTCCCAGGGATAATGTGAACCTGAAGTGAAGCATCGGAATGCGAAACAGGACTCACAGGAGAGGTTCAAATCATAGAAAGTTAGACTGTCAGTCCCCTTGTACTTAAGTCAGCATTGTGCTTTTTGTATTAAATTCGGATGCTATTTCTGTGTTTCATCTTAAATAACAAGGTCCAAGGGATACAGTAAACCTGAAGTGAAGCATCAGAATCTAAAACTGGACTCACAGGAGAGGTTCAAATCATAGAAAATTAGAGTGTCAATCCTCTTGCACTTAAGTTGGCATTGTGCCTTTTGTATTAAATTTTGATGCTATTTCTGAGTTTCATCGTCAATGAGAAGTTCCAAGGGTTACAGTAAACCTGAAGTGAAGCATCGGAATCTAAAACTGGACTCACTGCAGAGGTTCAAATCATAGAAAGTTAGTGTGTCAGTCCTCTTGTACTTAAGGCGGCATTGTGAATTTTGTACTAAATTGAGATGCAATTTCTGTGTTTCATCGTCAATAAGAAGGTCCAAGGGATACAGTAAACCTGAAGTGAAGCATCGGAATCTAAAACAGGACTCACAGGAGAGGTTCAAATCATAGAAAGTTAGAGTGTCAGACCTATTGTACTTAAGTCGGAATTGTGCCTTTTGTATTAAGTTCGGATGCAATTTCTGTGTTTCATCGTGAATAAGGAAGTCCAAGGGATACGGTAAACCTGAAGTGAAGCGTCGGAATCTAAAACAGGACTCACAGGAGAGGTTCAAATCATAGAAAGTTAGAGTGTCAGTCCCCTTGTACTTAAGTCGGCATAGTGCCTTTTGTATTAAATTTGGATGCAATTTCTGTGTTTCATCGTCAATAAGAAGGTCCAGGGGATACAGTAAACCTGAAGTGAAGCATCAGAATCTAAAACTGGACTGACAGGAGAGGTTCAAACCATAGAAAGTTAGAGTGTCCGTCCTCATGTACTTAAGTCGGCATTGTGCCTTTTGTATTAAATTCGGATGCAATTTCTGTGTTTCATCGTCAATGAGAAGGTCCAAGGGTACAGTAAACCTGAAGTGAAGCATCGGAATCTAAAACTGGACTCACTGCAGAAGTTCAAATCATAGAATGTTAGAGTGTCAGTCCTCTTGTAGTTAGGTCGGCATTGTGCCTTTTGTATTAAATTCGGATGCAATTTCTGTGTTTCTTCGTCAATAAGAAGGTCCAAGGGATACAGTGAACCTGAAGTGATGAATCGGAATCTAAAACTGGACTCACAGGAGAGGTTCAAATCTTAGAGAGTTTGAGTGTCAGTCCTCTTGTACTTAAATCGGCATTGTGCCTTTTGTATTAAATTCGGATGCAATTTCTGTGTTTCTTCGTCAATAAGAAGGTCCAAGGGATACAGTAAACCTGAAGTGAAGCATCGGAATCAAAAACTAGACTCACAGGAGAGGTTCAAATCTTAGAGAGTTAGAGTGTCAGTCCTCTTATACTTATGCCGGCATTGTGCCTTTTGTATTAAATTCGGTTGCAATTTCTGTGTTTCATCGTCAATAAGAAGGTCCAAGGGATACAGTAAACATGAAGTGAAGCATCGGAAAATAAAACTGGACTCAAAGGAGAGGTTAAATTCACAGAAAGTTAGAGTGTCAGTCCTCTTGCACTTAAGTCGGCATTGTGTCTTTTGTATTAAATTCGGATGCAATTTATATGATTCATCATCAATAAGAAGGTCCAAGGGATACAGTAAACCTGAAGTGAAGCATCGGAATCCAAAACTGGACTCACAGGAGGAGTTCAAATCATAGAAAAATAGAGTGTCAGTCCTCTTGTACTTAAGTCGGCATAGTGCCTTTTGTATTAAATTTGGATGCAATTTCTGTGTTTCATCGTCAATAAGAAGGTCCAGGGGATACAGTAAACCTGAAGTGAAGCATCAGAATCTAAAACTGGACTGACAGGAGAGGTTCAAACCATAGAAAGTTAGAGTGTCCGTCCTCATGTACTTAAGTCGGCATTGTGCCTTTTGTATTAAATTCGGATGCAATTTCTGTGTTTCATCGTCAATGAGAAGGTCCAAGGGTACAGTAAACCTGAAGTGAAGCATCGGAATCTGAAACTGGACTCACTGCAGAAGTTCAAATCATAGAATGTTAGAGTGTCAGTCCTCTTATAGTTAGGTCGGCATTGTGCCTTTTGTATTAAATTCGGATGCAATTTCTGTGTTTCTTCGTCAATAAGAAGGTCCAAGGGATACAGTGAACCTGAAGTGATGAATCGGAATCTAAAACTGGACTCACAGGAGAGGTTCAAATCTTAGAGAGTTTGAGTGTCAGTCCTCTTGTACTTAAGTCGGCATAGTGCCTTTTGTATTAAATTCGGATGCAATTTCTGTGTTTCTTCGTCAATAAGAAGGTCCAAGGGATACAGTAAACCTGAAGTGAAGAATCGGAATCAAAAACTGGACTCACAGGAGAGGTTCAAATCTTAGAGAGTTAGAGTGTCAGTCCTCTTATACTTATGCCGGCATTGTGCCTTTTGTATTAAATTCGGTTGCAATTTCTGTGTTTCATCGTCAATAAGAAGGTCCAAGGGATAATGTGAACCTGAAGTGAAGCATCGGAATGCGAAACAGGGCTCACAGGAGAGGTTCAAATCAGAGAAAGTTAGACTGTCAGTCCCCTTGTACTTAAGTCGGCATTGTGCTTTTTGGTATTAAATTCAGATGCTATTTCTGTGTTTCATCGTAAATAACAAGGTCCAAGGGATACAGTAAACCTGAAGTGAAGCATCAGAATCTAAAACTGGACTCACAGGAGAGGTTCAAATCATAGAAAATTAGAGTGTCAATCCTCTTGCACTTAAGTTGGCATTGTGCCTTTTTTATTATATTCGGATGCAATTTCTGTGTTTCATCGTCAATAAGAAGGTCCAACGGATACAGTAAACCTGAAGTGAAGCAACGGAATCTAAAACTGGACTCACAGGAGAGGTTCAAATCATAGAAAGTTAGAGTGTCAGTCCTCTTGTACTTAAGTCGGTTTTGTGCCTTTTGTATTAAATTCGGATGCAATTTCTGTGTTTCATCGTCAATAAGAAGGTCCCAGGGATAATGTGAACCTGAAGTGAAGCATCGGGAATGCGAAACAGGGCTCACAGGAGAGGTTCAAATCATAGAAAGTTAGACTGTCAGTCCCCTTGTTCTTAAGTCGGCATTGTGCTTTTTGGTATTAAATTCAGATGCTATTTCTGTGTTTCATCGTAAATAACAAGGTCCAAGGGATACAGTAAACCTGAAGTGAAGCATCAGAATCTAAAACTGGACTCACAGGAGAGGTTCAAATCATAGAAAATTAGAGTGTCAATCCTCTTGCACTTAAGTTGGCATTGTGCCTTTTGTATTACATTCGGATGCTATTTCCGTGTTTCATCGTCAATGAGAAGTTCCAAGGGTTACAGTAAACCTGAAGTGAAGCATCGGAATCTAAAACTGGACTCACTGCAGAGGTTCAAATCATAGAAAGTTAGTGTGTCAGTCCTCTTGTACTTAAGGCGGCATTGTGAATTTTGTACTAAATTGAGATGCAATTTCTGTGTTTCATCGTCAATAAGAAGGTCCAAGGGATACAGTAAACCTGAAGTGAAGCATCGGAATCTAAAACAGGACTCACAGGAGAGGTTCAAATCATAGAAAGTTAGAGTGTCAGACCTCTTGTACTTAAGTCGGAATTGTGCCTTTTGTATTAAGTTCGGATGCAATTTCTGTGTTTCATCGTGAATAAGGAAGTCCAAGGGATACAGTAAACCTGAAGTGAAGCGTCGGAATCTAAACAGGACTCTCAGGAGAGGTTCAAATCATAGAAAGTTAGAGTGTCAGTCCCCTTGTACTTAAGTCGGCATAGTGCTTTTGTATTAAATTTGGATGCAATTTCTGTGTTTCATCGTCAATAAGAAGGTCCAGGGGATACAGTAAACCTGAAGTGAAGCATCAGAATCTAAAACTGGACTGACAGGAGAGGTTTTCAAACCATAGAAAGTTAGAGTGTCCGTCCTCATGTACTTAAGTCGGCATTGTGCCTTTTGTATTAAATTCGGATGCAATTTCTGTGTTTCATCGTCAATGAGAAGGTCCAAGGGTACAGTAAACCTGAAGTGAAGCATCGGAATCTAAAACTGGACTCACTGCAGAAGTTCAAATCATAGAATGTTAGAGTGTCAGTCCTCTTATAGTTAGGTCGGCATTGTGCCTTTTGTATTAAATTCGGATGCAATTTCTGTGTTTCTTCGTCAATAAGAAGGTCCAAGGGATACAGTGAACCTGAAGTGATGAATCGGAATCTAAAACTGGACTCACAGGAGAGGTTCAAATCTTAGAGGAGTTTGAGTGTCAGTCCTCTTGTACTTAAATCGGCATTGTGCCTTTTGTATTAAATTCGGTTGCAATTTCTGTGTTTCATCGTCAATAAGAAGGTCCAAGGGATACAGTAAACATGAAGTGAAGCATCGGAAAATAAAACTGGACTCAAAGGAGAGGTTAAATTCACAGAAAGTTAGAGTGTCAGTCCTCTTGCACTTAAGTCGGCATTGTGTCTTTTGTATTAAATTCGGATGCAATTTATATGATTCATCATCAATAAGAAGGTCCAAG